>NC_141157.1:114351185-114672531 GCF_053477565.2 Lygodium microphyllum
TTTTGGCATGATCTACAACTTTGCAGAAGAAAGTTTTTTCAAATTCCTCACAGATTTTGAGATATTCAGCATAGATCTGTGTAGATTGGTTGTTTACTGTAGTAAATAACAGATGATTCCAAGGCACTGGTGGCTTTCATCCTAACAATGTATATGCCCTTATTATCATGCAATTGAGCATGATATTGGAGTGTTAAATGCTCAATTTTGGAGCTTATTTGCAGGCTGGAAACAGTGAGCTGGTTGCTGTCCTAAATTTGGAAACAATATACCTACAAGGTTGAAATATTTGTGATGCTTATTTGCTAGTGACAAATGCTTAGATCATACCACTTGAGTGGTAGATTCTTTTTGGGATATTGTGAGTGCTGAAAGTCCAAAGTTTGGACTAATTTGTTGTTGGTTATTCTAGAGTATTGACTAGTTATTGTCTGCAGGAAGGATACCTATCATATTCACTTGATATACATGCAATATATTTTGACCGGTTGGACATATATCAACTCTTGCTTGCATAGAGTGGCAAATAAATGAGATGTTTTGGGGCTGTTTGAGATTTGAATACTCTTGTTTTAACAGAGAAAATAATGCTGGTTATAGTAGTGGGCTGGCTATATTTGGTACTGCTACTTGCATATAATGTAAACATTGGTACTTGTATGGACATAGTTTGTTGCTGGGGTGTTTTGACACTACCATAGAATGTTTTGAACTGATTTGAGCTTGTTTATTCTCAGTGACTGTGTTTTTTCATTGTTGGAATACAATTTACAGCAAGTAGGTTGTTAGGAAAATTGTCTTAAATTACATGAAATTGTCCTAAATAGCAGGAAACTGGTCCTGAACTGTAGGAAAAGAAGTCAGATACTTACAGGTCGTATACATCACTGAATACCTAAGCTGCAACTATGGAAAATGCTCAAGGCACTGACAATATCACTCAACTTGTGGGAGAAAAGTTGGACAACAAAAATTTTTCTTTATGGAAGTTCCGTATGAAGAATTTTTTGGTTGGTAGAGGTTATTGGGACTTATGTACAGGTGATGAGGCTGAACCTGAAATGCATGAAAGGAATCCAACAAATGATCAGAAAAGGGCTCATAGGCTATGGATGACTGAGAGAGCATGCAATGTGTTACATTGGTTTTCCTTATGTATATCAAATGCTATGGTTATACAAATTATTGAATGCAATTCCCCAAAGGATGCATGGGACATACTCATGAAGAATTATGGAAATGTAACACATGCAAGAAAGATTTAACTAAAGCAACAGTTCAATAACATGTCTAGGAATGGTAGAAGCATTCAGTCCTACACTACAGAGATCAAGAACATAGCGGATCAACTTGCCACCATTGGATCTTCAGTGTCTGAGGATGATATGATTGCAATGACATTGAATGGACTTGGCAAAGAGTACAAAGCATTTGATATGTCTATTTCTGTGAGACCCCTGATTGGGATGAGCTGATTGCTTTGCTGCCGCATGAGAAAGTTAAGCTTGGGCTGAATATAGGTTCTAGAATGTCTCAAAGCAGAGACATTGTTCTTTACTTTAGCCAGCGTGGTAGAGGTGGCAGAGGCAGTGGCTCTTTTCGAGGTCGAGGAGACACTTGAAATGCTTATGGACATCATCACGAGAATGCCTGGCATGGCACAAATACACAGAGCTGACATGGATCTGGTGGCTTTATAGGCAGGGGGAGATCACCCCATGGTAGAGGTAGTGGATCTAGTTCGTGGTAGTCAAATTATCAATCAAACAAAGATAAGGACTATCATTACTGCGGTAGATATGGACACATTCCAAAGGATTGTTACAAGAAGCAGGGAGATATGAAGGCAAAGGGCAAACAACATGGGCACTATTCATTTTCTAGTGGTGCTCATGATGAGCATGTTGATAGATTGTTTGCAATGCAGCATGTGTCTAAGAATGAATCTAGGCAGAACAGAGATGAGAGATGGTACACTGATTCAAGAGCTTCAAATCATATGACACATCGTGGAGAATGGTTTGATGAGATGGTTGCAAGTTCACATGGTTATGTGTGTACTGGGGATGACACCCAACATGACATTCAACACACATGAATTGTTTTGTTGTCGATGCCTGATGGTAAGAAAAAGAGCCTGCATGATGCACTACATGTACCTACAATAACCAAGAATCTTTTGTTAGTTGGACAAATGGCAGAACAAAATTTGCAGGTGAGATTTAATAGAGATGGATGCTTTGTTGAAGAATATGATAATGGCTGCAAATTGATTGCTAGAGGCCGAAGAGATGGCAGAATTTTTACTCTTGATGCGTCAATTCGAGAATTGAAAGCAACCATGTTTGCACATGATGATGGTGATATACAGGATATTGAGATATGGCATAAGCGGATTGGCCATATGAATGTAGAAAAGATGAAATCTATGCAACAGAAGGAGATTGTGCTTGGATTGCCTAAGTTCAAGTATCATGACTTTGGATATGTATGTGATGCATGTCAATTTGGAAAGCAATCAAGGTTTCCATTTATGAGACATGTATGGAATATCTCACAACCCTTGCAATTGATACATTTAGATGTATGGGGTCCATCTCATAATGCTTCATTTGGTGGTGATTGTTACTATGTATCCTTCATTGATGATTTCAACAGGTATACTTGGCTTTACATACTGAAACATAAGGATGATGTGTTTGATGCATTCAAAGATTTCAAGAAGCATGCTGAAAATGAGTTGAGCTGTAAAATTTCATGTCTTAGATCAGATGGAGGTGGAAAATATGTCTCTAATTACTTTGACAGGTACCTTGCTAAACATAGGATCATAAGATAGTTAACTTGCAGCTATACACCGCAGCAAAATGGTGTAGCAGAAAGGAAAAATAGGGTACTGATGGAATCAGCAAGAGCTATGTTGAATGAGAAGAGTTTGCCAAATGGTTATTGGGCTGAAGCAGTAGTGACTGATGTCTATGTGCTGAATAGAACCCCTACAACAGGGATTCATGATGTAACTCCATATGAGAGGTTGTATGGTCATAAGCCTGACATTTCACACTTGAAGGTATTTAGCAACATTGCATATGTGCATATTCCTAATGAAAAGAGGAAGAAATTGGATCCTAAAGCTGTCAAGAGTGTGTTACTTGGTTATTCACAAGACCAAAAAGCTTACAAGTGGTGTTATGTACAGTCTACACATGAGATATTGATTAGGAGAGGTTGTTTTTTATGAGCTGACATCGTGATATGGTAATTCGATTGTTGCAGTGGCTACTAATGGATCAGTCAGCACTAGTAATGCTAAAAATATACCTACAATGAGTACATCTATGAGTGGTTCTACAAGTGATGGGTCACCTACAATAAGTCCTTGGTTAGGACGCTTGCGAAGTCGTACTCCTATGTCCACTGACACGGATATGTCAGTGAGGGGGAGATTGGATAAGGGAAAAGAAAATATGCTTGAGGATGTGACAGGTCCACTTACAGCAGGTTATGAGTCATCTAACAATGACAATTTGGATAGTGAGTTGGGCATTCCATCTATTATGATGCCTAGAGCAAGGCAAAGTCGTTATGTACCGCCTCATGAGAGGCAAGCTCAGAGTGAGCCAAAGTTACTGAGATTTGAGAGAGTTAGAAAACCAGTTGATAGGTTTACATACATTGGTTATTCATCCCGCCATTATGCATATATGGCTAGTGTGATAGGTTACAAAGAACCTACAAAGTTTGATGATGCAGTTACAGATGATAATTGGTGTGCTACCATGGATGAGGAGTATGCAGCCTTGGCTGAAAATGAGACATGGAAATTGGTTGAGTTGCTTGATGGAAAAGTCCCCATTGGTTGCAAATGGGTGTACAAGGTTAAGTGCAAGTCAGACAAGGTTAAGTGCAAGTCAGATGGTTCGTTAGAACACTATAAGGCCAAGCTGGTTGCAAAAGGGTATGTGCAGTAGTATGGCCTTGACTATGAGGAGACTTTCAGTCTGGTAGCTAAAATGGTAACAGTCAAAACTGTCATTGCTTTGGCAGTATGCAAAGGTTGGAAATTATGGCAAATGGATGTCAAGAATGCCTTCTTGAATGGTGATTTGGTTCAGTATATATGGAGCAGCCTGAAAGCTATGTTCACCCGGACTTTTCTACACATGTATGTAAGCTGAAAAAGGCTTTATATGGACTGAAACAGGCACCTAGAGTATGGAATGCTCGGATTAGCAGATATTTACAACTACATGGATTTAGATTGGGTGATGCAGATCACAATCTATTCATGAAGAAGGCAGATCATGGATATGTGTTTCTAGTGGTTTATGTAGATGATCTTATCATCACTGGAGATGATGAAGAGGGCATTGCTAAAATTAAATCATGTTTACATGCTGAATTCAGAGTCAAATACCTTGGTGAACTAAAGTATTTTCTTGGGATTGAGGTAGTCTCTATGCCTCAAGGTATATGGCTACTACAGAAGTAGTATGCTCATGACATGTTACAAAAGTATTGTACGGATTAATGCAAGCCTATGGAGACACCTCTTAATCAGAATGTCAAGCTGTAGATTGATGTTGGGAATGACATAGAGAATGTGACCATGTATCGACATATGGTGGGTAGCTTAATATACTTGACTATTACCCATCCTGACTTATGTTATGCAGTGGGACTGATTAGTTTGTTCATGCAGAAGCCTCGCAAACCACATTTAGATGCAGTTAGGAGGATCATGAGATATGTAAAGGGTACTACAGATTATGGGTTGTTTTATGCATATGGAAAATCTCTTGACTTGACAAGTACTGATGTTGATTGGACAGGAGGTCAACCAATGGTTATGCATTTGGATTGGACAACAGTATGATCAGTTGGCAGAGTAAGAAACAACCTATTGTTGTGTTGTCTAGTACAGAAGCTGAAACTATTAAAAGACTTGGAAATACAGCTGGAAAGCAAAGTGAGATTGCATTGTGATAACCTCAGTAGTGTTAGGTTGGCTAGCAATCCTTTCTACCATGCTAGATCCAAACATATTGAGGTTCACTACCATTTCATCATAGAAATGGTTCTTACAAGGCAGATTGACCTGATTCATGTGAAGACTGAAGACCAGGTAGCATATATATTTACCAAGGCTCTTGGTAAAGAAAAGTTTATATACTTCAAAAAGCCACTTGGAGTTTATCAGATGGTTTGAGCTTGAGGGGGAGTAATAGAATATCAAGATCTCGCTACTCTTCAATCAATCTATCTTTATGTGTGTGACCGGCATTAGCTAGATACAGATGTACATGTGTGTGACATTCAATAAGTTGGCGTAGTCAGTGACTTCACCACAGTTAGTCTTGGTTAGTCATACATGTGTGTGTAAGTCTCTTTTAGTTTTGTATGATGGAAGAATAATAGAAGAAGAACAACAATGAGCTGAGGCTCATCTTCCGCTCCACTCTGTCTCTCTCCCTCTCTTCCAACATTTACTTTATTAGTAGTGTATATCTATGCATGTATGTTAATCTCGATGCAAGACATGAAAAAGGAAATTCAAAAATATAGAATAATATGAAAAAACACAGCCCAAAAAATGAATAAGAGAGGAAAGGCCAAAAGAGTAAAAGGTCAGGTTGAAGGCAAAGGCGCATCTTAAAATGCAAAGGCACCACTAAAATTTTGTAAAAGAGCGCAAAGTTCCCTCCTGTGCAATTTGTAAAATATAGATAGGCATAGGTGAAGGGATAAGGCAATTAGAAGGGAATAGGAAAAGAGGACCTTTGCAAGATGCCCAATCATGTAAAAAGGGGATGGCCACCCAAGGGATTTAGGGTTTGTATATAAACTCAAAAAGTAAATGAGAAGTTCATTCTTTGGTGTGTGGCTAAAGTGATTTTTTCTTCTTCTTCTTTTCATCTCTCATTTTTGCTTGTGTGTGCTTCTGTTTGAGAGAGGGAGTGAGTGTATGAGGGTGAGGGATTGGAGTGGAGAAGCTCTCCATCTTTTCCTCTCTTCTTATCTTATCTTCTCTTCTCTTGTCTCACATGCAGCTATAGAGGATGGAGCTTGAAGGAGGAGGCTTTAGGTTGCTTGAGCTCACATCTAGGATTGTGGAGCTACCGGAGTTCTTGAGGGAGGAGGCCACTCATTTATGTTAGAAATCAAGCTCACCATCAGTGTGTCTTCATCTATGACCGACATCTATGACAGCTAGTGTGTACAGTTGTCTACATGTGACTACATTAAATAAGTCGGGTTAGTAGTCAGTCAGTGACCTGACTAGAGTTAGTCAGTCTAGTCTACATTTACACTAGGTCACTTTATCTTGTAGTGTATGTGTGCTTTTCAGTTTAGTGTGTGGAAATGAAGGAATGAGCTTGAGAGCCTGAAGGCTCATGGATATGGAGTCTTTCCCTTTCTCTCTCTCTACTCTTTGAACATGGTATCAGAGCTTCATCCATGAGGTTGTGGGAGAATGGGCATGACAACTTGCAGTGCAAAGGAGATGGAAGTAAGGAATGAGGAAGAAGCTAGACACTTGCAAATGAAGCCATAGTCAAAGGAAGGAATTAGCGTGGACTGCCTTCTGAAAATCATGGACTGTCTCATGAAAATCAGCAACCTGTGTCTGAAAATCGTGGACTGCCTCCTGAAAATCAGCAACCTGTATCTGAAAATCTGCACCTGCTGATCTGAATGGACACCAACCTGTATCTGAAAATCTGCGCCTACTGATCTGAGTGAACAGCAACCTGTCAATCTTCAGTGGGGCACCTGGACAAGGTTCATAGAGCATTATGCTCACTATTGAAGGTATTTGAAGTGTGCAAGGAGTAAATGCTTGTGTGGAAGCTCTGTTATGAGTTGGAGTGACAGACACAGACCTGTTATCATTTTTGAACTACTGTAAACATGAATGGACAGCATGCATTCAGTCATTACTAACACACAGGAGCCTTGTACTACACTTAGAAGGCATCTTTGGAGCACAAGAATGTGTCAAAGCATGTATACATTGGATCAAATGTCTTGGAGCTGAGATCTCTTGCTCAGAATACTCAGATCTAAAAATCAATGACAGGCTGAAAACTGTCATACACAGTCAATGACAGAATACTCAGATCTGAAAATCAATGACAGGCTGAAAACTATCATACACAGTCAATGACAGAATACTTAGATCTGAAAATCAATGACAGGCTGAAAACTGTCATACACAGTCAATGACACAATATTCAGATCTGAAAATCAATGACAGGCTGAAAACTGTCATACACAGTCAATGATAAGTACTGTGCATTACTGAAGCAATACAGGTCATCTTGGGGGTTCCATCATCTATATGAACTAGCCTATACATGCTGAATGCATGGAGAATTGAAGCAAGCAATGAGCATCACTGAAAACTGAAATTTGAAGCTGAAATAAATGCAGTTACACTGTCCTGGTTAATTACAAACAGCTCATGAGGTTTATGCCATTGGTCAATGAAGACAGGTTGTCTATGCCTACTCAAATGCTCATATATTGAACGTGCCACTACAAAGTAAATGTATGACATGGTCAGAAGACATTTTGGAGCTGCTTGGAGCTTGGTATGCTAAATTCTGGTTGACTGCAACCTGAAACTAAATTTGTTGACACACTCAGTTTTGGACTTGAAATTGCTGCTGGTTACTCACAGTTTACAGTTTTCAGACTGCATGTATGTACCCTGGCAGTGAGGTTACATAAGCTTAAGCTGAAGCAAACACATAGCTTATATATTGACAGTTATATCTACAGTTGAGACCACTTGTTTAGGGTTGTCAGTGGGCTGAAATACCCTAGTTTTTTTCTGCAATTTAGTGTAGAAAACTGTCATAAACTGTTACGGACTGAACTTAGTCAGTCATACTTATTGGACTACAGGGAGTCATGCACTTGATAGACAGTCTATTGCATCATGGCTAATGCACATGGGACTGACAATATCACTCAGATAGTTGGAGAGAAGTTGGATAATAAGAACTTTACATTATGGGAATTCAGAATGAAAAACTTTCTGGTTGGCAGAGGCTATTGGGATTTATGTACAGGAGATGAAGTTGCTCCTGAGTTGCCTGCACACAATCCAACAAATGAACAGAAAAGAGCCTACAGGCTATGGAATGAAAGAGTATGCAAGGTGCTGCATTGGTTTTCCTTATGTATATCTGATTCTATGGTAATTCAAATCATTGGATGTGAGACTCCGAAGGATGCTTGGAATATACTGATGAAAAATTATGGAACCATGACACATGCAAGAAAGATCCAAGTGAAACAGCAGTTCAACAACATGTCTAGGAATGGCAAGAGCATCCTGACGTATACCACGGAGATTAAGACCATAGCTGATCAACTTGCTACTATTGGCTCAAGTGTATCAGAAGATGATATGATTGCTGTTGCTTTGAATGGCTTGGACAAAGAGTACAAAACTTTTGATACTTCCATTTCTGTCAGAGAAGAGCCCCCTAGCTGGGAAGAGCTAGTTGCTTTGTTGCTGCATGAGGAAGTCAAACTTGGTTTGAATACAGGTTCTAGTGCATCTCAGAGTAGAGACACTGTGTTGTACTCTAGCCAGCGTGGTAGAGGATCTAGAGGTCGTGGTTCATTTCGAGGTTGTGGTGACACTCGTAATACTTATGGACAGCAGCAGCAGCAGAGTAATTGGCATGGTGCCAATACATAGGGCCAGCGAGGATCTGGTGGTTTTAGAGGTAGGGGGAGATCACCTCGAGGAAGAGAAGGTGGATCTGGATCTTGGCAGTCTACTGATCAGTCCAACAAGGACAAGGACTGTCATTATTGTGGCCGGTATGGGCATATTGCAAAGGATTGTTACAAGAAGCAAGGAGATATGAAGGCAAAGGGTAGACAGCATGGGCACTATGCATCTTCCAGTGGTGCTCATGATGAGTCAGTTGATAGACTCTTTGCCATGCAGCATGTGTCCAAGACTGCATTAAGGCAGAACAGAGATGACAGGTGGTACATTGACTCTGGTGCGTCAAACCACATGACCCCGCATGGAGAGTGGTTTGATGAGATGGTTGCAGGTACACATGGTCATGTATGTACTGGGGATGATACCCAACATGACATAAAGCATAAAGGGATTGTTCCATTGATGATGCCTAATGGTAAGAAGAAAGGCCTGCATGATGTCTTACATGTACCGACCATAACAAAGAATTTGTTGTCTATGGGTCAAATGGCAGAATAGAATCTGCAAGTGAGGTTTAACAAGGATGGATGTTTCATTGAGGAGTATGGAAATGGCTGCAAGATAATTGCCAAGGGCAGAAGGGATGGCAGGATGTTTACTTTGGAAGCGACCATTCCTGAACTTAAAGCAGCTATATTTGCTCATGATGAGAGTGCCATCAGAGATGTAGAGATCTGGCACAAGAGAATCGGACATGTCAATGTACAAAAGCTGAAATCTATGCAGCAGAAAGAAGTAGTACTTGGATTACCTAAATTCAAGTATAATGATTTTGGTCATGTATGCCCGGCATGTCAGTTTGGGAAGCAGGCACGGTTTCCTTTCATGAGACATGTAAAAAACAGCACTAGGCCTTTACAGTTGGTACACTCTAATGTCTGGGGTCCTTCACATAATGCTTCCTTTGGCGGTGCATGATATTATGTCTCATTTATTGATGATTTCAGCAGGTACACTTGGCTTTATATCTTGAAACATAAGGATGATGTGTTTGATGCATTCAAAGACTTCAAGAAACATGCTGAAAATGAATTGGGTTGTTACATATCATGTTTAAGATCAGATGGAGGAGTGAATATGTCTCAAACTACTTTGACAAGTATCTTACTAAACATGGGATCAGAAGACAGCTCACATGCAGTTATACACCATAGCAAAACGGTGTTGCAGAGAGGAAAAACAGGGTTTTGATGGAGTCAGCTAGAGCTATGCTGAATGAAAAATGTTTGCCAAATGGTTATTGGGCTGAAGCAGTGGTGACTGCTGTATATGTGCTGAATCGAATCCCTACAGCAGGGATTCATGATGTCACTCTGTATGAACGGCTGTATGGTCATAAACCTGATATTTCACACTTGAAGGTATTTGGCAGCATTGCATATGTGCATATACCGGATGAGAAGAGGAAGAAATTGGATCCTAAGGCAGTGAAAAGTGTGTTTATTGGATATGCACAGGAACGGAAAGCTTATAAGTGTTATGTACCTTCTACGCATGAGACACTCATAAGCAGAGATGTGGTATTTGATGAGTTAGCATCTTGGTATGGGAATCCTGTTGCAGTGCCTACTGATGGCTCACCCAGTATGAGTCATGCTGAAAGTACTCCTGCAGAGAGTACTTCCATGACTGGTCAGACAGGTGATGTATCATCTACAGTGAGTCCTTGGACAGGTCGATTACGGAGTTGCACTACTGCATCCACTGACACGGATATGTCAGTGAGGGGGAGAACAGATAAGGGAAAAGAAAAGGTTTTTGAAGATGTAACAGGTCCATTCACTGCAGGTTATGATTCATCTAGCAGTGACAGCTTAGATAATGAATTGGGGATTCCGTCTGTTATGACGCCAGGTGCTAGACAGAGCCGTTATGTGCCGCCTCATGAGAGGCAAGCTCACAGTGAGCCACAGGTCAGGAGATCAGAGAGGGTCAGATGACCTGTTGATAGGTATACTTACACTGGATATTCAGCCCGTCATTATGCTTATATGACGAAAGTAACAGGTTTTAGAGAACCAAGTAAGTTTGATGAGGCAGTTTCAGATGAGAATTGGCGTGCTGCTATGGATGAGGAATATTCAGCTTTGGCTGAAAATTGTACATGGGATTTGTACAGTTGCCTGAGGGCAAAACACCTATTGGATGCAAGTGGGTGTATAAGGTAAAATGTAAATCAGATGGATCATTGGAAAGATATAAGGCCAGGCTGGTTGCAAAAGGGTATGCGCAGCAGTATGGTCTTGATTATGAGGAGACTTTCAACCCTGTAGCAAAGATGGCTACACTTAGAACTGTGATTGCTTTGGCAGCAGCTAGAGGCTGGAAACTATGGCAAATAGATGTAAAGAATGCATTTATCAATGGAGAATTACAGGAAGAGGTTTACATGGAACAACCTGAAGGCTATGTACATCCAGAATTTCCAGCACATGTATGTCGGCTGAAAAAGGCATTATATGGGTTGAAACAGGCACCCAGAGCATGGAATGCTCACATCAGCAGTTATTTACAGCAACATGGTTTCCGATTGGGAGATGCTGATCATAGTTTGTTTGCGAAGAAGACAGATAGTGGCTATGTTTTCCTAGTTGTCTATGTTGATGACTTAATCATTACAGGAGATGATGAAAATGGGATTGTAGAAATAAAGACATGTTTACAGCTGAGTTTAAGGTCAAGGATCTTGGAGAGCTGAAATATTTTTTGGGGATTGAGGTTGTCTCTACACCTCGAGGCATATGGCTGCTACAGAAGCAATATGCTCATGACATGTTACAGAAATATGGTATGGCTGATTGCAAGCCTATGGATACGCCTTTGGAGCAGAATGTCAAGCTGCAAATTGATGTTGGGACAGAGATTGAGAATGTTACTGTGTACAGACAGATGGTAGGCAGCTTGATCTATCTCACGATCACTAGACCTGACTTGAGTTATGTTGTGGGGCTGATCAGTCAGTTCATGCAGAAACCTCGCAAACCACACTTGGATGCAGTTAGAAGAATTCTGAGATATGTAAAGAGTACCATAGATCATGGGCTGTTTTATGCATATGGGAAAACCCTTAACTTGATGGGGTACACTGATGCTGACTGGGCTGGTTGCACATATGACAGGAGGTCAACCAGTGGCTATGCATTTGGATTGGGTAGTAGCATGATCAGTTGGCAGAGTAAGAAACAACCTATAGTTGCATTGTCCAGTACGGAAGCAGAGTATCGTGGTGCGGCCTTAGCGGCCTGTGAAGCTAAGTGGTTACAGAAGTTACTGAATGACTTGGGAGTACACTTGGACAGCAAAGTCAAGCTGTACTGTAACAATTTGAGTAGTGTTATGTTAGCAAGCAATCCTGTTTATCATGCAAGATCAAAACACATTGAGGTTCACTACCATTTCATCAGGGAAATGGTTTTAGCATATCAAATTGACTTCGAGCATGTGAAGGCTGAAGACCAGGTAGCAGACATCTTTACCAAATCACTTGGTAAAGATAAGTTCATTCACTTTAGACACCTACTTGGAGTGATGCAGATGATTTGAGTTTTGTTTTTGAGCTTGAGGGGGAGTGTTAGAAATCAAGCTCACCGTCAGTGTGTCTTCATCTATGACCGACATCTACGATAGCTAGTGTGTACAGCTGTCTACATGTGACTACATTAAATAAGTCAGGTTAGTAGTCAGTCAGTGACATGACTAGAGTTAGTCAGTCTAGTCTACATTTGCACTAGGTCACTTTATCTTGTAGTGTACGTGTGCTTTTCAGTTTAGTGTGTGGAAATGAAGGAATGAGCTTGAGAGCCTGAAGGCTCATGGATATGGAGTCTTTCCCTTTCTCTCTCTCTACTCTTTGAACAATTTAGGCATCAAAGTAATCTCATTACACCTGTAGAATTGAAAGCGCATCGACTAGGTGAGAGATAGCCATTAGAAATTGCTTGAAATGCTTGAAGCAATAACCGGTCTGTGGGTCTTGGCAGTCAAGAGTGAGTTTCCACTACATTTTGGTTCTGTTCCAGGGATAGACAGATTCAAGCTTGAGCACTTGCGTGCTTCAAATCAAGTGTTGAAGTAGGGTTTCATCCTCGAATCGGTGCTTGATATAGATGGGAGATTTCAAAGTTTAATCTTCAGTGCAAGTAAGTATTTTAGGTTTTGATGATTAGGCAAGTAGGATAAATCATTTCAGTACTTGAGTTTTGATTTTTATTGCATTTAGAGTAGGATAGGATCGAGAGATCAAAGCAAATCACTTTAGGGTTGCTATTGTAAACAGGCCCAAAACATGGCAAAAACAAGGGAAAAATGGGGTTGAAATTTATTAACAAGACATGAGCACTAACGGGGCAACACTCGGCCAGCACTGGAACAATGGTTTAAGACCCAAGGAAGGGGGTTTGAAGGCTCATTTTTAGCTTCAACAATGAGAGAGAGAGAGAAGAGAGAGAAACCTAGGGCTTGTGGCAGATCGATTAGCTTGTGTGGGAGTTTTTTGACCATTCCATGTATATACGAACCTTGTCCCTTGTCCATGCTTGCATTTTGGAAGTGTATGTGACCTAACATGCCATAAATAGTCACCCCATGAATCGAAATTTTGCCTTTGTTGTTGTTACGCCGTCAGAATCAAACCAAGTTGACAGAGTCCGATTTTGGGAATCGGACTCGCATGTCCAATTCTAGATAATTGGATGGTTTGACACTCTGTGAACTGTTCGATTGGACACAAGATCGAGAATCAAATTCGAACCCCTTGTGACCCATGTCCGATCGGACACATAGCTCATCTGATTCGAACTATCAGCCCCATTGGACACTCAAACATTCTAAAATTGGACTGCTTGGAAATCGGACATATCAAAATTAGACAAACAAAAATTGAACCACTCATGCTCTCAGATGTCTAATTTATGAGAATCGGATACTGAGAATTAGACCTTTGTCAAATTGGACCAAAAGTTGGGAGTGAAAATTGATAGATCCAGTGCATTCCGGGTGAAGCAGAGCACCTTCAATAATAGGGAAACCTTTCAGTAGCCCTCCAAACGTGTCATACGATTTGTGGAGCCTTTTGACTACACGTAGTGGGACCAAGAGACCTAGAAGGAACGCTAGTTAACTTGCTAGAGCTGTCCACCCAACTTAGAGCCACAAATCGACCTATAGACCTTGATTATACATTGATCGAGCTGAAAGATGTAGTAGATGCTCTAGAGACCATTGAGAGCGGCCAACAATTGAGCCTCGAGCCATATTTGGCTGAGAACGTAGAAGGGAGTGCAAGAGTTGCATTCAACATCCTACATTCGCACCCCACCTGTTTTTGACACTTGAAGTGCACTTAAAAAATTGAAATCATGTTTTCGCACAGTGCACAAAAAGAAAACCACACACACTCGGAGTGTACATAAGTTGAGACATAATAAGCAGAACAAACCCACCAATAGGAGACGACCCTCAAACTTCGCTATCAAGAATCCCAATCTATAGGACCAGGAGAGAGACCCGATACGAAAAGCCAAACACATAGAAGGATTGACACCATTGGAGGCACAACACTGCCCGACTTCATTAACATCATCAACAACTTGGTGGAGCAAGAGGCCGGCAGACATGGCAGAAACTAGTGCAAACCATAGAAGCGACAAGCTCGACTTGGGAGAATACCCAGTCGAAATCCAACGAATGGTGAGTAAATACGATCTAAAAACCCGAATGGACCACCATGGTAGACCATCAAAGGACATCATCACAAACCTTAAGGAGGAGAGAAAATTAGCACATAAGGCATTGCAAAGTATCGCAACCTACAATTAGGAGCAGCAAGCTAGGAAATTGCGGCAGGACATAGAGATGTGAGTCTAGTGAATAAGAATCAAATAGGACCTAACACAAAGAGAGAGAGAGAGAGACAGGAAGGGCATTAGAGGCAGACTTAACGCTGAGGGAGAACTGGCTCATTGACAATACATCAGTAGAGCAGAACGCGGCAGCCTTAGCAACCTCATTACTTGCAGGATTAGGAGTCACCCAAGGCTCCAAAAGCCAATTGAAGATCCCTATAGTCACAAAGCAACTAAACAAGACGGGCAATGACCCATATAGTTTTGTAGATCAATTCGAGCAGGTCTACAAGGCTAACGGCCCCACCCAATCTTACTCAACACTTGTAAGCTTTCGGCCTATGCATAGTCAATAAGGGTAGGACATGGTACAAGAGCTTAGATGTTGTGGAACTTTTTATTAAGAAATGCCCTGAGGTGGGGTACTCCAACAACCACGTAGTTTGGCTTATGAATGTCAAGCAGAAGGATAAAGAGGACATTAGGGACTACATTATCCGAAGTCTCTATAAGAGAATCTGAACTAATGAACGACCCACCAAGAGAGTGGTCTCCACAATCTTTATCAACAGAATATGTAGTGAGAGGAACTTTAAAGGCCTTGGCAAGAAACTCGGGCTTACAAAGAGACGCACTTGCTAGGGTCTTTGAAGAGGCCATACAAGTGGATGAATAGCTCAAGGAGAGAAGCTCTAGGAGCTCTAATCAAGACGAGGTTAATTCTAGATCCTCAGAAAGGGCCACAACATCTAGCAAAAGGTCAATCACAAGTACCCAAGATAAAGGGAAAATCATTGACTAGAGTCAACGAGAGCTAGCAGAAATGAAGATGGAGCTAGCTAGAGTGCAAGAAATGGTAAGGAGACCTACGGCTCCACATGTCCAACGTGTGCATTGTGGAAGAAACCACCTCCTACCAAAGTGTCAAGACCCTTGGTCTCAACCTTGCGCCAATTACAATAGATTCGGTCATGATGCCATGCATTGTAGACTGCTAAGGAGACTTCCATACTCGCAACCTTACAACTAGCCATACCTAGGGAATTGGCTACTACCGCATTTCTTTGGGAGGGGAGCCCCATTGGCTCTTCCAGCACCTAATGACATGAAACCAACCATCCCTAGGATGGAAATTAACCCCACATGCATATCTAGGCCACTTGGACCTTTTGTAACCCACCCAACGAGCGATGCTTTGATCCACTATATGGAGGAGCCAAATGATGAAGAGGAACCCTTACATCTCATATGACAAAGAGGGAAATCCAATCCTTATGGACTATTGATCAGGGTCAGTGATGACATTAGGCAGAGGTAGAATAGAGGCCTAGGAGGGCAGACCTAAGAACCAATTGCTTATTGGACTTGCAATCACCCAAGGCATATTTCCTTGTGCTGCCCCGAGAAGGAGCAAGCCAATCAGGAAAAGGCTGACGTCAATTGTGCAGTGTGAAATCCCCACCTATTTTTCGATTTCCCTAGACAAAAACCATCCTCTAGTTTGACAATCATGCCATCAGTACCATTGCGGCTATTTGGAGTTGAAACACATGACGAAGCGGCTATGCCCATCCTATTGCATATTATGATCCAAGCCACAGATGAAGTAGGCAAGGTCTAGCAAATTAGGCGCAGTCTCAATAGGAAAGAAGAGTTGTAGGCAAAGAAAGAAGAAAAGTGAAGCAAAGATCACACTTAAAGCTGAGAGTGCCACGAAACTACCCTCCACAGGGAAGAAAGTCATGGACACAGAGGCAAAAACATCTGCTCTGAAGACTGTGGAAAAAGGGAGTGCTAAGGTCAGGGAGTGGGTGAGAGAAACCCAAGAATACTTAAAGGACATTGAGCCCATCTTGGAGGATGAATCAATGATCTCTCTAGTGTGAGTACACTGGTTTCACCTATGCAACCAAAGTCGAGAAATGCCACTACAGCTCATGTTGTTCGAGCAGATAGAGCTTGAATGCCATGAGCCAATAAGCTAGCCAAGCCCATTGGCCAATGAGCACAGAATCAAGAGATAAGCAAGCAACTGGCAATCTTCTTACGATGCTAGTAACCACCCCAATGACTTTGAGCTTAGGAGACCTACTTAGGTAGTATCCAATGTTGTGGTAAGAGTTGAGATAATGGGTGGAAGGTCCATTTCAGTAAGGGGTAGTCAACTTGCATGACCAGGATGCGATGATGTAGATACCGAGCTTGACGCTACACTCAGTGTCCAAGCCCTTACATGTCAATGCTTTCTAGGAAGGCATGGAGATGCATGCGGTCTTGCCAGTCCTAGCACTAGGAGACACAACAAGGAAAGGAATTATAGACACAAGGGCAGGAGTCAGTGTGCTTAGCCACGCAGTGCTTCAGGCCTGGGGTAACCCACTTGTTGAGAATGCTAGCTTTAATGTCACACTGGCCAATGGAATGAAGGTCAAACCATTTGAAGTGTTGAAAATCTGGCCATTGAAGATCGCAGGAGTCCAATTCTCAGTAGACTTCATCGTCATGAAGAAGGGAGTCGACTACGATATCCTGCTACGCCAACCCTGTTTGTAAAATGCACAAGTCATAGAAGATTGGGGCAATGGTCTGATCTTCTTGGGCAATCAAATGAAAGTAGTGAGGGTAGAGATGGACACCTAGAACACTACGCCAGTCGACCTCAACACCATCTCAACTATGCCAAAGGGTGATACTCAGGTTAGAAAATCTTATAGGCTGCTAATGAAGTATATCCCTTGCCCTGAGGATGAGCACAATTGGATGCACTTGCTCGCCATGATCGATCTGCTGTTATCGGACAATGAGGAATATGAGCAAGCTGCTAACGCAATCAGTGAGCCCAAGGACAAACCCTCAATACCATTATGTATGATGACTAGAAGCCCTAGTAGACGGCCCACCCCTATCAAATTCCATAACCTGAACAACAAGTGAGAGCTCCACAATATCTTAGAGCACTTGACAGACGAGCTAGCTAGCAACCCTGTTAACCCTCAAACGAAGGAAGGTGGAAAATCTGAAAAAGCTAAAGCAGAAGACAAAGACAAAGGCCAAGGCAAAGAGAAATGGAAGACAAAGACGCACAAGGAGAAGAGTCCTAAATAAGGGAGAAAGGCGCACAAGGAAAAGCGCAAGTCAAAACTTTTGTAAAAGAGTGCAAGCGCATCATGGTTTAATTCAAGGAGCGCCGAGCTCTCACTTGTGCAATTTGTAAATGTAGACGAGCGATGGAAAGGAAGCTAGGAAGAAAGAAGGACAATGGGAAAAAGGGCCTAGGCTACGGTCGGCCATGTAAAAAAGGGGAAAAGGGGATGACCGCCCAAAAGGGATTTAGGGTTTTGTATATAAAGTTGAAAAGTGAATGAAAAGCTCATTCTTGTGTGTGGCCAAAAGTAGCTCTCCTCTTCTTCTTCTTCTTCTTCTTCTTCTTGCTTGCTTGAGCTTGTGCTTGAGAGAGGGAGTGTGAGAGTGTGAGGGAGTGAGTGTATGAGGGTGAGGGACCTCCATCTTCTCCTCTCTTCTTCTCTTCTCTTCTCTTCTCTTCTCTTCTCTTCTCTTGCTCGCGGCAATGGAGCTTGGAGCTTGGAGCAGGAGGATCGAGCTTGCTTGAAGCTTGCACTTGGATCATGGAGCTATCGGAGTGTGCAGGAGAGGAGGTAACTCAAACGGCACGGAGATAAGCTCACTACACCCGTACATATGGATGGCGTGTCGGTTATGTGAGAGGTAGCCATTAGTGCTCAGCTTGGAACGCTTGAAACAATAAGCGGTCCGTGGGTCTTGGCGGTTGAGTGAAAGCTCCTACATTTTGGTTCCGTTGCCAGGACAAACGGATTCAAGCCTTGAGCACTTGCGCGCTTCGAATCGAACATTGGAGTAGGGTTTTCCCCGAACCGGTGCTTGAGATAGGTAGGAAGTGAGGGGGTTTGAAGAGGTATTCGATCTCCTTAGCAAGTAGGTTTTTGGTTTTTTGGATTTGGAAAAGCATGTTGGAGTAGTATAGGTGATTGCTTTGTGATTTGTATACGTTTAGGATAGGAAAAAACAAAGAAAAAGAAACAAACAGTAGGGTTCTTTGTTGCTGTATAACAGGCTAAAACAGGGAAATAGGGGCACAGATCCTTGAAGTGCCGTTTGATTCGAGCACCACAGTGGTTCCAGGCATGTCTGGCATTCCCTTGTAGTGACTTGCACCTATCTGGAAGGCGCTGGATGATTCGGTGTAGTAGACGTCAGTCTAGAGGCATCGCGTGCAACTCATGGGCCGTCCGCCGCGTAGTCGGACCAGGCCGTCCGAGTCCCAGAATCGGACCAGTCCATACTCGGACACTCGAACTCGGACCACTCGAACCAGTCCATAATCGAACACTTGGACCACCGTTCGATCGGACTATCCTGTCCGATCGGATCACTCGGACCAGCCCATCCGATTTTGGAAATTGGACCACTCGAAATCGGACCACCCTGAATCGGACCACCTAGAATCGGACCAATCTAGAATCGGACCACCTTGTCCAATCGGATTCCCAGAATTGGACCAGTCCAAAATTGGACCACCCTGTCCGATCCGATTCCCAGAATCGGACCAGTCCAAAATCGGACCACCCTATCCTATTCGATTCCCAGAATCGGATGTGACCAAAATCAGACCACTGGTCCGATCGGACCAACCAAAAATCGGATGTCTGATTCTGATAATCGGACTCCTAGAAATCGGACATCTAAGAATCGGACAAAAAACTGTCAAAATCGAACATGTATCTAGAACACAAATTTTGACGCATCTAAACTCCCAAATTGACCCCAAAGGCTACATAGAGCTAAAGGCACATCACAGATCCATCACTGGGCTAAAATTTAGAACACGTAGTTTAAAATTTGGCTATAAACGGTCCTCCAAATTGCGTATGGCGTTTACCGTAACGGCCCTGTGGGCAAGGGGGGACTGCCCCCCCGGACCCCCGCAGAGGGGGCTCTGCCCCCTCTGCCCCCCTCCGCACCTCCCCCAAGTAGGCTGGAGAGAAAACGCGTGCCCTGACAGGTCCTCCAAATTAGACCCTAGTGAAGTAATGGCTCTACACAAGCATGGATTCTCACTTGCAAAAGAGCAACCAAAACCCCATACCTGAACAGAGAGAAACAGAGACTCTAGAACATCAATGGGCCAATCTAGCCATCAAGGGCAAAAAGGCCACACCACGAGAACACAAAGACATTGTGTTCATACCATGTCTAGTCAGAGCAAAATGCAACATCAGCAAGCTACAAATGCCAAGATGACTAGACATGACACTTTTGATGAGAGATGTACCTTGAGCAACACTCCACAGACAACCCAAGACATTGGTGGAGAATCCACGTCTGGTCATGCAAGTGGGGACTCAAAAGGCATCTGTCAGAAGGCTTAAATTTACAAGCCATGACCCAGAAGATGAAGACATAGTTTCACCTTCTTATCTTAGGGTCAAACTCACCGCGAAAAGAGAGCATAGTATCGATGCTCTACTTGATGAAGGAGCAGATTTTAATATCTTGACCTATGAATCATGGACCCTACTAGGCCAACCAGAGCTCACATCGACTAGTGCAACTCTTAGCCCTTATGGGGGACATCCACAAGCACTCATAGGGAAGTGCAAAATCCTTGCGACAATTGAAACGGAAAGTTTGCCTATTCTATTTCATGTTCCTCCAAAAAGTGCTAGCTGCAGGAAAGAAACCCTCCTAGGAAGACCCTTCAAAAGGGTGACCAAGTGTGAGGCTGACTATGTAGCACAAAGGATATACTTGACACTACCGGGTGTGAGGATAGTCACCACCTTTAACAAGGGTGACCTCAAGGGAAAGGCAAGGAAGGTGATGACATAATAGTCAAGCCTACAAACGAGGGCAAGGACTTGTTGGAAGAGTTACAAGCACAGGTCGAACAACGAGAACCAGTGAGTGAGGCCATGCTTGAAACAAAAAGGTCAGGAGACAAGGCCAAGGATGGAGTTGGGACTTACAGATATCGTAGAAGACCACGAAATAAGTCCAATCCTTATAGATGGAGGCATCGATGGAGAGCCAGCACAACACCACGATGGATATCCAAGGCGTTGCTTCGGGCTCAAGGGTATTATGCAGGCAACCGATGGATTTGGGTACCAAAACCCCCTACTAAACCACCTCTGACAGAAGCCCAAATAATGTCAAAAGCAAAGAGGCATAGGAGGAAACCTAAATGAAAATCCAAGTCTCGAACCAAAAATATTGGAGTGATTGAGCCCCTCATGATTGGAATCAAGAAACCAAACGTGACCTATCAAAAATTAGATCCTCAGCCTAGCATGCTTAGCAAGCAGATATCAGAGGTAACTGTCAAGCGTGCACAAGGACCACGAGTGCTCAAGGAGCCTTTGACTGCCCAAAAGAATAATGAGCACCACAGGCACAACATGGCTCATGATAAGGCTGAATGCTCAACAAAGAAAATAGCAAAATCATCTAACAACCACGAGCAAATCTCCCAGCCAAAGTCAAAACCACTTGGGAGTCCCAAGTCTCCTACACCCTCTTCCCCTAAACGGACACATGAAGCACAATAGTCATCAAGTGCGGCTACTTGATCCCAATCTCTACCTACATCAGAGATTCCAAATGTCCAAGAGGCAAGGCACGACACCACCCTTAGCTCTCAACCTAAGGATATGCCTATGCAATCCACCGTGGCTAGCTCAATTGATACTCAAGTGAATGCTCTAAGGGCAACAAAAGCCATGACCACTTTCAATTGACCTAAGGACTTAACACCGCAATCCACCAAGAGTAGCCAGCCCAATGGACTAGCCACCACTACTTCCAATCAGGGATCACGGCAATCACAGCCCTTGGCCGTGACAATGCCCCTTGTGGAATGTGTCCTTAGTGATTTACCTGTGGAGGAGGTGTCACAACCAACTTCATTGACAACTCCAGTACTTTCAAAGTGCCTTTCCTCCTTTCTGGTCTATCCCTCCGAGGATGTGCCCTGTCCCACTCCATGACAACCAGTCCACACAACTTAGCATAAGCCAATATCTGCTAATGGCTGGAGGCAAAACGAACATCATCATGGGAGCCATCCCTCTACAACAAACATTGCATGCCTCACCCCTCCCCTTCTTGTCATATGCGCTTGATAAACCACACTAAAATCCCTTCCATGCAAACAATATCATGTAACAAATCCTAATCCTTGATTTGCATCTTACAGGCCCCCTACGAGCAAAACATAGAGAACCAAGGACAGCTAGCTTGCAAGGACGCTCTTTGCAGCCGATGAAAACATGCAGCACACACCTCTCCGCCAGTGCGCTACGTGCCCACTCTTAAAAAGTACGCCAAGAAACGCGGCCCCAAGTGACACCGCCCCGGACGAAGGCCGAAGAATCTGCGGGCCAGGGGAGTGGACACTCTGGGAGGCACACAAAATGTGGCAATGCCAGTTGCACAGAACCCCAACACATGCTCGGGCACCAGGTGCTCACGAAGTGACAAGGCGGCCAGGGATAGGGCAGAATTTAATGAATTGTTTAAAGACATTTTGGAAACGGTAGCGGCCCGGGACTACACCATTCATGTCCCAGCCGACATGTTCCCTACCCAGCCTCACGAGAGCCCTGCACTAGCACCACCCCGGTCGCCTAGCCAACCGGACTCACCCCGCATCGTACCTATCGACTAAACCCCTATGATGTACAAGTAGCTCGACAAGTCAGCATGCTAGAACATTTTGTTTTTGATGAGTAAAGGGGCAAGATCCCCACTTGTACACATTCCCGTTACCTCTCGTTCATGTATGTGACCTTAACAAGCAATGAAATAGGCATCCCAATAGACATCATAGCATTCTGAAAAATTATGTCTTAACATGATTGCATTGGTCTGATATACTTAACACAAGAGACCATGTACTCTCACGAAGTGACAAGTTGATGCAAAATGACACAAGTCAATGTCTAGAAGCGTTTAATATCCAAGTCACCACAAGACCACCAACCCCACAAAGAACCATTATGGAGGAAGTGACAGGAATACCAAGAAACAAAAGCCATGACGGAAACGCCACTGGATGAGAACCCAAGGACACCTCTGCAGAAAAAGCACATATTACAACTGAGCATGGCCAAAGCATAATCATCGATTACCTCCTCCTTCTTAGCCAAACTCTATGTTCGGGCAGGCGCCATGCTCTCAACAAGGGCGAACGTCTCTTCATCATCCAGGATTCAATTCGCAAGATGCTCTGCCCTTGTCCATGCATAGCTCACTCTAAGTGCTACCTCAATTGTTCGATGTCTCACATGTTACGAAGAGGTTTGCAAAATCTCAAGTGTATCTCTTCATCTCAGCAATAGTTCCTCTAGCATCAAGGCTGGTGACACAATCATCTCTATAATATCAATTCTTCATCGCCTTTGGATCCCAACATTTCTCAATCTAAATGAAAGGCTAACAGCCTCAATGTATGGCATTGATTGTATTCATTTTTTCTATTTTTTTTAAAAAAGAAAGAAGGAAAGAAAGAAAGAAAGAAAGAAAAAAAAAAGCACCACAATCAGAATACCGCACCTAGGGGTCCTCAAATTAGCACAGTTTGGGTCCTCAAGTGCAAGACAATACTCTCAGCTTGCTTAGAGTTCGACCTGTCTCCCAAACTAATTGCACTATGTCTTGTGCACAATAGAGAAGACTGGCACTACCCTTAGGGAGAGACCACATGAGAGGTTTTCAATTGCAGGTGTTGAAGACTCCAACGGAAGTGTCATTCGCTCTTCATCAACACCCAACTTTGAATGCTTATCCCTTACCATCCAACAAGCCCGCAAAGAATCGTCATGTGCAAAATCCCCAACAAACCAACACTTGTGCTAGCCATCAATCCAATCCCCAACACAGAATAGCCCTACCGCCAACTCCAATAGCCTTCCACCAGCCACCTTGGCCACCAACAGGCCCCCAGGATCTTCTTCCACACCACCACCAACACTCCTCCACGGAAACCATAGGCGTCCTTGTCACCCACGTCTTCGGTGCATGCTACAGCCTGCTACCTACGACGGTGAGTGCCATGGGACTGGCACTCGTCTAGGACGGGGGTATGTTAACCCTCAAACGAACGAAGGTGAAAAATCCAGAAAAGCTAAAGCAGAAGACAAAACAAAGGCCAAGGCAAAGAGAAATGGAAGACAAAGATGCACAAGGAGAAGAGTCCTAAATAAGGGAGAAAGGCGCACAAGGAAAAGCGCAAGTCAAAACTTTTGTAAAAGAGCGCAAGCGCATCATGGTTTAATTCAAGGAGCGTCGGGCTCTCACTTGTGCAATTTCTAAATGTAGACGGGCGGTGGAAAGGAAGCTAGGAAGATTGAAGGACAATGGGAAAAAGGGCCTAGGCTACGACCGGCCATGTAAAAAAGGGGAAAAGGGGATGACCGCCCAAAAGGGATTTAGGGTTTTGTATATAAAGTTGAAAAGTGAATGAAAAGCTCATTCTTGTGTGTGGCCAAAAGTAGCTCTCCTCCTCTTCTTCTTCTTCTTCTTCTTCTTGCTTGCTTGAGCTTGTGCTTGAGAGAGGGAGTGTGAGTGTGAGGGAGTGAGTGTGTGAGGGTGAGGGACCGCGAGGAGGAGAAGCTCTCCATCTTCTCCTCTCTTCTTCTCTTCTCTTCTTTTCTCTTCTCTTCTCTTCTCTTGCTCGCGGCAATGGAGCTTGGAGCTTGGAGCGGGAGGATCGAGCTTGCTTGAAGCTTGCACTTGGATCATGGAGCTATCGAAGTGCGCGGGAGAGGAGGTAACTCGAACGGCACGGAGGTAAGCTCACTACACCCGTAGATATGGATGGCGCGTCGGTTAGGTGAGAGGTAGCCATTAGTGCTCGGCTTGGAACGCTTGAAACAATAAGAGGTACGTGGGTCTTGGCGGTTGAGTGAAAGCTCCCACAAACCCAAAGCAACCTTATGGGCCTATTCAACAACCTATAAAACGACTGTAGGGCAAAATTCCTTTAGGTTGACCTACGGAACTGAATCCATTTTACAAGAGGAATTCTTTGTCCCTAGCCTGAGAGTAGCCATTCAAAAGTGATGGGATGGAAAGGAGGCATGAACAAAACACTTAGTTGAGTTAGAATTCCTATCAGAGACTTGACTTCTAGCTATGCATGCACTGATTTGCGAAAAGGCACGACATAAGAGTTGGTTTGACAAGCATGTTAAGCAATGAACTTCGATTAGGGTGACCTCATGCTATTATACTCAATGAAAGGACACAAGCAGAAGATGAAGTTTAGGGGTTTAGGACGTTTTCGAGTTCGCACCAGTAGCCGAATAATCGGTAATGTAGAGCTCGAGACCCTAGATGGAGAGGGCATATGCTTCTTCAGTGGTAGCTGCATAAAGAAGTACTACCCTCCCGCACATCCACTACACGAGCCTCCCATGCTAGAGTCCCATGTGAAAGTTTGAGTTGCCACAATTACAGAAATTGAAGATGAGGATAGAGAAGTAGCGGAACCTACTTACCTCCGCATAACAGTCAACTATCCACCAGCAAGCACATACTTTCCATGCATTGATCGATGAGGGAGATGATTTTAATATCTTAACTCATGATCATTGGACTCAAATCGGTTGACCACAACTATAGCCCACGAGCACTAAACTCAGCCCTTTTGGGGGCCAATCAGATGCACTTTTGGAAAAGTGTAAAGTCACAATCTCTATTGAGTCTGAGAGAATACCCATGATCTTTTATGTGTTGCCGAATACGAAAGATGCTGGTAAGGAATCATTGTTAGGACGTGCCTTTAAAAAACAGGCCCATTGCAATGTTGACTACGAGTCACAGCACATTCACCTTGCCATCGGCAATGTCCGCATAGTGACATCTTTCAACAAGGCCAGTGTGACTTCATCCAAGCCTGCAAAGCCAGTGATATAGATATCCACAACCAAGTCTAAGGAGGGGGATCGTGACTTGTCACAATCCGACAAGCTTCAATGCCAACAAACTGTTGAAATAAAAGCCAAAATCAATGAACCCAAGTTCAAATGGGTACCTAAACATCAAGGACCGCCACCTGAAAGCAACCAAACATGACCTCGCAAGGCTAGGAATTCATACTCGAAACCTAGGAGGCAGATATGAAACCATAGGCATTGATGAACGGTGTGTGATGGGTCCCCAAGACTTTATTGCAAGCACAACGCTATTACGAGGGCAATACCTAGCTATGGGTGCCTAAAGCCAAGACTGCCAAGTGCACTACTCAAGTGCAACCCTCAAGCTTATCCACATAATCCTTCATGAAAAATCAAAAACCGAAATCCTGAATGACTCAAGTAGGAAGACCATAGAGCCCAAACCCACTATGCCTACAGAGCCTCAACAAGTCTATTGACTAAAACTACACTTTGATGGCCCAAAACTGCCTCAACCTAGCACTGCTAGTGTCCCTAAGGCCTCACAAGCATCTAGAAACACAACATCTACATCACAAGCCATGCCCAATGCGCAAGTGGCTGAACTACTCCCTCAGGAGCAGCCAAACCCCACCAACCTCAGCTACAAACTTGTCTAGCCCATCAATCAAACCTCAACCTCCCCCATGCCTAAAACCCTCTTATGGGAGATGATCAATTCTTACCTTGGCCTCGGGCTTTGTTGAAAATACAGGAGATGACTTGGCTTCGACATTTGGATGCTACCTTTACTATGCTTGCTAAAAGCTATGACTGATTAGACCTAGGCCTTTCAGAAGAGCCTTTAGCAATAGAGGTACATACGCTGCCTTGCTCTTAGGAAGAATCAGAATTTGTATTCATTAAGGCTCCCCAGGTAGCTGAAGAACTAATCGCCACCAAGTTTTCCCACGAGCAAGCATACAAATGATGATTTATCACATCATATGACATGAGCATGGTCTCTACCAACAAAACTGAAAATTGAAGGATTGAAATAGCTTGCTAACAATGACTCCTCTTTCTTGCAAAAATGATATACTCTCTTCAACTTCAATGGGAGCTAGAGAGCCACCAAATCATGACCAACGCTGAGCAAAGACATGCAACCAAAACCTTGGAGTATGACCCAACTTATGTAGCTCCAACCTTCTATAGGGTGTTGACCACTATTCACAACTGACCCCTAAAAAAGCACATCATGGCCCACCCCTATTTAGATCACATTTTGACTGAGGAGTTACACATTTCCAGCTACATAGACTCCAATGACTTCCTAATGGATATCCTCACTTACATCAACCACGTAGGCATCCGACCTACCGACATGGATCATTATGCTACCATGGCATACAACCCAAACTTCTACGCTTGACTCCTACAAAAGTGAAACACTGTGAGCATGCGCTCAATGGCCTTAACCCTTCAACCTCTAATCCTAGGAAGGATTATTCTCATTTCCAAGAGGGGAGGGGATAAGGTGTGGAACATAAAACATAAAAACAAACCCTAAACCTCAATCAACGTCCAAAAGCAAAAAAAAAAGGATAAAAATCCACTTATGATTGAGGAAAAGTGTCATAAATTTTTTGGGAATGCATGGATTGGTTGAAGGAAAATTCTCTTTCTATACTTAAGCATTTCATTTTTCCATAAGCACACAACCATTTCTATGTGTCTTTCTGCAAGAAATCATATGAAGAACACTAATGGTGAGCTGTGGCTTCATGACAGACACCTATGATAGGACGTGAGAAAACCAACAAGTTGCCATTCTCAGAGAAAGAGTTAGTAAAGTATGGCCTCTCAGTGTGGAGACGAGGGCTTTCAACCAATTCAAGTTCACGAACATCATGAATTTGGAAGATGTAGCCAAGGAAGAGTAGGCCATAAAGCAAATTGTGGATCAATGCAATCTGTAGATTATGTGGAGAAAGTTGGCCAAGCAGTGGACTATGATAAGTGTGTAGAGTTCCTCCATACCTTCAACAGGAATCGTGGCATCATGACTATATGGCAAGGAGAGGCCACTCGCCAAGTGAAGCTAGTGGAGAGAGTGTTGGGCCTAGCCAACAAAGTTCTGGGAATGGACAAAGTTATGGTCCGCACTAATGATGGTATCAGCTTAGGTGATATCCTTGACCCAAAAGTCCAACTACATGCCAAGATGGTGCATGCCTTGTTTTCCAATCAAAGTTACAACACGCTAGTGAGTAAGATCAATGTGCCGATGCTGGAAAGCATTGCAACCAAATCTTTAGATGAAGTGAAATTGAATGGTTTCGTGCGAAAGACAATTGAGACCTTAGCAAAGGCACTGCTACAGGTGGAGAGTCTTCGGCCTCCAAGGCGAGAAAGAAGTCATAATCTAAGGCCTCAACCATAGGATTTGTTGGAGTCTTAGACTGCCATCATCAAGGAGGCATTGGGGAAAGCACAAGGCAAAGAAGAAGTTGGTGAGACACCAAACATGTCACCCCTCCACTATGAGGAGGAACAGTCCAGTGAGAGAACGGTGAGTGACGAAGAAGGAGAAGAGGAAACATGGTCTAGCCACGGAGGGACCAAAAAGTCCAAGAAGAGAGTAGGAAGAAATAGAGAGTTGACCTCCAAAAGGACAAAGAGAGTCCAAGAAGGTGGAGGAAGAAAGGAAAATAAAAGAAAAAGCTGAGTTGGAGATTATAAAAGAGGAGTCCAAGAGAGTCGAGGAGGAGAGGAAGAGAAGAGCAAAAGAAGAAATAGAAGAGCTACAAAGGAAGGAAGAAGAGAACATAGCTCGAGCCATCAATAGAGCAACAATTCAAGTAGGCAAAGCTAGCTGCCATGAGCCCATATAGAGAAGAAGGCCTAGGAACAAGTGCCCAAGTGCCAAAAATCACACCACCCCTAGTAGCAGAAGGCAAGGGCAAGGGCAAGGGCTTGATTTATTCTATTCCAACTCCCCTCGTGCCTACCACCCCAGTCTCTACACCCACCCAAGGCGCTTCAACCACAGTAGATGCTAATAATCTTATGGCATGTGTGCAATTTTTGGTCAATAAAGAGATAGCTCAGGATGCAAGTGGAGGAACCCCAGTGACGAGTACTTCTGCAGATGCTGAGTCAAGACAAGATCCCAAGAGACAGAGGATAGAAGCATCCACAACCACTATCCCTACAACAATATCGTCATTCTCTAATTATGATGACTATGTCAAAGAACTCCTTTCGCAGCTAGAGAGAGCGAAGGATGAAAAGAAGATGGCTATTGCCAAGTTAGAATCCGAGAAAGAGACACTAGCAACCTTCCAACTCGAGAGAACTCGTCAAGTGGCTGGTCATCAAAAAGAAATAAGTGCGCTAAAGGCAAAGCTTAGGGCTAAGGAAGAACAAGAGGAAAGCTGGCAAGAAAGGCTTGAAGATGAGAATCAAGAGCTAGTGGTATTTCAAAGGGAGCATAAGCTCCTGATCCTGTAGCAAGAAGAACTGCAATGACATATGGAAAAGGTCCAAAATGCCATGGAGGAGTTCACAACAAGAGAAAAGGAGAGGGCCCAAGGATATCCAAAAAAGGTGGAAATTTTGGAGAAGAGTGTAATCCTAGAACTAAAAGAACAAAAGGGGCTAGAAAGAGAAATCGAGGAACAAGAGCAGATAATAAGGACCTTAGCTCAAAGGCAAAGAGAAGGCTTGGAAGAGATGAAAAGGAGAGCAAACGAATGGGTAGGCAAGAGTGAAGGAAGAATAAAAGACCTAATGAGTCGTCTAGCCCTTGTAGAAGGTGACAAGGTGTTAGCAGAAAGCAGGGTGGCAGAGGCCATGCAAACAAGCTTGGAAGCCCAACAACACACCTTCCTCAATAACATTTTGGATGTCATGCAATTAGAAGAGGAGGAGGCCGTTGAGTCACTAGAGAAAAAGCTGAAGATCACCTGCAGGACTCTAAAATATAGGTTGCACATCCAATCGCAAGCAGCAGGAGCTAGCCTAAGCCTATAGGACCAAAGAAGCTACTTGCTAAGTGTAGGCTTTACAATCAAAGAAGAAGACTCTCTAGGATTCATGGAAGGAGGGCCACAAGAACACATGGGAGAGAAGATGCAAATGCCGACTAAAGAAGCAGGACCAAGCTTTGAAATGGGGCAACAAGATGAGGAACTAGTCCCCTAGCCTCCCTCTCCATGGCCAAAAGTGCAGTAGGAGGTAGACACCAGTGCTGCTAAAAGAAAAGCACAAATCAAAAAGAAGAGATTGAATATGCAGGACTAGGCACGAAGAAGGCTGAGAGATCAATCAGTAGTGGCCCCAGAAGTGCCCATCCCTCTAAGAGAAGATGATTTCCCAGTAGATTGGAATGCAAAGCTCATAGTATGGGAGCAGAAAGAGAATGGTTGTGAACCCTTTGACTTTAATATCTTATTTCCCACCACATTGAGTAAAGTGCTATCAACAAAGGTGGTGGAAGAGGTGATTAATGTAGAAAGAAGGTTGGGAGACATGCGGGTTGCTGAAAGAGAGAAGATTCCTACTTTGTGGGGAACAAAGGCTTATGACTACTAGGAGAACAAGGTCATGGAAGTGCCTAGAATAGTGAAAGGCTACAAGTGCCAGCCACGATGGAGAAGGAGAATCTGGGATGACAACATGGATGTATGAATGTCATTTTTCAACACCCTATCCTTTGAGAGAGATAACCCCACTTATATTATGTATCCTAAAAGGGTAGAAGTGGACTTCAATCTAGACATCCACAGTCGATATGACTTTCCTAGAATCTATAATGTCAATGCCACCAAGCCCGAGGAAGTGCTCACCTTTTCTGAACACAACTTATATACCTCAATTGACCATTTCCTTAATGAGTTCAGTTCTTGCCCAGACCCCGCTTTTCTCATTACTTGTAATTATCTTAGGCTCCTTAGAGTATTATTAAGGCAAGATTCCACTTTGCAAGAATATTGCCTCCCGCCACTATTTTTTTAACTGAATGCCAGCATAGATAGCTGTGCAATGGCTAGGCTAATGATGTTATATGAAGCAGAAAAGCTTTCTTAGTAAGTCCCTAAAACCCCCCACTTCTCCCTCTCATGACCATGATGATGAATATTAGCTCCTTGTTATAATCAAATAATAATAATAATAAAGACGAAAAAAGGAAGAGAAAAGAGAAAAAGGAAAGAAAAGAACAAGATAACAGAGAAGAAAATCACAAGAAAAAGCAAGAAACTCACGAGTACCATAGTCACTACACCTAGGGGTCCTCAAGTTAGGTGCATCCTGTGGCTTTGGCTGGCCGACTCTATCCCTAACCCCTAGCCCATTTTGATTTTCCACTTCACACTTAGGGCACATCAATGGTAGGACATACCTAGGAAGGTCGCCCTCACCTATGGTTAGACCTGTCTCCCTAAGCTGCACCCACTGCACCTCCCTTCTACGCGAACTGGATCCTCAAGTGTGGGACAACACCCATGCTGGTTTGACTCAGCTCCCAATCAAAAAATGTAAAATCTAGATAGGCATAGGTGAAGGGATAAGGCAACTAGAAGGAAATAGGAAAAGATGACCTTGGCAAGATGCCCGGTCATGCAAAAAAGGGATGGGTACCCAAGGGATTTAGGGTTTGTATATAAACTCAAAAAGTAAGTGAGAAGCTCATTCTTTGGTGTGTGACTAAAGTGGTTTCTTCTTCTTCTTCTCTCCTTCTTGCTTGTGTGTGCTTGTGTTTTGAGAGAGGGAGTGTGAGAGTGTGAGGGAGTGAGTGTGTGAGGGTGAGGGATTGGAAAGGATGGAGAATGGAGCTTGAAAGAGGAGGCTTGAGGTTGCTTGAGCTCGTATCTAGGATCGTGGAGCTACCAGAGTGCTTGAGGGAGGAGGGTACTCATTCGAGCATTAAGGTAAGCTCACTACATCCATAGGATCGGAAGCACATCAACTAGGTGAGAGATAACCATTAGAGCTTGCTTGAAATGCTTGAAGCAATAAGCAGTCCGTGAAATGCTCCCACTACAATGTACCTTAGGATAAGAGAGCCAACAATATATTGCGCACCCCAAAAACGTTTCACTACACCTCCCAAATGAGTTTTACCTCCCTAGCAAATATTACAACAAAGATTTCACCTTCAAAGTGTCTTTTGAGATGTATATATGGAATATTAAGACAAAATGCTTGTTACAATTCATAAGTTTAAATATCTATGGGATATATCTAGTTCAAAAATAGAATGATTAGTCCTTAAGAAGAAACCATGAAAACTTTATCCAAATAGAGTATAGCTTATCTCAATGATATCATCATGTGTCACTTATACATGATAATAGTTTTGATCACATGGTCAAATGTATCATGTTTAAATTTTCTTTTAATAATTAGGACTAATAAACACATTCTTTGTAATGCCATTTTGAAGGCCTTTTTAGAGTCTAAATATGTTTAATATTATAATGATAAGAAAATTTTTGTTACTAATTACAATCTTCTATTGTTAGTAGCCCAAATATACTTATAATTAGCAATAAAAACTAGGTATAAAAAATGACTTTATTATAACATATTTTACTTTAAAAGAAATCATCATGTATATTTTCTTCACCTCTTGATATTACTCTTGGCTAGATTTTTCCACATGGTCAAATATATCTTTTCTTAAGACATCATTTATTAACTAGTACCTATGTATGTATTTATCAATATAAAGTTAAATTGCTTTACTGTTCTATGCCAGCTTATAGCTCAAACATTAAGTAGAATGATGAGGAAGTAAATGAGTCTAATGTGCTTCTTTTTCTTCTTTGTAACTTCAACTAAGAAATAATTAGTGATAAAAAGTAGATATGAAAAAATGAAGTTATTATAATAGATTTTACCTCAAAGAAATCATCATATATAGTTTCTTCACCTCATAATATTACTCTTGGTTAGATTTGTCTACATGGTCAAATGTCTCTTTTCTTAAGATATCATTTATTAACTAGTACCTATGTGTGTATTTTGTTGAGAAGTAAGCATGTGAACTCTCCTTATAGTGGAGAGGATAAGGGTAGCTAGGCATGAGAGCAAGGGGAAACCCTAACCCTAACTTCTCCAGAGGCTATATAAATTGCCTAAAGGTCACTCTCACTATAGAGGAGAGTGTACCAGTTGTACCTTTTGACAACTTACTAAGCAAGATCTTCTTCTTGTATTTGAGCTCTCTCTCTCTCTCCCTCTTGTGCACACTCTCATGATTCCAACTCTGATTTTCCACATGGTATCAGAGCCAACTGTGATCCAATAAGCTTCCTTTAGCCATATCCTAACCTAAGTGCACAAGAAGTTCTTTTGCCCTCTCAGTTACCTTCTTTTCCAACATAGCCAACCTAACCTCCTAACCTTGGAGGAGCTGGTGTGTGCAAAGGAGGCAATGTTAGCTCCTAATTCCTTCTGGAGAATTCATCCTCAGCTCAAGGTGCTCCAGTACGGTGCATCTCACACTAAAATTGGGTGACATGGAGGGCAGCATTGTAGCAAATACAAAAAACAGCGCAGATTTGCAGGCGACACATCATGAGCTATTGTGCGTGCCGAGATAGCACAATCTTGGTAGGTATCATGGGGCTTAGTTAGTCCCCCCCAATGGGCCATCTCCCTCTAAGAGGGTTTGAAGAAATTCCTTCTCTACTGGCTGTTGTAAGCAAAACCCTAACTATGGGTTTCTGGCAGCCATAGCCAAGAAGCTTCAAGCTTCTTATTTTTCCACTTTTTTTCAATTTGGGAACAATTAACAATGATTTTAATCACTAAAGCATATGCTTTGAAGTGTGTTCCTGATCTATGAGTAGCTCCAACACTCGGGGAACATCATAAGTTCACCGAGAAGCGTGCTTCCAATACCAGTAATAAGTCAAGTATCTCACCAAGCTTGACAAGGTAAATACATGAACATCTCAATCTTGAGATGAGTGCTTCTAAGCACTAAAAAGGCATTTAGTGACATTAGTGCTATTGCCTTATGTCGAAACATGAATTTTGATGTGATTGAAATCTTGTCGAACTCTTCACCAAGTGTCAAAGTCGTTAATTGACCTTGCTCAACCAAATGCTCGTACACTAAACCACAAGGTGGGGAGGAGCCAGAAGTCCAGTCAAATTTCACCTCATTGAAACCTAGGAAAATAGTGAAACTTAAATCAAGGGTTGTTCGAAAGACAGGATTGCCAAAATCTTACCTTGAGATATTACATATGTATGATTTTCAACCTTTTTCATCCTTACAGCTTTAAAGTTGGTTATCATTTGTAGGGCTATCAGTTTTGTTATTTGGTTCACGTACTTGGCCACCTGTAAAGGACTAGACATTGCCATTGCCTAAGGCAATAGGTAAGACCTTCCTATAATGGCCATGGCCTATGCAGATGTAAGGCCTCAAATCCACAAGTTTAATAGAAAAGATTTCCATCCATGGCAAGTCCCGGTAAAATATAAAATGATGGAATAAGGCTACCAGCCCTTCATTAAAGGGACCAAAGTTATTGACCCATCAAATCCCCTTGATGTAGAAGACGATGAAAGAGCTCAAGCCATCATCATGTTTCATTTGGATGAATCTTTAATTCATCATATTGACCAACTCTCCACTATCAAGGAGAAGTGGGATGAGCTTGAAAGGCTCTATGGCGCTACAGGGAAGAACTCCAAGATTTTTCTAAAGATTGAGTTTTTAAGCTTGGAGTATAAACAGGAAGAAGATCTAAGCAAGTTTATTTCACATATGAAGGGGCTCATGGCACAACTGGCCTCTGTTCAAGCACCAATTCATGATGAAGATGCCATTCCCATCCTTCTGAAGTCTGTAAAGAAGGTCTTTCCAACCCTTGTTACTACCCTTGCTAATATCCCGAACCCAACTTTGGCAAGTACTATCCAGTCATGCTTGGATAAAGAGAAGAGGAGCCATAATGAAAGCACTTTAGCATTTACTTTCCATGAGCAAGTGTTAGTCTATACAACTTCTACAAAGTGCTCCTTCTGTCATAAAAAAGGGCATATTGTAATAATTGCTGGAAGAAGTATCCCAAAAAAATGAAGTGCAATAAATGCAAAAAGACTAGTCATATCACTAGTAAATGTCCCAGTGTTCCAAAAGTACCTAAGGAATTGGAGGCCAATTTTGCCTCCCAATCCACAAATGATCGACCCTTTTGAGTCTTGTAAACTCTCTTCCTATAACCATATTTTGTAGCCTGATTTATAAAGGCATCTCATTGTGGATTAAGGGTAGGCATCCTATCATGCTTTATCCAATGCCACCTGGCATTGAGGGGGGTGTTGAGAAGTAAGCATGTGAACTCTCCTTACATTGGAGGGGATAAGGGTAGCTAGATGTAAATGAACTAGAGGATAGGGGAGCAAGGGAAAGCCCTAACCCTAACTTCTCTAGAGGCTATATAAACTACCTAAAGGTCACTCTCACTATAGAGGAGAGTGTACCAGTTGTACCTTTGAACAACTTACTAAGCAAGATCTTCTTCTTGTACTTGAGCTCTCTCTCTCCCTCTTGTACACACTCTCATACTTCCAACTCTGATTTTCCACATATTTGTCAATATGAAGTTAAATTGCTTTAGTGTTCTATGCCAACTTATAGCTCAAACTCTAACATGCTTCTTTTTCTACTTTGTAACTTCAACTAAGAAATATATGGTTGGATATCTAACAAATTCAACAACAATAGATCATGATGGTGTGATTGATGTGTCCTTGATAAGAAATTTAACATGATTATGTGTAATAATTGATCTAAATAGTCTTCTTTTACAATGATGCTTTGCTAAGTCTAAAAAGTTCCAAAGTTTTCAAATGGGAGAGCAATGGCTTGTTCTTTGACCGGGATGTATGGGGTTTCTTGAAGCCTTATTTGCACAATTCCAGGTAGGAGTTTGGTCAATAGCTTTACATAAGAATGTCATGGCAATTATTAAGTGCTTGAAGATCTATGCAAAAAGGAAGTATTATTTCTTCATGGTTTGGGGGCAAGAACAATGTCATAGACATCCACTCAAAATCGTATATAGGCCGGATAAGATGGGAGTAGAAGCAATGTTTAAGTCTCTAAAGTATGTATGGGATCAATATGGAGATGTTTGTCAGCATACCAAGACTATTCTCATAGATGATAGCCCTTACAACGGATGTCCAAATCCTATTGAGAGCTACATTTATCCAAAAACATTTGATATTGATCGTGGAGACTCTATCTTGATTAATGAACTTCTACCATACTTTACTTGGTTAAGCAAATACCATGATGCATGTGAAGTCATCAAGTTTGATCGATATGGATAGGAGCTAGTTCAATGTGGACATGAATTGTATGCACAATTCAAGGTTTTCACTGATGAATGGAGATTAGAGCAGAGAATTATAGTATTTCATCTTCATCATCAACACAGCATGAGACCATGATGAAAAAGACAGAAGACATATTCAACCTTCAATCACTTCTTGCTTCAAGAGACCATCTATTATACAAGCATCCTCAACAAATGCCTTACGTCATCCATCTCTTACATTGAACAACTCGCAAATATCCAAGTTGAAGACATATTCAACCTTCAATCACTTCTTGCTTCAAGAGACTATCTATTATGCAAGCATCCTCAACAAATGCCTTACGTCATCCATCTCTTACATTGAACAACTCGCAAGTATCCAAGTTGAAGCAGACTCCTTTAGTGTCTACTTTGAAAGACATGGAAGCAATGCAACTTGCTCATCAATTGGGATATCATAAATATTTCATAAATGGTAGTGCAACTAAACATTTTATTTAAAAAATTACAAAATTTGTATTTTTTCAATATGCATAATGTAACAAGGCAATGACTCTATATAGACTAATTTTTACTCACATAATAAATATATCCCTTATATTAAGGGCTTTTGTATGGCTATGAAATATATACTTGTAAGAAATTTAAAGTGTTTTATGTAGTCACCGTGATGTTTTTATACAGCACCAATATCAATGAGAGAATCTACTTAATATTTTTTATTATTTCAATAATATTATTTAATTGTGTTGAAATTTCTTATAAAGTGATTTAAGTCCAATTTTTACTTTATATCTTAGCTAACAACTAAGTCTTAATTAATAATAAAATTTGTATCTTTTTTTTTGGAAACACAAACCATTGGTCAAAGGTTAAATCTTTGGTCTTAGAAAAATCATAAACTTCTAGGTTGGTATATAAATCTTCATTTTATGATATGAAAGTTCATTTAGCTATTCAAAGTGTTAAGCTAGTTGATTTTGGCCAAAGCCAATATCCATCTTGTTCACATATTGTTAAGATAGATGGAACTTTTGAACAAAAGACATTCATATATCAATATACATACAAAAAATGCAAATAGAGTTCATTTAGCTATTCAAAGTGTTAAGCTAGTTGATTTTGGCCAAAGCCAATATCCATCTTGTTCACATATTGTTAAGATAGATGGAACTTTTGAACAAAAGACATTCATATATCAATATACATACAAAAAATGCAAATGGGGCAAGCAATCATTTAACATACTTGTGTCTATTAGTTTACACACACAAAAAAATAACAATCATATCATAGGTTATCCAAACTTATTACTATATGCTATCAAATCAAGTTATTAAACCACACCTAGTTAGTGGTGACTCTTTTAAGGTCTGAGTTCATATAACTTATACATGTCACTTTAAATGATGCTATATCTAAAAGAAGAAACTCATATTATAATATCTTCAAATCCATAACATTATAAAATTTGGCTATGATAACATATCTTCATATAATGTTTGAGACTCTTGTATTCTAAATTCTCTCTACACTCCAAACCTTTGTACAAACTTGGAAATTTCTTAGGTATATCCTAGCTAAGCCTCCTTGATGTTTCCACCACCGTACAACATTGCATTTTGTTATTATTCTAGAAAAGATAGAGTGAAATTCAAATCTCCAAATAGCCACATAGCTTACACTTCATCACTTAAGTGCTCAAGATGCGTGATCTCACATTTGTAACATACAACGTGCTTTTTAAAGAAAAATTTGAACTAGTGCAAAAATAAGACATTCATTAAAAGTGGAACTTTAAAATTTCCCAAACTCTCTAATATGGTGTTTATAGCTCTTATCCTTGAACCTTCCACTTTAGTTCCTCTCTTCATGAACTTAGCACCCACCACATTCGAAGGGTATTCAAACCCAGTAGATAGACTTGCATTGTAGAAAATCCTTAGCTAGTGGAGGCCTTATTTTTGCAATACCAATTTGACTATCTTCGAAGAAATCTTGCTGACTATGACATTGATGGCCGCACCATCAAAACCCTCATAATCTAGCAGTCTGCTCATTGATGATGGGCTTGTCAGAGTCTCGTCTCAATTGGATTGCTGTGATTACCTCAAAGTTTTTTATTACCAACAAACCCATCGCTAATGATCTATGTCCTGACCTAGAGGTATTGTTAGCTAAGAATGACTAAGACAAGGTTCATGAGGACACTACAACAAGCTTTGACTCTGATACAAAAGAAGATCATGATTGTGGCTGCAAGTCCTTACATACACAATTCCACCCAAGCCTGTTATGCCAAGCCTGTGAAGTAGAGACCCTACCCGATGAATCCTTGCTATGCCCATCATCTTAGGGAAGAGATTGAGAAACCACAAAATGTAGGATTCATCATTGAGGTACTCAAGAAGAATAGAAAAATTATGTATGCATCAATTATAAGAAATTGAATGCTGCAACCTTGAGAGACCATTATTCTCTACCCTATACAGATCATATGATTAAGCCAATGGCAAGGAAAGAAGCTTATAACTTCTTAGATGGATTTTAGGGTATAATTAGGTACAAGTCCAACTAGATGACAAACTAAAAATTGCATTTCCTGCTAAGTGAAAAGTCTTTGCATACATTATCATGCCACTTGGGTTGACTAATGCACATGTAACTCTCCAAAGGCTCATGTGCACTATCTTTAAGGACACGCTTAAGAAGTGGCTTGAGGTGTTTGTAGATAACCTATGTGTCCATTCTAGTTGGGAGAAGCACCTTGAGAAATTTCATATTGTCTTCAAGAGATGTTGATAGTATCACTTGCTTCTAAATCCTTTAGAATGCCAATTTTGGGTAAAGCATGACATCATCTTAGATCATATTGTATCAAAAACTAAGATCAAGGTTATTATGAATCTCTCTCTACCCACCATTCCAAAAGGGGGTATATTGTTTTCTTAATCAGACTAGGTACTATGATCGCTTTGTGCTTGATTATGTAGCGATAGATCAACCACTTTATAAGCTATAGTCACCTGGGCATGGATTGAGGAATGCCAAGCCTCCTATAAAGCATTAAAGAAATGCTCTAATGATTGCATCCATTTTGAGTGTCCCGAACAAGATAATTACATTCCACATATCCATTGACACTTCCAAATTACAATTGAAGCTGTATTGTGCCAGATCGGTGAATGTAACATGGATTTTCTTGTGAGTTCTGCAAGTCCATAACTCATTGAGACTTAAATAAATTATTCAATCATAGAATGCAAAGGCTTAACAATGGTTTACACTATAGACAAATTTTGTCATTATCTTCTTGCTACACCTTTCACCTTCTTTGTGGACCATCAAGCATTTCTTTGTCTTGTGAATAAGCCTTGTGCTACCAAACGCATCACTCATTGGGTTTTCTTGCTATTAGATTTTGATTTTTTTATTGCTATGTGTAAAGAAAAAATCAATTTATTATAGATCACTTGTCACGAGTGACCAATGGCAAAAATGCCATAGGAATTGATGGTGACTAGCTCCTAGATGCTCACATGTTCCACGTTCATCAAGAAGCTTAGCTTGTCAAGGTTGATTTGATGCCTCAATGGTAGTAGATGACATAATCCATGTCCTTGAGAAAGGTCTATTGGAATGATCAATCAAGAAAGCACAACTCACATTCCTCTTAATCAAAACTAGACCGCAACTAGTTAATTGTATCATCTAGGGTAGGATGGCCTTTATGAGATGTGTTTGTGGATAAGAGACTAAGATTGTGTTACAAGAGGCACATGGTGGCATTATTGGAGGACACTTTGATGCAACCCCCATAGCTAGAAAAGTGCTTCAAACATAGTTATGGTGACTCATGCTATTTAAAGATGCCACCTAATTTGTCAAGCATTGTGTGAGTGCCAACGAACAAAGTTTCCTATCAAAAATGATAAAATGGAACTCGCATCAATAGTGATTGCCTACTAACCCATTTGAAAAGTGGGGTCTAAACTTCATGGGACCTACCAATCCAATCACTCAATATTTGTAGGGTTTGATACCTCATCATAACCATAGACTACATGGATAAATGGGCATAGGGTAGGGTGACTCAAAAAAATGATGCAAGAACCACTATTCGATTTCTCTGGGAGCAAGTCATTTCATGCTTTAGATGTCCCATCGAGATCATTAGTGATCAAAGGACACACTTTATTAATGAAGTGATTCGGCACCTCCTATCCACATTCTTAGTCATCCATAAAATGTCTAGGCCTTACTACCCTCAGGAAAATGGCCAGAAAGAGGCTACAAACAAAGTTATTGTTATGGTTTCTTGACAAAAACTATCTAAGCATCATGTTTAAATTGGGATCACAAACTCATGGTAGCTCTTTGGATCTATTGCACAGCTTATAAGACTGCTACATGCCAAACTCCATTCCACCTCACCTACAACACTGATGCCATCATGCCAATAGAATTTTTGATCCCTAAGTATGAATTGCTATCCATCCAAGAATAGTGGGAAGGCATTAAGGCATGGCAATATCATCTAGTAGAGCATGCATGTTTAACAAAAACCCAATTACTAGCTACTCATGTCCTACTTGCAAAGAAAGCTCTAGTAAGGCCTAGTTTGACAAGTATGTCAAGCAAAGATCCTTGAATTAGGTTGATCTTTTTTAACTCTATTCAATTAAAGGCCATAAGTAGAAATTGAAATTAAGAGGTGTCAGACCATTTCGCATATGTGTCATAACAAGATAGGGAATGTTGAGCTAGAAACTTTGTACAACCAACCCATTAACTATTTCAATGGTAGCAGGATCAAGAAAAACTATCCACCTAGGCATCCCATATATGGACCGCCCATACTGAATCCAAATAACCTTTGATCTGAAGAGAACAAATGTCCTATGAGAAGTTTGAGTAGTAGTAACACTACCCTTCCTTACCACTTTTCAAAACTTCCCCCACCACTATCCATTTCAAAGCTCTTACTATTAGCCATCTCAAAATGTATGACGAACACATTATCCCAATTTCATAACTTCATCTTCGCCTCACTACTATAGCTAGAACCCTTACAATTGATGTACTAATAGATGTGAGGGCTACCATTATAACATTCTTCCTTACTACTACTAGAGCAATCTAGGGCAACCATAATTGTAGCCAACTAATGCAAAGTTAAGTGCATATGAGGGATGCCCTTACTCCTTGCTAAGAAAGTTTAAATAGATGGTCACTATTGAGACTAAGAGCACCTTGTTTCTCTTTTATGTTCTCCCAAACATTGAGGGCATTGGCATTGAAATTCTCTTAGGTTGAACATTCAAGTTTATCATAAACTATATTGACAAACATGTCCACCTCCGAATTGCAAAGACTCATGTGATAATGACTTTTTGCTCCAAGGAGGCACTACTTAACCAACCTTGATCTACTTGTACCCCACAATGCAACCCACCCTCACACTAACCACCACGCTCTCGACCCAACTCTTGATAAATTAAGCCCACCAAAAACCCCTATTAAGATCCCATCACAATATCAGTGGAGGTTAAAAGCCTATCACGTTGGCGTCACCACTCATGCTACCACCTCCACATCACAGTGTTGGATCCCTAAAATTGTGCTAAAGGCACAAGGCTATTATGACAGCTAAATGTCTTGGTTGCCTAAACTACCCACATGTGCTCTTCAGCTCTTACATCATCCATAGCCTCCTCTAGATTGGCCCCATCTACTACATCATCCAATTCAAGTAGGACCTTTGCACCACACTACCACCAAGAACTAGGGTCCCCCCTTAGTCTCTTCTCTACCTCACCTTCCTCCATCCTCACAACCCTCCCAAAAAAGGACCTAATGCATCAATCTTTAGTGTTGTCAAAACCTACCCCTCTTATGAGCTTGCAAAATGAACCACTACCTTTAGTAGAGGACATCCTTCCTAAAATCTATATATGTGTCCCATACAGAATAAGTCGATTTCGACCTCCTCCACCAACCAACATCAAGATACCACAACAATGCCGATCACTCTATGAAATGGCTGAAAATGTGATTGTGGATTGCTTTGCACAATAAGACTCAACATTTGGCACTTTTGCCAAACTTTTTGCACTCATCAACTTAGGAGTGGTTGGCCCTCACATGCTTTTGCTTGCATCTCAATGGCATCTTACATGGGAAGAACATGACTACCGCTTTCGCAAAAGTCTTATGGTTCTAGATCAATTAACATAGGATATCCCACAAAAGCAATTAGAAATGTATCAAACACTTCCCTCCTATGTGAACAATATGATCCTTAAGGACTCTTGTGCTATTGAAAACTTACATCACCTATGCAACTCTACTACTCATTTCCTTAACAAATGATACATATGTTGCCATAAAGTTATGATGCTCAGATTTAAAATTATCACCATTGATAAACATTGAAAGATCATTAGCATTTTGAAGTATGACCTAACATATTGCGAGACCGCATCACTCCACTCAATCATTGAGTCTTGTGTGATAACTCCACCAAAATAGTTGCTTCACCACCTACTCATTGACAAGTTGTTGATCAAGGAAGAGCTCCATGTTGCAAGCCATTTCAATGGACCATCGCTTTTGGACAACCCCACATCATACCTTTGCAAGCTACTTGTCCAACCTACGAACCTGGACTCCCTTGCCAAACTGGAGTGCAACCTGGACTTCTACCACTAGTGGACTATGGACCCTTATACATAAATAAAACTACCCATTCTTTTGTAGATTTTGTGAGAAAAAAGTAACTCATTAATACTTTTCATGGATTTGCATGAATCAGAACAACCAAGAATTGGCAACAAGCACATCCTTGTAAGACCCTCTTAATAAAGACAAGAAATTATTTTGGATCATGCAATGTACCAACTTTGGCATTAAAGTGAGCATGTAGGAAGTGGGATACATTAAATTTTGGAGTACTAATAGTCTAGACAATCTAATAACACATCACTTGTCAGTCACTCCATGAAGTGATAGCAAAATGTGAATTGGGCAAATATGTTAGAGCCTCGTCCAACCCCATCCATTTCATAGCATGTGAAGCCACAATCTACTATGGATACCCAAAAAAGAAATCCTTCAAGCTAAAATTTAACATTAAAAATGGAGACCACTGGGAGATCCAAGAGATCATCATCAAACTTACTCCAGAAGTAGTAGACAAAACTTTGGATATAAAGAAAAAACAAGGGAAATCTATAAAAGTACATAAACTGATAATAGTACCCCAGCAATGAAAGCATCAAGTTGTAACCCAAAAGGGGGTGCTCCTTTGTGGTATATAGGATGAGGAGCTAAAAGACACAGCACATGTGCTCCACCATCTCTTCACATATAACAAGCCCACAACCAACTAGCTCAAGATTCCCAAGTGATTCATGGAAAACATCATGATAAAGAATATTGTAAATTAGGACAATGCTTTATGGCTAGAATGCATCAATGAGTCTTGCCCCAAGGTCCACAAGGTCTATGAGCAAGATACAACCTCCAAACTAAATCACATGGAGAAAAAGAATACCATCATAAATTATCATGATGCCTTGTCTCATAGCAGTCCATCTTGGCATCACTGCACGAGCCAACATAGTACCTCACCCACCACCTAGCCTAGAAGAATTAGGAGACCAATTAGAGAGACAAAAATGCCAAAGAGGAGGGAATGAGGATGAAGAAGACAAGAGACTAGCAGAGAAAATCTCAAAGATATCTATGATGGAATTTGATAAGTGGAAAGCTGAAAAAGAACAATTTTTAAGATAGGAGGAAAAAGACTATGTGAGACTATCAGGGAGTCTATTGAATCCCCAATGTGTCAAGTACACTCTTGGATGAAAGGGGGGAGAGCAGCTCCAGGAAAGGTAAGGAAAAAGCAAGGAAAGATCTTGTTACTCCAACTCTCCTCCTTGACATACAAAAGCAAATATAGCAAATGTAGGCCCAAATGAAGCAAACGGAGTAGTTGTAGGCTTAGGTTTATGAACTTGCAAAGTGCCAATCTTCACAAGAGACCACCGCTGACACATAAAAAGAAAAGCGGCAACAAGTTGAATCCACCAAGAGCACTCAGTACCATTTAGAGGTGTGCAACAAAGTGGGTGGAGTAGAGGCCTTGGAGAATATGTGCAAGGAGCTTATAAGAGGCAAAGTCGAGGCGCTTAGAGAGAAGCAAGAGTTGCCAGATAAGCTAGAAGAGACATAAGAGGAGAAATAAAAAATTTAAAAAAATAAAAATCTTACCACACACACTTGACCTCCTCTCCCAAGTTGGGAAGCTTAACTCACTTTTGCAGGAGGGAGGGAGATCGATCATTAATGCTAATGACCATGTTGACAAATGATCAACAAGAAACCTACCAAAACCAACCAACCAATGTCACCAAACAAGTAATAGTTGTTGTAATAAGATGGTAAGAGGTGGGTAACCTGTGATCTTTAATTGCCAATAATACATAGGAATATAATATTGGTACAAAATTATTCAGCATATGAATATGGAAGCATGCTTCTTCCCTCACTTCCTTTAGCTCTCTCACCTGTGCGGCACTCTCTCCCATAGTAGCAATAAGAAAGTGAGATTTCTTTAAAAAAAAGAAACATATAAGAATCTAAGTGTTGTCTTTGTTTAGGACTTCCATGGATGCATGAGAGAGAGAGAGAGAGGTTTACCAATTGGTATTGTGCAACCTCAAGTAGAGCATTGCAACACTCACCAAAAGCATATTTTCAACCTCAGAAATAGCAAAAGCTATAGTAAAAGTAGTGAAGGCAACATGATTTATCTTTTCCTTAGTTAAGTATACATCTTTTGATGTAGTTCTACTATTCCATCAAATGCCAAACTCTTCCAATGCATATTCTAAAATTATTCTCTCTCTCTCTCTCTCTCTCTCTCTCTCTCTCTCTCTCTCTCTCTCTCTCTCTCTCTCTCTCTCTCTCTCTCTCTCTCTCTCTCTCTCTCTCTCTCTCTCTCTCTCTCTCTCTCTCTCTCTCTCTCTCTCTCTCTCATCAAAAGCTCTCCTCTAGCCCCTCTCTCGTGTATCAGTCTAGTTTGCAAGGATGGTGACACAGTGATAACTAGTAGTGGTGGGGAGGAAGCAGTTGGCATTGCTGAGGCCACTTGGGAGCGGTGGTGTGGCAACAATGGTATGGCAAGTACGAAAGAAGGTTTGCAACACACATAAACCCATGTGTGTGTGTGTGTGTGTGTGTGTGTGTGTGTGTGTGTGTGTGTGTGTGTGTGTGTGTGTGTGTGTGTGTGTGTGTGTGTGTGTGTGTGTGTGTGTGTGTGTGTGTGTGTGTGTGTGTGTGTGTGTGTGTGTGTGTGTGTGTGTGTGTGTGTGTGTGTGTGTGTGTGTGTGTGTGTGTGTGTGTGTGTGTGTGTGTGTGCGTGCGCGCGCGCGTGCGTGCACGCGCGCATGCCTGTGTGCGTGCGTGCTTACGCACATGTGTGCAAAGTTGGGAGGGAGAGTGTGTATTTATATGGACCAAGAGAGGAGAGAGATTGTATCTAATAAATAAAATCAATGTTTATTATATGTAATATCACACATAATAAATTTTTATATAATAATTATTTAATACTATTGGCATGTATATTGAAATATTTATAAGTAACTATATTTAATTAGTAGTAAAGTGTGTATACATATCATTGCATTATGTTACATGGAGAGTGTGTGTGTGTATGTGCATGTAAAGGGTTATCTTAGCTATTGGTTGCATTGGTCTATTTTCATATTATTTATTTTGTTTGATGTACCTATAATACCAACCAACAAATGCGATAGTGTATGTATATGTTTTTTGAAAAACAACACACATCATGCAAAGAGTGAGCTTTAAACTCTTACATAAAAATGGCAATTACAATAATGAACTGGTTCATCTTATATTTATTTTTTAGAGGGAGTTTTGTTGGGGATGCCATGTGTGTGTTCTCCTACCCACAATTTGAAACACCTCCCATGAACCCTCTTGCCATGTGAAACATGCCTTTGAGCCTTGGTGCGAAGTACCAAGAGAGAACATCAGCATGAAGCACCAAGAGAATCTAGGCATGGAGCATCTAATAAATATTCATTATGCGCTATGAGATTCAAAGGTTAAGCAATAGGCAACACATGTCACAAACATGTAGCTACATGTAAGAACCAAGGCAATTAGAAGGTGCCACATAAATGTAACACTACAACATGTCAACACTAGCAAGAACTAGACATACCTCAAAATTAGCAAGAACCAAATGTCAAGACTATATTAGTAGCACAATTGGACATATGTGATTCATGTATGCAGCATAGTTTTCAAAGCACACATCCCATCAACACAACAATTAAGATATCCAGAAAGTCAACACATGATTTGAATAGTCAACACATCAAAACCACACATAGAGAAGTCGATGCTCATGTCAAAGGTGGCAGGGCAACAATAGCAAGGCACACACACTAGGTCTACTAGGAGTAGCAAAAATGCAAGATCACATGCACATGTCAATACAACATTAGCAACTATGAGATCATGGACATAGCTCCTTCAATAAATTGTAACATCTGATATCATGTTAGAAGAGAAAAACACACAATGGAATAATGAAAGATGCACGATTGAAGAAAGAGATAATGTACAAGATGTAAATAGAAATACAAATCCACTATGACAAGAGTACAATGATTGAGCACCAGCTCACACACTTCACAAGCTCCCTCTCTCCACACAAAGAATCTTCAAGTACCTAAATAAATTGGATAATAGACCATGGCCACACTCCCTTCTTTTATTAACAAAAATAAAGGAGTTATCCTACCACAAAATAGGCTAGCCAATTATCAAATAAAGAATAAAGAGAGTGCCCATAAATTAGACCATGGGTGCTTATAAACCTATGATATGACCACATCTAACAAGAGCATCATAATGGGCAATCTAAGTACCACTTATTGATAGGGATAGGGTAAAACTTCAGAACTTAGGTTGATACAAAACTCTTGGCATTGAGGAAGGTACAACTCCTCTTTTTGAATTCATGGCCAATCTCACCTCAGCTTTGTCATATAGTGTAGCACCTTCCACCGTAGATTGCATATTTTCTAGTCTTCTTAGTTCCATGAACTTTCCAACCTCTAGGTGTAGTCTGTGAAGGAATGCTCCCTTCTAAATTCCCTCGTCTAGTTTGTTATTGGACCATGTCTTTAGTGTCGACTCCATCTTAGAGACATTTGATTCAACATGTTCTCCAACTAATTGACTTAGATTCATGAATTCTTTCTCATTTTCTCTTTGAAGCCTTCATGCCTAAACTTGGTGAGAAAAACTTGCTTTAGATCATCCCATGTGCTGAAAGTTCCTACTCCCTATCTTTTATACCATTGAAATGCCATGCCCTTGAAAGTGGCAGGAAATATTATCAGCCAATGCTCTGGGGTCTTGGCATTGTTGGTCACATATGCTACCATGAACTCTCCTACATAATATCAGACTCTTCATTGTATATCTCCCTTAAAAATTGCCAATGGGATTATGTTGGCAAGATGACCATCAACATTTCGAGAGTGTATCTAGCCTAGGAAGGGAACCTTGATTTGGTTGTGCAATTAAAATTTTTATAATTTGCTCCTAAGACAACGGAGAAGGGGAGTGCCAAGATTGGGGAATATCCCAATCTAAGGCACCAGTTGGAAATGTTTGACAAGGTCAAGGAGTGGGTGAGAGAGGCCCTAGAGCACCTAAAGGATGTCGAGCCCATCCTAGAATACGAGATTGATGAGCTCTCTAGTGTGAGCATGCATGTCTTGCCTACTCACATAGAATCTAGAGAAGCAACCACACCCTATGTGGCACCACAAAGACAAAACCTAGGTGCACAAGCAGGTAGATTGCCCAAGAGCAGTGGAAAAAGAGTGTAGAGCATAATGAAAGGCAAGCAACTAATAGCCTACTTACAGCATTGATATTGGCCCCTGTGACTTTGCTAATGGGGGATCTACTTAGGCAAAGCTCCTCATTATGGGCAAGAGTCAAAGCAATGGATAGAGGGATCTAATGAGCCAGGAGCAGCCAATTTGCATGACCCCGATGCATCCATGGATACCGACCCTAACACCGAACTCAGTGCTACCTAAGTCCTTGCATGTAAATGCTTTTTGGGAGGGCACAGAGATGCATATAGTCCTACCAGTGGTGGCATATGACACAAGAAGAGGGATTGTAGACACAGGAGTAGAGTCAGTGTGCTTAGCCATGTACTCGTACAATCATGGGTAACCCGCCACTAGTTGAGAGCACAAGGTTTAACGTCACGCTAGCTAATGGCATGAAAGTTAGGCCATTTGGAGTGTTGAAGGATTGGCCCTTGAAAATAGTGAGTGTCTAGTTCTCAATGAACTTCATAGTTATGAAGGGAGTGGACTATGACATTTTGCTAGGCCGACCCTGGTGGATGTAGAATGCACAAATAATCGAAGATTGGGATAACGATCTCATATTTCTAGGTAACATGTCAGAGGCAGTAAGAGTCAAGATGAACACCTGGAAGATCACGTTGGTCAACCTAGATGCCATCTTCTCTATCTTGAAGGGGGAATCACAAACTAGGAATTCATATGGGCCATTAACAAAGTATATTCCCTATCTTATGATGACGAGCAGGATTGGATGCATGTGCTAGCCACCATGGACCTACCATTTTTGAACGAAGAAGAGGATTATAAGCAAGTTGCAAGGACAGTAGGTGAGTCTCGTAAAGCCACCACATCCCAGCTACTACCGAAGGGTGAGACCCCACCTTCAGTGCCACTTTGCATGATGGCCAGAAATCCTAGTAGACAACAAAATCCTACCCCTTTCCATATTCCTCCTAATAGATTGGAGCTCCAGGGGATTCTTGAGTACTTGCTAAGGGAGCTAGCCGGTAATCTAGCTGCCAATCTCAAGCCACTCCAAGACCTCATGGATGAGCGAAAATGGCAATGGATGAAGGTGCATGACCTAAACCTTACTTACAATTGGGCACTAATCAACAAATAAAAAGGGGGTTGAGAATAGGGACCTAGACAATGATGAGTAGTTAGAATGTAGCGATTCAGATGATGAGTATCAGGATTGCTACTCCTCGAATGAGGAAAGTGAAGAGGGGTCGAGATGATAGAGTATGACACAAACTGCCAATTGATCAAATGAATAAGAGTAGAATCCAAGCCATGGAGAGCCAAAGCTTTTAGAATTGAAAGAGAAATCTTCAAAATTGAATGTGATAGCACTTGGTTGGATCACTTGGATGTGATAGAGTATGAGCAAGCAAGGCTAGTCCAGCCAAGAGCCACACCTCTCTTTAGAATACAATCAGTCTCAAAGCTAGGACCGTAAGGGAGACTCCCTCCTCTAGCAAGGGTTGTGAGTTTAACTCGAAATCAGAAGTGAGCTCTAAGAGCAATCCAAAGATACCTTGACCACCTAAAACCAGATGCACCAAGGGGAACTTGCTAATCCATCTAAGGCATAAACGGTTGAAGGAGGAAAAGAGAGGACAACCAAAGGGATCAGAGGCCGAACAACAAAGAAAGCCCCAGGAACTACCAAGCACTTCACTAAATTCAAGAAGGGAGATAGGTAAGTGATATTTTTGGGAGGAAAGATGCAAAGGACACGCAAGCAAATTGATGGAAGGGCCTGCCAAAGTCAAGGAAGTCAACTTAGCAACAAGGGAAGGGGAAAAGCCTCGACCCATGTTAGTAGTCGACGACCTGACCAAGCATCAGGAGGCTAATCTTGTTGCTCTCTTCTTGCAAGAGTACATAGACATGTTTGTCTAGTCCTCAAAGGAGTCGATTCGAGAGTTGTAACGCATAACATTCCAATGACCCCAGATGCAACACCAGTAAAGCAATGATCTTACCCGATGAATTTGAAGCGTGCTCATGCTATCAAGGAAGAGATAAATAAACTATTGAAGGCCAAATTCATCTATGGGATTGAGCACACATACTAGGTATCCCTCATCGTGATTGTCTTAAAGAAAAATGGAAAATTCCAAGTGTGTGTGAACTACAAAAAAGTAATGCACCAACTAAGAGAGACAATCATCCATTGCTACACAAAGCACGTGCTCGAGACAGTAGCTAGAAAAGAAGCCTATAGTTTCCTAGAAAACTTCTTATGCTATAAGCAAGTTCAAGTACACCCGGTGATGATAGACAACCAATGCGCCCACACATCCAATGTGTATACTGTTGTGGGAACCACTTGCCAGAGTTGAGTGCCAAGACCCCAGGTCACGATATTGTGCTAATTGTGGTAGGTTTGGTCACGACATTGTGCATTGTAGATTGCCTAGAAGACTTCCATACTCACAACCATACGGTCAACCTTACCTAGCGAATAGGCTGCAACAATTCTTTGGAAGGTGAGCCCCATTGGCCCTTCCCGCGCCAAATGACGTAAGCCGGTGGTTCGGACATAAATCCTACTGGAATACCTAGACCGCATGGTCCTTATGTGACCCATCCACCGAGAGACGCTCCAATCCACTATGTGGAATAGCCAAATGAGGAAGAGACTTTAAGTTATGTATACCCTTATGTATCATACGATGATGAGGGCAATGCAGTCCTTATGGACTATCGACTAGTGCCGATGATGGCATTAGCGAGGTAGAGGCCTAGGAGGGCAGACCCAAGAACCAGTCATATGTTGGACTTGCGGTCACCCTGGACACATCTCATCATGCTATCTTGAAAGGGAGCAACAAAATAGAGACAAGGCTGATCTAAGGTGCCTTGAGTGCGGAATCACTCATCTCTTCATTGACTGTCCAAAGCGAAAGCCATCTTCAAGTTTAGCTAACGTGCCATCCATCCCATTGGGGCTGTTCAATGTCAAGAATGTCGATGGGGAGGCTACACCTATCCCATTGCATGCCATGACCCGTGCACAAACAAAGTAGGCCAACATATCATTGCCAGGTCCTAGCAATCTTGACGCAACCTCGATAGGAAAGAAGAGCCATAGGCAAAGAAAGAAGAGGCCCAAACCTAAAGTCACACTCAAAACTGAGAGTACCACAATGCTACCTACTAGAAAGAAAGTCACTGACACTGAAGCAAAGACATCAGCCCCAAAGACGGCTGAAAAGGAAAGTACTAAGGTCATGGAGTACCCCAACCCGAAGCGCCAACTAGAGGCCACCAAAAAGGTGAAGGAGGCCCAAGAACACCTGAAAGATGCAGAGCCCATCTTAGAGGATGATATCAAGGATCTCTCCAGCATAAGCACGCCAATCTCACCCCCTCGACCAAAATCAAGAGATGCAACTGCACCACAAGAAATATTGCTTAGGCAAAGCCTTAACGCTATGGGCCAGCAAAACAATCACACGACTATTGGCTAGGACAATTCGGAATAGGAGAAAGACGAGCAGCCAATGACCTCCTCACCACTCTAGTGACCACCCGTGATGCTAAGGCTGGGAGATTTTCTTAGGTACCGACCCTATGGCAAGACTTGAAGTAGTGGGTTGAAGAATCACGAGAGCAAGCTGCTCCAAACCTACAAGAACATGAGGCAGAGACGCAAACACTGTGTTTAACATTGCACTTCATGCCTAAGTCCTTGCACATTAATGCTTTTTGGAAAGGCACTGAGATGCATGCAATCGTACCAGTCTTAGCCCTAGGAGACACAACAAGGAAAGGGATTGTAGACACAGGAGTGGGAGTTAGCGTACTGAGCCACGTAGTGCTCCAGACTTGGGGCAACCCACCTATTGAGACTGCTAGGTTCAATGTCACATTAGCTAATGGAATGAAAATGAAGCCATTTAGAGTGCTAAAAAATTGGCTAGTGAAAATTGCAGGAGTCCAACTCTCGATTGACTTTATAGTCATGAAGGGAGTGGACTACGATATCCTATTGGGCCGACCTTGGATGTGCAATGCCAAGAGTGTTTGAAGTTTGGGGGAATGGTCTCATCTTCCTAGGCAATAGAACAGAAATCGTAAGGGTAGAAATGGACTCCTGGAAGACTACACCAATCAACCTCAATGCCATTTTCACAATGCTTAAGGGTGACGCTCAAATCAAGAAATCCTACGGGCCCCTGACTAAGTATATCCCATGTCCTGAATATGAGCCAGATTGGATGCATGTCCTTGCTACCATTGACCTATCATTCTCAGACAATGAGGAGTACAAACAAGCCATTAAAATGATTGGCAATCCCAAGGGTACACCTCGGTACCGGTCTGCATGATAGCAGGAAATCTTCGCAGAAGACCCAACCCTGTCACTTCCCAATTGCCAAACATCAAGAGGGAACTCCATGAGATTTTAGAGTATTTGATCGACAAGCTAGCTGGCAATCCAGCACCAAAATTCAAGCCACTCTAAGATCTCTTAGATGAACCAAGGTGGCAATGGATCAGGGTGCATGACCTAAACCTCATGTACAAGTGGGCCCTAGTCCCCAATCAAAGACAGGAGACATACCAAGACCTAGGAGACGACAAGAATCAGACGAAGATGCTTCCGATGATGAATACAAAGACTACCGCTCATTCAGTAATGAGAGTGAGGGTGAGATAGATACTAGCGAATACAATAGTGAAGGATGAGAGATAGAACAGATACGAGCAGACTCCAAGCCACAGAGAAAGAACACCTTCAAGATAGAGCGAGGAGTCATGCGCGTGGATTGTGATCACACTTGGTTGGAACATATAGGAGCCATAGACTTTGAACAAGCAAGCCTAACCCAACCAAGTACCATGCCAATGCTTAGAACAGAGACACCCTCTAAGCTGTGACCACCGGGAGAGACTACCTCTTCTAGTAAAGACAAGGAGTTCAATTATGAGTCAGAGGTGAGTTCAAAGAGTGACCCAGAAATACCTAGGGCTTCTAGGACTAGACGTACCAAGGGGGACCTACCCGTCCACCTGAGGCGTAGATGGTTGAAGGAAGAAAGGACAAAACAGCCTAAGGACGCACAAGCAAACGAACAACGAAAACCATAGGACCTCCCTAATAGATTTACGAGGTTCAAGAAGGGTTCAGGCTAGGAACAAAGAACTCTATAGGTAGAATTACTTTAGTTCCATAGGTCAATCTAAAAGGCGTCCGGTATACAGCCATTTTATAGGCTATGCGGTAAGCCCACAAGGCTGCCATCAACTTGTTATCCCAGTCACTACATGAAGCAGATACTACCTTGGTCATGACCTTTACTAGAATTTTATTTGTGGATTCCGCCTGGCCGTTTGCTTGAGGGTAGTAGGGTGAGGATTTTTGATGAATAATTAGAAAGGTGGATAGAAGATGCATAATCACTTCATTAATGAAATGTGTGCCCTGGTCGCTAACCAGTTCGATGGGGTAGCCGAATCATGAGATTACCTGCTCCCATAGGAACTTGGCTATCGTTCTAGCATCATGCTTTCTCGTAGCTCTTGATTCTGCCCATTTCATTAGATAGTCAATGGCTACAATGATGTGCTTGGCTTGTGAGTATTGTGTCGTACGACTAATGGGTCCTATAAAGTCAATTCCCCATTTTTTGAAGGGTTGTGCATTTATTGGGGTTAGCTCCATCTAATCCTTGCGAATCGGGACCTTTTTTCGTTGACACTCGTCACAGTGCTTAATGAATCATGCCGCATCACAAAAAAGCGTGGGCCACCATAGTTGAGACCGCAATACCTTGCGAGCTGTTGTATCTCTGCTAAAGTGCCCTCCAGCAATTCTGATATGTGCCTCTGAGAGCGCATCATGCATCTCATGCTTGCATACACATCCACGCAACAATCCATCTTGCCCTCGCCTATATAGCTAGCATGCTATCAACTGATAGGGTTGGATCTTGAGGATAAGTCACCTAAGTCAGGCTTTCTCTATTGGTTGTTCAGGTAGTTCATGCTCAAGCACTTAGACTATGTCATCTGCCCAATATGGTATCAAGTTGGCTCGAAATAAATCTCTCTCCCTGGATAGGCTAAAGAAGTGCGCATTTGCAACTTATCAGTGATGCCTTGTCTAGTAGCCTCTCTCGTGGGGATGCGTGACATATGGTCAGCCATGTAGTGCTACTTTCATTTTCGTACAACCACAGAGAAGTCGAATTCTAAAAGCAAAAGGAGCCATCGAGCCATGTGTCCTGTAGCACGAGGTTTGTTTACTAAATATAGCAAGACTTGATGGTCCACAAAGAAAGTGAAAGGCATAGCTAATACATAATGCCGAAATTTCTTCATGGCAAATACCATGGCCAGACCTTCTCTTTCTGTCATTGAGTAGTTCATCTTGGTCTCAGTGAGTTGTCTGCTAGCAAAGCTCACTGGATAGTCGAGATTGCATTCACCAAGTTGGCACAACACTACCCCCACATCGAATTTCGAAGCATCAATATACATGTGGAAGGTAATGGTCCACCAATCTGGGGCTCGTAGAATCGGTGCTATGGTCAAAGCCTTTTTCAATTCCTCATATGTGCATTGGCATTCTTTAGTCCATTCAAATATAATCAACAATTTGTATAGAGGTCTAGCAATCGATGCATAATTCAACACAAACGTCGATAATACCCCATATGACCTAAGAAGCATTGAACTCCCTTATAATTGGTTGGGGGTGGAAGATCAACAATGACCCTGACTTTCGAAAAGTCCATGGCAATGCTATTCTTCAACACCACGTGCCCTAGGATGCACTCGTGCTTTACCCAGAAAACTGACACTTTAAGGGATTCAGAGAGAGACGATATAAGCAACACCGTTCAAAGACTGCTCAGAGTTTGTCTAAGTGTTCTCTCTAAGTCAAGTGAACACACAAATCGTCTATGAAGACTTCTAACTCTTTCGTGAGCATGTATTTAAATATAGTGCACATTAGGCATTGAAAGGTGGCTGGAGTATTAGTCAACCCCAATGGCATGACTATGTAGGCAAAGACACCCCACTCAGTGGCAAATACAATCTTATGCCTATCGTCAGGATGCACCTACACCTGATTGTATCTAGAGAAGCCGTCTAGAAAACTGTAGGCCTCTTTGCCAGCCACTCTCTCGAGCATGTGCTCGGGTGTACAACAATGGATAGTTTTCCCTCTTAGTTACAGCATTCACCTTCTTGTAATTGACGCACACTCTAATCTTTCCGTTTTTCTTCATTACAATGACTATGGGTGACACCCAGTCTGTGTGCTCAATTTCGTAGATGAATCCCACTCTCATCAGCTTGTCAATCTCTTCCTTAACTGCATGAGCGTGTTTTGGATTCATAGGGTACGGTCGCTGCTTGACTGGCATTGTGTCTGGTGTCTGGGGTATGTTATGAGTCACTACACTCAGATCTACCCCCTTAAGCTCATCTAAGGACCAAGCGAATACATCTATATACTCTTGCAAGAGAGCAGTGACACTTGTCTCCTCTTCCTCCGTCAAGTCATCGGCAATAAAGACAAGTCGGGGTGTCTCCCCTTCTTGGGCTAGGTTCACCTCCTTGACTTTGGCTAGTCCCTCAATGGGTTCACTTGCTTGCCCTTGACGTTTGGCACCACCTAGTAGGATCACTGCCTAAGGATCGCACTTCACAAATGATGGGAAGGAAAGGAGGCATGGACAAAACGTCTAGTTGAACTCGAACGCCTCTCGAAAATACGCTCATATGTGAGAAAGCATGATGCAAAAGCTGGTTTGACAAGCATGTCAAGCAGTGCGACTTTGAACAAGGAGACTTAGTACTCTTGTACTCCGTTAAGGGGCATAAATAGAAAATGAAGTTTAAATGTCTAGGGCCTTTCAAGGTTCGTGCCATTAGCCAAGCTGGTAATGTCAAACTCGAGACTCTAGAAGGCGAGGGCATAGGCTTCTTCAATGGCAGTTGCACCAAGAAGTACTACCCTCCCACGCATCCTCTACATGAACCACCAATGTTAGAACCCCATATTAAGGTATGAGTAGCCACAATCATGAAGATTGACAATGAAAATGAGGAAGCCATAGAATGTGCTTACCTCTGCATCACGGTCATTGCCAAGCAGACATGCACTTTCAATGCCTTGATCGATGAGGGAGCAGACTTCAATGTCTTAACCCACGATCATTGGACCCACATTGGCAAACCACAATTACAGCCCACTACTGCCAAATTAAGCCCATATGGGGCCCGATCATACGCACTCCTAAGAAGTGCAGGGCCATAGTTTCTATCAAGTCTGAGAACAGACCAATGATCTTTTATGTTTTGCCAAATGCTAAAGATGCACGCACTGAGTCGCTGCTAGGTTAAACCTTTAAAAAGCAAGCTCACTGCAATGTCGATTATGAGTCATAGCGTATACACCTAGCCATTGGTGATGTCCGCATAGTAGCAACTTTCAACAAGGACCACACGACTCCTATGAGATCCACAAAGCCACCAGTAGAAACACCTGCAACCAAGTCTAAAGAGGGGGGTTGTGACTTATTACAACTTGACAAGCCTCTATGTCAGCAACTTGCTATGGCCACAACTAATGCCCATGAACCCCATTTCTAGATGGGTACCTAAACATTAGAGCATGCCACTGAGGAGCAATCGGCCATGCCTTTGCAAGGCTAAGAATGCAACCTCAAAACCTGGGAGGCCAAGACAAAGCTACAGACAGCGACGTATGGTCAAGCCATGATGGGTTCCCAAGACCCTATTGCAAGCTCAACGCTATTATGAGGGTAATGCCTGGATATGGATCCCTAAGGCTAAAATAGCCAAAGGCACTAATCAAATGCTGCCCTCACACTTAACCATACCCAACCATATAATGTGATAAGGCCTAAAGCCGCATAAGCCTCGAGACACCAAGCCCATAGACTCACAACTGATTATGCCCATGAAAACCGAACAAGTCAATCGGCCCAAATCTCAGCCTGCTACTCCCAAACCAGTACCACGTAACTCTACCAAGACTCAAGAAGCCACATTTGTAAGTAGTAGTGCCCCATTAATAGTCCAGTTCTAGCCCGTTGTGCAAGGGACCTGATCGCAATCTCAAGAACAACCAAAACTGCAACCATCTACTGCTAAACTCTCTAGTTCTATCAAACCCCAACCACCCGTAGACCTTAGACCCTCTTATGAACGGAAATCGTTCTTGATATAGGTCGCAGATCTAGCCAAAGACATAGGGGACGACGTGATTGCTTGCCTTAGATGCTTAGATGCCACATTCATGTCATTGGCTCTGAGCTATGACCACTTGGACTTGTTGCAAGAGCCCTTAGTAACCAAAGTTCGTACAATGCCTTGTTCATGGGACACATTCAAATTCACATTCGTCAAAGCACTCCACTCAGTTGCAGAGTTGCTCAGCACTGAGATATCTAGAGAGCAAGCCATCAAATAGTGTCTCATTACTACATAAGATAAGCGAGCTACTTCTACTATCACTGACTAAGAAATTGAGGAGTTGAAACAGTTTGTTGAAATTGACTCCCCGTTCTTACGGCACTGGTACACTCTTTGATTGCAATGGGAACTCAAAGGATACCAAATAATGACCAACGCTGAGCAATGACACACAATCAAGACATCGGACTATGACCCAACTTATGTCACTCCAATCTCGTATAGGATGTTAACAACTATTTTTGGTCGACCCATGGAAGAGCACATCAAAGGACACCCTTACCTTGATCGTCTCGTGACCAAGGAAGAGTTACATATTGCTAGCTATATCGATTCCAGCGATTTCCTAATGGATGTCCTTACTTACATCACACACGTAGGCAGCCGACCCTTCGATCTAGACAGCGAAGCTCAGTTGGAGTATAATCCAAACTTCTATGCTTGGCTCATGTGAAGGTAAACACTCAACCTGTACGTTGAATGCCCTTGGCCCGCCAACCTTCAATCCTAGGAAGGATTCTTCTCAAATACGGAAGGGGAGGGGGTAAGGTAAGTGAGTCAAATGAGAACCAATCAAAATCAGGCAAATGCATAAATACATAAGAAAAACTACACCACCTTGAAAACCTCGGTCTACACTTAAATGCAAAAAGGAAAGGAACATGTTAACTTGTGATTGAGGAAAAATGTTACAAAATTTTTGAGATAAAGGGTGAAAAGCCTGAAAGGAAAGTTTATTTTGGAGCTTAAATGTTTCCATTCAACAAACATGAAGTCTTTCTTTTCAGCAAATAATTGTTTTGAAAGCACTAATGGGAATCATGGTTCATGACAAGAACAAAAGATATCGCAACAAGATCGTGCTCACCAACTCCCTTTCACAGAGGAGGAGAGGACGCAATATGGCATCATCTTAGAAACCGTGCTTATAATCAGTTGAAATTCCATAGTATCCACAACCTCGAGGTGGTGGTAGCCAAGGAGGAGGCTGCAAGGAGAGTGGTGGAACAGTGTAACCTCTCGAAGTAACTAGAGAAGTGTGTGTAGAATTTCTGAGAACATACAACCCTGAGAATGCAGAACAGTGACTGTGGCAAGAGGGGAGAATGCTAAACAAGAGCAGGTATTATTGAACTAGGCCTTGGTGGAGAAGGCACTAGGGTTGGAACCTAAGGAGGAGAAGAAGCATAGGAGAGATGTGTATGCTATGCTAAAGATGAAGAGGGAGGATGTTTTGACAAACGACGACATCAATATACAGGATATCCCCAATGCTGAGGCCCGCATGCTAGCAAAATTGGTGCACTCACTCTTCTCCAACCAGTGCTATAACTCCCTCATGCACCGAATTAGTGTGTGCAAGACTATGGACAAAGCAGCCAAAGCACTAGCCCTGGGTAGCAGACCGGCAGGCAGAGAGTCCCCCGCCTCTAAAAGTACGAAGAGAAAGAAACCTTCCTCGAAACCCTCTTTCATCGGATATGAAAGTGTGATAACAGTCACCATCCAGGAGGCTATAAAAGAAGCTCAACAAGGAGAAGAAGGAGAGGATGAGACTCTTGATAGGTCACTGATCCACCAGGAGAAAGAGCCATCGAGCGATAGGACAGAAAGTGAGACAATGAAGGAGGATAATGAGGCTCAATCCAGAAGGAAAAAAGCAAAGAAGCCCAATAAAAAGACAACTCAGAAGAAGAAATGGGATGAGGGCAGGAAGAAGAAAAAAGAAGATCTAGAGAGAGCCAAAAGGGAATCCCGAAAAGAGGCTGAAGAGAGGAAGAAGAAAGAGAAGAAAGAAGCTGAAAAGCTAGTAGAAGAATCAAGGAAAATAGAGGAAGAGAGAGAGAGAGAGAGAAGAGCAACGGAAAAGGAGGCGGAGTTGAGGAGGAAGGAGGAGGAAGACATGGCCAAAGCAACTCGCCGGTCCATAGAACAGCAAGACCCACTCGATGACCTAGGGGCTCTAAGTCCACCCAAGGATTAGGGACCTGGCTCAAGCACTCATGTACCTAAAGTCATATTGCTTGTGGTCATCAAAGGCAAGGGAAAGACCCCCATCCATCTCATCCCGCCCCTCTTGGTGCCCACCAGTGAAGCAACCACTCTCACTCCAAGCACCCCAACGATGTAAACAATTTTGTGGCCTAGATGTAGTACTTCATTAATAAGGAACTGACCCAAGGAAAGAGTGTGGAGACTACGGCCACTAGGTAGAAAAAACTGGCCACAGATGCCGAGTCTAGGCAGGATCTGAAGTGCCAAAAGGTGGAATCTTTGACCACTCCAATCCCTACTACTATGATGCCACCGACAAACTATGATGAATATGTTGTTGAACTGCTCTCTCATCTAGAGAAGGCGAAGGAGGAAAGAAAGATAGCAGTGGTCGAGTTGGAAGCAGAAAAGGAGTCGGTGGCAACCTTTCAATTGGAAAAGACGAGGCAATTAGCTATGCAACAAAAGGAGATCTTTGATCTAAACAGAAACTAAAGGCCAAAGATGACAAGGAGGAAAGCTAGAGGCAATGGATCGAAGATGAAAATCAAGAGCTAGTGAAAATGTGTAGAGAATATAAACTTTTAATCATGCAACATGAGAATTTGGTAGCAAAAATGGATCGAATCGAACGAGACATGGAAGAGCTTGCCGCAAGGGAAGAAGAAAGGAAGCAAGAAGAGAAGTAGTACCATAGAGCGATGGAAACCATGACCGAAAAGTTGAGCCTTGAAAGAAAAGAACAGGAGAGAATGAGCAAAGGAATTGGAAGACCATGAGCAGAGAGTCATGGCCCTAGTACAAAGATAAGGAGAAAGTATGGAGGAGATGAAAAAGACAGCCGAAGAGTGGGCAGGAGAAAATGAACGAATAGTAAAGACCTTGGCGTGTCGCCTGGCTCTCATGAAAAAAGAGAATGTCCTAGCAGAAAGTAGAGCAGAGATAGCCCAAGTGGGCTTCAATACTTAACAATGAGCTTTCCTAAATACTCCGATGGATGCCACTCACACTGAAGAAGGGGAGTCCCTTGAGGTGGTAAAGAAGAAGTTGAGCATAGCATGCAAAGCTCTGCAAGCAGGGCTACACGTGCCACCACAACCCATTGTAGTTAGGATGAGCCTTGATGAACAGCGCAAGTATCTATTGTTGGTTGGCCTAACCCCCAAGAGACTGATGCACTAGGGTTTGTAGAGGAGGTACAACAAGAAGATCGCCAAAGGGATGAAGCTAAACTACAATTTGACATGGGCAAATTCGAAGAAAAAGTGCCTACAATGGCTAGAAGAAAGAGAGAAGAATCCCACCCTCTAGGGCACCGAGGATGTAGAGTATTGGCAAAATAAGGTTTTTGAAGTGCCTCGGTCTATGCTCAGATATGAGTACCAGCCACTATGGTGGAGACGCATTTGCGATAGCAATGTGTTCTCTTGGATGGCTTTTTGCAATACCCTCCCCTTTGAGAGAAACAACCCCACCTTCATGGTGTGTCCTTGTAAGGTAGGAGTAGATTTTGATACAAACACCCATGGTCGCTACGACTTCCCCATCATATATAACCCCTGCACTACTACCTTAGCACAAGCCCTCACTTTCACCTCGGACAGCCAAGATGCTACCATGACCCACTTCATTGTTGACTTCTCCTCATGTCCCGATCCCACCTTCATTACCACATGCAGCTACCATAGGCTATTAAAAATCTTACTTAAGCAGGATCCCACCCCGGCAAAACGTGGTCTCCCCCCACTCTTTTTTTATCCTAACGCCATAGATAGTTGTGCAATGACCTGTCTAATGATGCGAGCCAATCTTCTACCTTTCTTCTGTCTAGCTATTCTTGAGGATATGAGTGATAGCCAATTCATCCGCTGTAACCACCCATTCCTCTCCACCACCTCTCTCCATGTCCACTTGAACCTTAAGGGTTACTTGCAAAGCTGGAAATTTTTGAGTCACTCTATTAAATCCCCTCCCCCACCACATCCTAATGATAATAACTAGCAATTAGCTACGGCCCGAATCATGTAACTCAAAAAAAAAAAGTAAAGGAAAGAAAAGAGAAGGCCAAGCACAAAGACAGCAAACAAATAATAGTGAAAGGAGCACACGACATGTCCAAACACAATTCCTGGCACATAGCTCACAGTCACTACATCTAGGGGTCCTCAAGTTAGGCACGTCTAGTGGCCTCTGTCGATCGGCTCCGTTCCTAAACCCCTAGCCCTTTTTGGCTTCCCACTTCACGCTTAGGGCACCTCAAGGGCAAGACATACCTAGGAAGTTAACACTCGCCTATGGTTAGACCTCTCACCCTAAGCTACACACACTGCACCTCCCTTCACACGAACGGGGTCCTCAAGTGTGGGATATCACCCAGGCTTGCTTATGGTTAGAGACCCAACTCCCCATTCCACTATTACGAGTACAAAGCACTGCATGGTGAGGTAGACACTCCCCTTAGGTAGAGCACTTTCTCCTTTCAGGTACAACAAGATGTTGCAAACCACCAACTTCGAAAGCCCCCATCATCCACTCAACATGCCTTGGGCTCTCCATCCAAATCATTACCAAAGCTTCCCAATCAATGGAGTCCACATGTGACCCTATCATCACCCCACCAGCCACTTGCCAAGAGCCCACCCTTCCACAATAAAGCGCTCAAAGTGCCATGGGACTGGCACCCATCTCGTAGGGGGGTAATGTTAACCTCAATCAGAGATGGTGGAAATATGAAGCAAAGAGCGAAAAAATGATAGAAGAAAAAGCAAAGGCACAGAGGCGGCCCCTAAAGCTAAGCTAAGGTAAAAAGTGCAATTTTAAATGGAAGGTGCCTCTAAAAACTCTAAAAACTCTTGAAAAAGATTGTCAGGCTCCCTTCTGTGCCATTTGTAAGAGGATAGATGGGTGTAGGCTTAAGACATGAGACAAGAAGAGGGAAATAGGAAAAATGACCTTTCCACAATGGTCGGCCATGTAAAAAAGGGGATAAGGGGATGACTGCCCAAAAGGGATTTAGGGTTTTGTATATAGAGTTGAAAAGTGAATGAGAAGCTCATTCTTGTGTGTAGCCAAAAGTAGCTCTCCTCTTCTTCTTCTTCTCCTTGTTCTTGCTTACTTGAGCTTGTGTTTGAGAGAGGAAGTGTGAGAGTGTGAGGGTGAGGAACCATGGTGGAGAAGCTCTCCATCTTCTCCTCTCTTTTTCTCTTCTCTTATCTTCTCTTGTCTTGCTCGTGGCAATGCAGCTTGGAGCGTGAAGCTTGAGGATGGAGCTTGCTTGAAGCTTGCACTTGGATCATGGAGCTACCGGAGTGCTTAGGAGAGGAGGTAACTCAATCGGGCATAGAGGTAAGCTCACTACACCCATAGAGATGGATGGCACGCCAACTATGTGAGAGATAGCCATTAGTGCTCAACTTGGAACGCTTGAAACAATAAGCGGTTCGTGGGTCTTGGTGGTTGATCGCCTCTACACAGTTTGTGGGACATTCATCCATGAAGTGGAAGGTAAAAAGAAATTAATGTTCGTAGATATAGATGGTATTGAACGTCACCTAAAGGTAGGTATCAGTCTCCCAAAAGAGGAGTTGTCAGTCTTGCATGACCTACTAAAAGAGAATTTTGATGTGTTTGCATTGTTCTACAAAGATCTAAAGGGGATTGATCCCATGGTGTATCAACATCACATTGACCCAAAGCTTAATGCCAAGCCTGTGAGGCAAAGACACAGGCACATGAATCCAAATTACTCCACCTTAGCGAAAGTCAATTTGCTGAAGCTCCTTGAGGCTAAGTTTATCTATCCACTGGCTATACAGAGGCTATCTTCCCTATTTGAACTAGGATTACCCTCTTTATGCATGGCTATCAAAGAGCTCTTTGACAAGTCCCTACAGCACTGTCTCTTGCACTTGAAATGTCTAGATAAGACTCGTAGGATGGCCCTACAATGTATGGAACCTATGCAACCTCGACGAAAGGTCTATCATGACAGTTTTATCAAGCATAAGGAGTTTAAGGAAGGTGACTTAGTCCTTGCTTATGATTCATGTTTTGGCAAGTTTCCAACCAAGCTTCAACAATGTTGGATGGGTTCCTATAAGATACAATCCTAATGACTCTATCCAAGTCCAGATAGTTGATGCCTTTGACGATCCCTTCTTAATTAATGGCTATCACCTAAAGAAGTATTACCCTCCCTAGGGATCTTGACAATCACCACCGATAGCCCCTCCATTCCTTACGCATCAATTGATAAGGTTTTGCTTATTGGTCATGATAGCCCTCCTGCTTATCCTAATGAGGTGGCTTCATTCTGCTAGCCCTTCACCATCTCCTTCCACCCCTATTTTGCTCTCTTCTCATCGGCTTCAATGGAGGTGGCGAAGATGGTTCTAATACTCTGTATTCCCACCATTCTCCTTTTAAAAAATGAGGAAAAAAAGAAAAAAGAAAAAAAAAGATATATCATCGCTCATGAGAAAAAAGGACTTCAGTCCCTATTACATCGACCTATTCTTCGAGAAAAGGTGGAAGCACCCTAGGGAGTAAGGAAAATTTTTAAAAAAGAGAAAAAGAAAAAAAATCAAATGTGTTATGGAATAAAAGGAAGAAATTCCCTGTCATAATGAGGCCTCGTTCCAAGAAAAGCTTAGGCGAGAAACTAGCTGTGGAAAAGGTAGCAACATCCCGCAGTCAAGGATAGCTGAATCACTAGCAGAACTTTTCCAAGATGCAATTCTGAAGCCGCCTCCCTTAGTGCACTGTATCTTGCAATCCCATCGGTGCTTCTGACTCCTACATGAAATGATATTGTCATTATGCAATCCAAGTATCAAACTTGTTGCCTATCTCCCTAGGTATGCCTCATCCTCAACACCCTAATGTTAGCAACAAGCGATCTTCATTGACAATCCTTGAGTGATATGAGCTTTCATCCTAATCAAATGGGGATGTGAGAATGGGATGCCCTTTGTATTTATCAGACGAGTGTGAGATAGAGGGTGAGTGACCAGTCTGTTTCCTATACACACATGGGATGGGCTTCCATCATTATCAATACTTACACACCTCGCTCTATTGGTGCACTATATGATAAGGCTCCCTAGCCTTCCTTCTTGCACCTATGCTAGATAGGTTGGTTGGGATGCACTAATGCACCATCAACTATGCACACTAGCATACTCCTTTTGAACCCTCCTCCTTATCGATTTTTAAACTAGGTGTGAGACATGGATCTCAATCCTTCTCTTTGAGTCACGTGAGTTATGGGGCGAGTGATTGATCTATCATTCCAACATGAGAACACATAGAGGCCTTAAAAATAGAAATAATAGAAACTAGCCAAATCAGAATACCCATTTCTTCAAAAGTGGTTCACTCTTCAAGCATAGTGGGAGTGACTCAATTGTCAAATAATGACTAACGAACAACATCGAGCCATCAAAGCCACTAAGTATGACCCCACTTATACTACACCCACTTCCTTTTGTGTTGGCCATCACAAAAAAAACTCACCTCGAGGACCATGTGCTACTATATCTAGGATCTACACATTGCTAGCCGCATGAACACATGAGATTTCCTCATAGATGTTCTCACTTATATCACCCATGTGGGCATCAGACTAAGTGACATGGACCACTATGCTACAATGGAATAAAATCCTAATTTTTATGATTGGCTTCTTCAAAAGGGTCCTACAACATCTCGTTAGCCTACATTCTTGTGTATGTCTATAATTTCACTCATTTATGTTCTAACATTTGATTTTTTTTTGTCATTCTGTAATAAGCATAGTTGAGCCATGTGCCATTTCCTCCTTTGCCAATTCATGCCTGCATGCTAGGAAGCATTGTTAAACTTCTGGTGAGGGGAGGGAGTCAATCATTTCCTCAATGTGAATTTCTTTCACAATTCGCAATTTTTGCAAGGAATAAAGTAGAAATTAATTTTTGAACAAATAAAAATGCGAGCTTATGTAATTTCAATTTTATTTCTCATCATAGATTCTCCTTTTTACATACACATAAAAAAATGATAGGAGTCAATGAAAAGGTCGTCCCTGAGAGGCATAGAAAGCCACAAATTTCTTTTACAAATGTAGACCAAGCAAAATATAACATGAATGTGGACATCGTGAGAAATGGAGATCTGAGATACAAACAAATCCAAAAGCTCAAGCCATTGACGAAGAATAGAAAGCCAAAGAATTGATGGAAGTGCGCTCCTTGGCTATGTATGTGGAGAAGTTTGGGGGTAGAGTTAACCATCCAAGATGTACTATGTCCTCAACAAATTATGATGTAGACAAAAGAGTAGGGACTATCACAGTGAAAATAGCAGAGGGGAGATTCATCTCTCAACAGAATTGGTGCATCGAGCTCTAGGCCTATCATAGCACCATTTCAAACCAAAAGAAAGAAAAGATGTCATGGCTCGATTCAAATTTACAAAGCAAAAAATGGGTAATGACGGCATCAAACTAGAGGCAATCCCTGATCCCGATTTACAACTACATGCAAGTTTATCCGCACATTTTTCTTTGATGGTCACCATGATACTACAATGAAAAAGATCCACTTGACCATGTTTGAAGACTTGGTCACAGGGCACACGAAGGATGTGGACCCAAATGCATACACAAGAAACACAATGCATGTAGTGTCCAAGTTACTTAAGGGGGTTGTGGAGTTTGAGGAAGTCAATGGGGAACTAATGTAAAGAGAAAAAAATGCCCTCAAAAGAAAAGGATGCACTAGAAATGGTCATGGAGGAATCTCGAAAGATAGAAGAGGAATGCCAAGCCAAGGAAAGATAGAAAGATGAGGACTATCATCTGGCTGTGTGAAACTCTATGGAACAAACAAGAGGGGAAAGAAGAGTAGACAAATACTCCACCCAACCCACCCCAACCTAGAGCTAGAACAAGTAAAAGCACAGAGAAAGTAGAAAGTTTAGCAAGTGGGGGACACCATGGGGTTGAAGACAAGGGAGAAGAGCTAATCCAACTAGGACCATTAGCACCACTTCCACCACCAAGCCAACATGTGAAAAAGCCACACCGCCCCTGAACTTACCACCCCTACCCTACCTTAACCCTTGCAAGAGAAGGGAGCAACCAAGCCACTTTGGTTGTACAATGGCTAGATGTAAAATATTTGCTGGTCTTTAGAAGCAAATTAGAAGAACTAGTTGTCACTAGATCAAATAGACTAGCCACAAAGGATACAAAATCAAAGAAGAGAGGTGAGAAGATCCCAAGGGTATAAGAAACATCATCTCACATGCCACTCATCACATAAGGGCCTGGAAAAGACTTTGATGATTTACTAAAGACCCTAGAAGAGCAAAGGGACCATAAGGAAGAGGAGAGAAAATAAGCCATCCTAGCACTAGAAAAAGGAAAAGAGTCATATGCCACCCTGCAATGGCAATACACAAGGGACATCTACTCCTTAAGGATGGAGATAGCTTCACTAGCAAAGAGAGGAGTAGACAATAACAAGTACAAAGAAGTATTGTAGTAGTACACAAAAGAGAAGAAGAGTATGGAAATTTGGGAAGCATAGCACAAGGAGGCCATGGCCACCATGGCTTGCCTAGAAGAGAAAGTGAAGAAAAAGAAGACCAAATTAGCCAATTGCAACAAGACAGAGAAGAAACTATACAGGTGAAGGACAAGATGCTCCAGTTGGAAGGGCAATAGGAGGAAGCCAATAGGAACAAGGAAGACCTTAATCGAAGAATAAAAGAACCCAACAAGGAGAAATAATCAATTTAGCAAAATATAAGGGACCAAACTACCACTTTGGAAGCCTTGAGAAAGTGTCAGAATAGAGGGTTAGAACAAGCCAAGAAGAAGATGGAACAACTAGAAGTAAGAAGTGAAGAACCCATGTAGGAGCCGGATCATAGATCGGCAAAGGTAAAACACAACAAGGAAGTGGCCTTGGATAGGCCATAAGTGGTAGAGAGAATAATGAAGATTCAATAGAGGATTTTCATGAAGACGCTGATTGAAGTCACAGAACCCATAAAAGAAGACATGATAGAAGACCTCAAAAGAAAAATGCAAATGGCCAAAGAGGCACCTTAGAACACTACGTGACCTTTCCCACAATTACCTGAGTACAAGGCCATGAGAGATGAGGTAGTGCATCAAATTAAGGCAAATGGCTTCTCAAATAAGCAATTAACGAGACTAGGCTTCCTAGAGATAGAACAACCACCATTTTCACCCTTGCCACTAGATGTAGAGGAACACAACATGCTAGATATTGAAGACACCACTACTCCTAACCAGCTTGCCACCACAAGGAATTCATTAGATCAATCTACTTGATCAAAAACACTGATAGGCCCAAAGCAGAAGAGACTTGCAAGGATATCAATTCATTGGGAGAATGAGATTGCTACCTTGAGAAGAGTTGAGTTAGGGGACAGACCCATGCAATTTAAATTTGACATGATGGGTGGGAAGCTCAAATGGACCCTCCCATCGTCAGGGTCATTGAATAGGTGATCCAAACTAGGGAAGTTGTAGGACAACACTAGATTGACCAGAAATTGCTTGACCCAAGGTCATGGCGCATTGGGAAGCATTATTGGAGTGACAAGGTTGGAGAAGTACCTAGAAGGATTCTAGGATTTGAGGCACACCTGGCTTGGCAAAGATCCATTTTAAAAACTAGCAACATGGCATGGATGACTTTTTGCAGTGCTATATCAATGCAACTGAAAGCGAAAACCCCTATTTTCTACCTTATCCTAGGAGGCATGGAGTGGATTATGACCTCGACATCCATGGAAAATATCACTATCTCCACTCATCTACAATGCAAGAGGCATAGGGTCGAATGATTATCTTTAGTTCTAAGAAAGGGACTTGGCATCAACCTTCTGGAAATCTATGGATACATTCTAGAATTGCCAGGACCTAGACTTCATTGCCACATGCAACTATCTCACACTCCTTGTAGTCTTACTAAACTAGAAGAGAGTACTAGAGGAGGAAGGACTCCACCCTTTGTTCTTTGACATCAACACAGGTATTGACAAGTACGATGTTGCCCATCTCATTCTACACATGACTATGGTACTAGCTTACTATTTGAACCTATTGGAAAACATGAATATACCACATGCTTCACTAGTTGTAGTCATCCCTTCCTTGGTGGTTCAACTATTTGTAAAGCCTTACATCTTGACTGCTCATTGAAGCCCCCCCTCCCTGCACCCCTCAAAAAGGAAAAAGAAAGGGAATAGTATGAATCTGTATATCTTTGTAAAAAAGAGAGTAAAAAAGTATATATATGTATATAAATATCCCCTGTACCTTGCACAACACCTAGGGGTTCTTAAGCATGAGAGTGCCTAGTGCTATTGTTGGCTAGCTTACCCTCAACCCAATTGCCTATTTTTCCCCCACAACAAGTTCAAGGTCCTTAATGACAAGACACCCCAAGCAATTGGCAGACCCATCTCCCTAAACATCACTACACAATAAATTACCACTTCTCACTAAGTAGGTCCTCAATGTGGGATAGATCTAGAGAGTCTTGGCTCCTTTAACATAGACCTGTCTCCCAATCAGACCAATCACCCACCTTTCCATACTATGCACATGCTATTCATTGCAATAGGTACTTTGAGGAGTTGCAAAGACCCAGTGGCATTTTGATGCCAGGAGGCATATTTCACAGTGGATTCCATGCCGCGGTGGATTTCGTGAGGTTTTACGGTGGATTCCATAAACTTTGATGACCGGGGTTCATACACAAAGTGGATTCTTTGTGCGAGAAGTTGATGGGGACGCCTATCCTTTTCGGGCGTTTCATTAATTTAGTGTGTACATGGGTGATTCCATAGCGGGTGATTCCGCAAAATGCATATTAAATTAATAAACGTTTATGAGTTTAGAGTGCACACTCCTAATAAATTAAGGTTAGGATTTATTTCTAACCAGTTGATTTATTTATGTAGTTGAAGACTGCTAGGTATTCACTTTTGTCGGTTTCATTGTATTATTTTACTAACGATTGTGAATGCTTCAGTTGATGTGTAGAGATAGCAGCAGTGGCGGAGGAAAGCATTGGAGGATAGCGAGTATTCGATTTATTGATTATATTTTGATGGGCGCATACCTTAGGCATGGCGCCTATATTTTGTCACGCCTATTTATTGAGGAGTTGGATATTTATTATTATTTTGTATGTGTATGGGCACACGATTATGTTATTTCTACTTGGACATTGTATTGGGCATGCCAGACTCTTTGGGTACCGTCCATTAGCTTTATTCCTATTTTGTGTTAAAGCAAACTCAAAAAGCTAAAAGCTTGCTATTTTGTAATTTGGGCTATTATTTGAGCTTGAAGATGAATAATACATAAAATACATGCTTTGTGGAGCGCTCACACAAGGCATGGGCGGAGATTGCACCGAATTGGTCTCTTGTTCAGGTCGTTCATGCTTTTTACCTTGTAATTTGTGCAAAAAGTAGAGTTCTATTGTTCTTGGGGACCTTCCGGCATTCACTACGCGAGCGTACAGTATCCGATCTGCGCACCAGTGGTATCAGAGCGAAGCTGAGATCAAGAGCTTCCAATCGCTACCCATCTTGTGAGAAGGCGGAGCTCCTAGAACGATCGAGCTCTACGATCAATCTCATCGTGAACGGTCGATACAAGCAGATTCCTGGTAATCAAGAACCCCTGTTTCCATCATCGGATCACGAAGGACCGGCCTGCAGAGGCGGAGGACCACTTCTATCCCTTCTTCATCAAGTCGTCAAAAACCAGAGATAAGCCAAATTCTTTACCAAGCTTAAAAGTTTTAAACTTTAAGTTATAAAGCTTAGTCAATTAGAAGCTTAACTAAAGCTTCAAAAACGATTCGTGATGAAGGACGTCAGGATATTCTGAGCACCGAAAATTGCGCCGAGGATATATTTATGTCCTTAAAAACGACGATTGGTCAGAAGCATTAAGCCTCTTAATCCCATAAGTCACCTAAAGCCATTCAACCATTCAAGTCTTCAAAGTTCTTTCAAGTCAAGTTCTGCAAGTTCCACAAATCAACTAAGTCCTGCAAGTCACATTAGTCTGGTACTCTGCAAGTTAGACAAGTCAACTGGAGTCAAAACTGACTTCTATTCAAAACTCATAGAAGGGTTGTTCCTGCGCAAAAACTCCGAACTACAAAGTTGTTCATTGGAAGGTACTCTATCCATACGCAGGTTTGCTGAAGCATTTTCAGCATATGACGAAGGATAAAACGCAGATTTTTTGAAGATTGTGAAAGCCACACCCAATAATACATAAGCCTTGTATTCCCAAACTTGAGCTACACTCATCCCACTAACTTGATTTTGAGAGTGAAAGGTCTTTTGAGTTTTGCAGGATGACGGAACCACATATGGATGATTTAATGGCTGAAGGCGACCTACCTGAACCTACGATGGAGCAAAAGCTGGATTTAATTATGATGCAATTGGATGAACAACGACGGGCTAGGCAAGCATTGCAAGTTCAATTGGCAAATTTACAAAGATCGTCTACCGACAAAGAAGAACCACAATCTGAAGATCTTATCCAACGTACCATCGACGCAACTCTCGAAGCTCAAACCATTCGCAATGAATCAAAGATAAGTAAAAGAAATTTCAAATTCCGTACTTTCAATGGCACTCGAGAGGGAAAAACTATTCTTGCATTCATTAGTCAGTTTGACGACTACTTTCATGAGGAAACCTATGCAGAAAAAGATAAAATCAAGTGTGTCACTAATCATTTAGTGGATAGAGCATCTCTTTGGTGGATTGTAGTACGCAAGAGTATAGATTGTCCCCCTACCTGGGAGAATTTCAAGAAGAAGTTTATGCAGAATTTCCTTCCTCCCCAATTTCATGAGAAAGCCATTAAGCAATGGGATCTTCTTCAGCAATGGGATCATGAGCCTATTCCTCAGTACACAGAGCGTTTTTGGAATGCACTACTCCAGTTATGCATGCTTGAAGACGTACCTGAAGCGACACACAAGCGCAAGTATATGTCTGGACTCCTTGGGCATTACTACGCTGAAGTTAACATGTTCAAGCCTACTACTCTTGAAGATGCAATTTCATTAGCTCACGACACTGAAGACAAGCTGCGAGGTAGAGACAGACATCCATAGCAATTCCAAGCCAATGGTAACTATGAATCTAAGCAATTCAACTCAAATTTTAGAAGATTTAATCAAGGTCATTTCACTTCATCATCTTTCCGTAAGAATTGGGCAAAACCACCTGCTTTACCATCCAATGTTAATCAAAACCCTAAGCCTATTCCACAGCCAAATCCTAATGTCCCTAGACTTCCCGCCATTGCAAACAATGTAACCAAAGCCAACCCTATAGTCTGTTATAAATGCCACCAGCCTGGACATGTAGCAGCAAATTGCCATTGAAAGAAGCCACCTGCCCATATCAACTACCTTGGAGCAATGGAAGAAGAAGAATATGAAGATATGCCTGATTTCACGGAAGATGAGGACGACACTATTACTCCTTCAGATACTTTACCAGGTATGCCAACCCCACATTCTTTATTGACTATGAAATGTTTAGTGCATGGAAATGAAAATATTATTTTGCATGATGACGGTAGTACTCATGATTTTATTTCAGCAAAACTAGTAAAGGAATTGATGTTACAGACTGTACCTACGCATTATCGCATCAAAGCAGCATTCTTAGGCACTAGATATAATGGTACACAGGAAGTGCATGATTTAGAAATTTAAATTGGTCAATACACTGAAAGAAGAAATTTTTTAGTTGTTCCATTACAGTCGAGTGACATTATTTTAGGTATGCCTTGGCGTCATCAGAATAACCCATATATAGATTATTCCACGCATTCAATTAATATTAAATTTCAAGGAAAACATCTTACATTGTATGGTATGCATGCATCTAATGCTTTTCCACTGCTTTCGCCTACTCAAGCTCAATGTGCATTACGCAAAAGTAGTAAATCCTATCTCATTTGGGTGAATGAACTGCAAGTCAAAGAAAATCATATGCATCCTAGGCATAAAGAATTTCTTGCACATTTTAAATACTATTTTGCCGAAGATCTACCACCTAGTTTACCTCCTTCACGTCCAGAAGACCATAAAATAGATTTGATTCCTGGCACACAACAACCTTGTAAAGCACCATATAGACATAACCAGATAGAGCAAAAAGAAATTCAAATTCAAGTTGAGCAATTACTAAATAGAGGATTGATTAGACCTAGTAGTTCTCCATTCGATGCACCTATTCTATTAGTCAAGAAGAAGAATAATACCTATCGTATGTGCATTGACTATCGTGCTTTAAATAAGATCACTGTAAAGAATAGGTATCCAATTCCTAGAGTTGATGACCTTATGGACAAACTACAAGGATCTGCTATATTTAGTAAAATAGACCTTAAGTCTGCTTATCATCAGGTGAGACTAGATAAGTCTGACATATTCAAGACTGCATTTAGGACACAGTTTGGTCATTATGAATTTTTAGTGATGCCATTTGGATTGACTAATGCACTTGCTACATTTAGTAGAATGATGAACCGTATATTTTTGAAATATCAGTATTGTGTAATTGTCTTCTTTGATGATATTTTGGTGTTTAGTCAAAATGAGAAGGAACATTATGAGCATTTGTCATTGGTTTTCCAGTTATTAAAAGATAATCAACTGTATGAAAATCCTGAAAAGAGTGAATTCTTTAAAACAGAAATTGAGTATTTAGGTCATATTGTATCATCTGATGGAATTAAAGTTGACCCTAAAAAAATTGGTGCGCAAATTGGATGTTGTACGCTCGCGTAGGGAATGTCGGAAGGTCCCCAAGAACAATGAAACTCTACTTTTTGCACAAATTACAAGGTAAAAAGCATGAACGACGTGAACAAGAGACCAATTGGGTGCAATCTCCCCCCATGCCTTGTGTGAGTGCTCCACAAAGCACGTATTTTATGTATTATTCATCTTCAAGCTCAAATAATAGCCCAAATTACAAAATAGCAAGCTTTTAGCTTTTTGAGTTTGCTTTAACACAAAATAGGAATAAAGCTAGTGGGCGGTGCCCAAATAGTCTGGCATGCCCAATACAATGTCCAAGTAGAAATAACATAATCGTGCGCCCATGCGCATACAAAATAATAATAAATATCCAACGCCTCAATAAATAGGCGTGACAAAATATAGGTGTCATGCCTAAGGTATGCGCCCATCAAAATATAATCAATAAATCGAATACTCGCTATCCTCCAATGCTTTCCTCCGCCACTGCTGCTATCTCTACACATCAACTGAAGCATTCACAATCGTTAGTAAAATAATACAATTAAACCGACAAAAGTGAATACCTAGCAGTCTTCAGCTACATAAATAAATCAACTGGTTAGAAATAAATCCTAACCTTAATTTATTACGAGTGCGCACTCTAAACTCATAAACGTTTATTAATTTAATATGCATTTTGCGGAATCACCCGCTATGGAATCACCCTTGTACACACTAAATTAATGAAACGCCCGAAAAGGAAAGGGGTCCCCATCAACTTCTCGCACAAAGAATCCACTTTGTGTATGAGCCCCGGTCATCAAAGTTTACGGAATCCACCGTAAAACCTCACAGAATCCACCATGGCATGGAATTCACCGTGAAATATGCCTCCTGGCATCATACCCCCGGGGTGGGATAGCAATTGACCTCAATTGCTATTAGCTTGATGTGGAGCTAACAGAGTGGGGAAAGCATTTAAGTCTCTAGCGTGCATCCATTGTGCTTTCTCTATAGGATGGTTCTTAAATTTGACTAGATATCTAGAATATCTTTGGTCAGTTCTAGTGGTCATAAAATCTGTATCTATGATAGCTTCAGGTTCAAGTATTTCAGCCTCTTCCTCTAACAAGGGTGGGTTTTCATAAACAGGGTGAACAAGTAATTGGCCTCTAAATGGTCTTAATAAACTAATGTGAAATGTGTTGTGAATTTTCCAGTGAGGTGGTAATTCTAACTTGAATGCATTGTCATTTATTTTATGAATGATCCTAAATGGTCCATAGAATCTAGGGGCTAACTTCACAACTAGATGTCTATCTACACTTTGTAGTCTACGTTTTTCTATTCTCAACCAAACATAGTCATCAACTTTGAAATTCATTGCTTGTCTTTTCTTATTGGCTTGTTTGGTATATGATTGCTGGGCTTTGGCAATCATGTCTTTAACCTCATCAAAAATAGTATTATGCATAATAGCAATATCATCAGCACTCTGAATTCTATTTGACAAAGATGCAACAGGTGTAGATAATCTATAACCATAAATCACTTCAAATGGCGCTTTCTTTGTAGATGTGTGTGGTGTATTGTTATATGCAAACTGTAATAAATGCAAATGTGTATCCCATGTCTGAGGTTTAGAAATAGTATAAGCATGTAAAAGATCTAGAATAGTGCTATTAGTGGCTTATGTTTGTCCATTAGTTTCAGGATAAAATGCAAATGAGAAATCAATTTTTGTGCCTAGGTTAGCAAACAGAGTAATCCAAAAGTTGTTACAAAATCTAGAATCACGATCTGAAATAATAACTTTTGGCAATCCATGGTTAGTGAAAACAGTTTTCAAAAACAATTCTGTTGCATGTGATGCTGTTAAAGTTTTCTTACATGGAATGAAATATGGTTGTTTACTAAACCTATCTACTACTGTCCAAATCATATCATGGTTAGATTTAGTGTTAGGTAAACCAGTAATAAAATCCATAGAAATTTGTTCCCATGGTCTAGATGGAATAGACAAAGGCATAAGTAATCCATACTGTTTACCATGATGTCTCTTAACTCTTTGACAAATCAAACATTCAGAAACAAAGTTAGATACATCAGTGTCCATATGCGGCCAATAAAAATCTTCAGTTAATGTACGTAAAGTAGATATGATACCTCTATGACCTTGATATGGGGGACAATGAATCTCATTCAAAACAAAAGATCGGAATGGAACTGTAACACACAATCTCTTTTCATAAAACATAAATCCATCATTATATGACAGTGAATCAATAGGAATCAAGTTATTTTGAAGTAATTTATTCCAATCAGCATGAAAAGTAATATCCTGATGATAAGTATCTTTCATAGCAATCAAAGAATCAAAAGATACAACAGAAATATTATGAATGGTAGGTCTTCTACTTAATGCATCAGCCACTACATTTTCTTTACCGGGTTGGTATTGAATGATAGGATGAAAACTCTGAATAAAGGATGCCCATTTGATATGTCGGTCAGAGATTTGAGGTTGCCTAAGTAAATGTCTAATACTTTGCTGATCGGTCTTAATCATAAATTCTTAACCCATTAAGTAGTGTTTTCACTATCTTAATGCTTGTACAACAGCTAATAGTTCTTTGTCATATGTGGAATATTTCAGCTTAGAGGGTTTCAGCTTACAACTAGAATAGGCTATAGGATGATTATCCTGCATAAGTACAGCTCCTATTCCTGATCCACTAGCATCAGTCACTACTAGAAAGAATGGTCTATTAAAATCAGGCAACTGTAAGACAGGGGCATGGGTTAATGCATGTTTCAATAAGTCAAAGGATTTCTGTTGATTTTCGGACCAATGATAGACAATACCTTTCTTCAGAAGTTTTGTCAGTGGTAAAGCAAGTAAGGAAAAATTACGTACAAACTTCCTATAGAAACTAGCAAGACCAAGGAAAGATCGTAACTCATGCACATTTTTAGGTACAGACCAATTCAATATTGCATCTATTTTCTTAGGGTCAACTTTAATTCCATCAGATGAAACAATATGACCTAGATACTCAATTTCTGTTTTAAAGAATTCACTCTTTTCAGGATTTGCATACAGTTGATTATCTTTTAATAACTGAAAAACCAATGACAAATGCTCATAATGTTCTTTCTCATTTTGACTAAACACCAAAATATCATCAAAGAAGACAATTACACAATACTGATATTTCAAAAATATACGGTTCATCATTCTACTCATCATTCTACTAAATGTAGCAAGTGCATTAGTCAATCCAAATGGCATCACTAAAAATTCATAATGACCAAACTGTGTCCTAAATGCAGTCTTGAATATGTCAGACTTATCTAGTCTCACCTGATGATAACCAGACTTAAGGTCTATTTTACTAAATATAGTAGATCCTTACAGTTTATCCATAAGGTCATCAACTCTAGGAATTGGATACCTATTCTTTACTGTGATCTTATTTAAAGCTCGATAGTCAATGCACATACGATAGGTATTATTCTTTTTCTTGACTAACAGAATATGTGCACCAAATGGAGAACTACTAGGTCTAATCAATCCTCTATTTAGTAATTCCTCAACTTGACTCTGAATTTCTTTTTGCTCTATCTGGTTATCCCTATATGGTGCTTTGCAAGGTGGTCGTGTGTCAGGAATCAAATCTATTTTATGGTCTTCCGGACATGAAGGAGGTAAACAGGTGGTAGGTCTTCGGCAAAACAGTCCTTAAAATGTGCAAGAAATTCTTTATGACTAGGGTGCATATGATTTTCTTTAACTTGCAGTTCATTTACCCAAATGAGATAAGATTTACTACTTTTGCGTAATGCACGTTTAGCTTGAGTATGCGAAAGCACTGGAAAAGCATTAGATGCATGCACACCAAACAATGTAATATATTTTCCTTGAAATTGAATATTAATGGAATGAGTGGAATAATCTATATCTGGGTTATGCTGATGACACCAAGGCATACCTAAAATAATGTCACTCGGCTGTAATGGAACAACTAGAAAATTTCTTCTTTCAGTGTATTGACTAATTTGAATTTCTAAATCATACACTTCCTGTGTACCATTATACCTAGTGCCTAAGAATGCTGCTTTGATGCGATAATGCATAGGTACAGTCTGTAACTTCAATTCTTTTACTAGCTTTGCTGAAATAAAATCATGAGTGCTACCGTCATCATGCAAAATAATCTTTTCCTTTCCATGCACTAAACATTTCATAGTCAATAAAGAATGTGGAGTTGGCATACTTGGTAAAGTATCCAAAGGAGTAGTAGTGTCGTCCTCATCTTCTGTGAAATCAAGCATATCTTCATGTTCGTCTTCTTCCATTGCTCCAAGGTAGTTGATATGGGCAGGTGGCTTCTTCGAATGGCAATTTGCTGCTAGATGTCCAGGCTAGTGGCATTTATAATATACTATAGGTTTGGCTTTGGTTACATTGTTTGCAATGGCAGGAAGTCTAGGGACATTAGGATTTGGCTATGGAATAGGCTTGGAATTTTGATTGACATTGGATGGTAAAGCAGGAGGTTTTGCCCAATTTTTACGGAAAGATGATGAAGTAAAATGACCTTGATTAAATCTTCTAAAGTTTGAGTTGAATTGCTTAGATCCATAGTTACCATTGGCTTGGAATTGTTGTGGACGTCTGTCTCTACCTCACAGCTTGTCTTCAGTGTCGTGAGCTAGTGAAATTGCGTCTTCTAGAGTAGCAGGCTTGAACATGTTAACTTCAGCGTAGTAATGCCCAAGGAGTCCAGACATATACTTACGCTTGTATGTCGCTTCAGGTACGTCTTCAAGCATGCGTAACTGGAGTAGTGCATTCCAAAAATGCTCTATGTACTGAGGAATAGGCTCACGATCCCGTTGTTGAAGAAGATCCCATTGCTTTATAGCTTTCTCATGAAATTGTGGAGGAAGGAAATTCTGCATAAACTTCTTCTTGAAATTCTCCCAGGTAGTGGGACAATCTATACTCTTGCGTACTACAGTCCACTAAAGAGATGCTCTGTCCACTAAATGATTAGTGACACACTTGATTTTATCTTTTTCTGCATAGGTTTCCTCATGGAAGTAGTCATCAAACTGACTAATGAATGCAAGAACAGTTTTTCCCTCTCGAGTGCCATTGAAAGTGTGAAATTTGAAATTTCTTTTACTTATCTTTAATTCCTTGCGGATAGTTTGAGCTTCGAGAGTCGCGTCGATGGTACGTCGGATAAGATCTTCAGATTGAAGTTCCTCTTTGTCGGTAGACGATCTTTGTAAATTTGCCAGTTGAACTTGCAATGCTTGCCTAGCTCTTCGTTCTTCATCCAATTGCATTATAATTAAGTCCAGCTTTTGCTCCATCGTAGGTTCAGGTAGGTCACCTTCAACCATTAAATCATCCATATGTGGTTCCGTCATCCTGCAAAAACTCAAAAGACCTTTCACTCTCAAAATCAAGTTAGCGGGATGAGCGCAGCTCAAGTTCGGGAATACAAGGCTTATGTATTTTTGGGTGTGGCTTTCACAATCTTCGAAAAATCTGTGTTTTATCCTTCTTCGTATGCTGAAAATGCTTCAGCAAACCTGCGTATGTGTAGAGTACCTTCCAATGAACAACTTTGCAGTTCAGAGTTTCTACGCAGAAACAGCCCTTCTATGAGTTTTGGACAGAAGTCAGTTTTGACTCCAGTTGACTTGTCTGACTTGCAGAGTACCAGACTAATGTGACTTGCAGAGTTTGTAGACTTGCAGAACTTGGTTGCTTTATGGAACTTGCAAAACTTTGACTTGATAGACTTGCTGAATTTGAACTTTGCAGACTTGCAGTACTTGCTGAATTGTAAGACTTATGTAACTTGGAGCTTTGGTAAGTAAGCTTAAGCTTACTGAAAAAACGTAAAATCGTGGGGGGGGGGGGGGGGGGGGGAGTGGGGGGCGTTTTTTAAGGGCGGCGCAAAAATCGGAGGTCTCCTGATACCACGCGATGACGATTTGAAGCTTTTAAGCTTCTTAAAGCTTCCTAAGCTTTAATTTTTAAAGCTTGAAGATATGGAGTTATAACTTATCTCTCTGTTCTTGACAACTTGATGAAGAAGATGTAGGAGTGGTCCTCCGCCTGTGCAGACCGGTCCCTCGTTGTCTAATGATGGAAACAGGGGTTCTTGATCGCCAGGAATCTGCTTGTATCGATCGTTCGCGATGAGATTGACCGTAGAGCCCGATCGTTCCAGGAGCTCCGCCTTCGCACAAGATGGGTAGCGATTGGAAGCTCTTGATCTCAGCTTTGCTCTGATACCACTGGTGCGCAAATCGGATGTTGTACACTCGCGTAGTGAATGCCGGAAGGTCCCCAAGAACAATGGAACTCTACTTTTTGCACAAATTACAAGGTAAAAAGCATGAACGACATGAACAAGAGACAAATTGGGTGCAATCTCCCCCCATGCCTTGTGTGAGCGCTCCACAAAGCATGTATTTTATGTATTATTCATCTTCAAGCTCAAATAATAGCCCAAATTACAAAATAGCAAGCTTTTAGCTTTTGAGTTTGCTTTAACACAAAATAGGAATAAAGCTAGTGGGCGGTGTCCAAATAGTCTAGCATGCCCAATACAATGTCCAAGTAGAAATAACATAATCGTGCGCCCATGCGCATACAAAATAATAATAAATATCCAACACCTCAATAAATAGGCGTGACAAAATATAAGCGTCATGCCTAAGGTATGCACCCATGAAAATATAATCAATCAATCGAATACTCGCTATCCTCCAATGCTTTCCTCCGCCACTACTGCTATCTCTACACATCAACTGAAGCATTCACAGTCGTTAGTAAAATAATACAATTAAACCGACAGAAGTGAATAGCTAGCAGTCTTCAGCTATATAAATAAATCAACTAGTTAGAAATAAATCCTAACCTTAATTTATTACGAGTGCGCACTCTAAACTCAAAAACGTTTATTAATTTAATATGCATTTTGCGGAATCACCCGCTATGGAATCACCCATGTACACACTAAATTAATGAAACGCTCGAAAAAGGACAGGCGTCCCCATCAACTTCTCACACAAAGAATCCACTTTGTGTATGAGCCCCGGTCATCAAAGTTTACGGAATCCACCGTAAAACCTCACAGAATCCACCATGGCACGGAATCCACCATGAAATATGCCTCCTGGCATCAAAAATAGATGCAATATTGAATTGGCTTGTACCTAAAAATGTGCATGAATTACGATCATTCCTCGGTCTTGCTAGCTTCTATAGGAAGTTTGTACGTAATTTTTCATTACTTGCTTTACCATTAACCAAACTTCTGAAGAAAGGTATTGTTTATCATTGGTCCGATAATCAACAGAAATCCTTTGACTTATTGAAGCATGCATTAACCCATGCCCCTGTCTTACAGTTGCCTGATTTTAATAGACCATTCTTTCTAGTAGTGACTGATGCTAGTGGATCAGGAATAGGAGCTGTACTTATGCAGGATAATCATCCTATAGCCTATTCTAGTTGTAAGCTGAAACCCTCTGAGCTGAAATATTCCACATATGACAAAGAACTATTAGCTGTTGTACAAGCATTAAGACAGTGGAAACACTACTTAATGGGTTAAGAATTTATGATTAAGACCGATTAGCAAAGTATTAGACATTTACTTAGCCAATCCCAAATATCTGACCGACATATCAAATGGGCTGTCTTTATTCAAAGTTTTCATCCTATCATTCAATATCAACCCGGTAAAGAAAATGTAGTGGTGGCTGATGCATTAAGTAGAAGACTTGCCATTCATAATATTTCTGTTATATCTTTTGATTATTTGATTGCTACGAAATATACTTATCATCAGGGTATTACTTTTCATGCTGATTGGAATAAATTACTTCAAAATAACTTGATTCCTATTGATTCATTATCATATAATGATGGATTTATGTTTTATGAAAATAGATTGCGTGTTACAGTTCCATTTCGATCTTTTGTTTTGAATGAGATTCATTGTCCCCCATATCAAGGTCATAGAGGTTCATATCTACTTTACGTACATTAACTGAAGATTTTTATTGGCCGCATATGGACACTGATGTATCTAACTTTGTTTCTGAATGTTTGATTTGTCAAAGAGTTAAGAGACATCATGGTAAACAGTATGGATTACTTATGCCTTTGTCTATTCCATCTAGACCATGGGAACAAATTTCTATGGATTTTATTACTGGTTTACCTAACACTAAATCTAACCATGATATGATTTGGACAGTAGCAGATAGGTTTAGTAAACAACCATATTTCATTCCATGTAAGAAAACTTTAACAGCATCACAAGCAGCAGAATTGTTTTTGAAAACTGTTTTCACTAACCATGGATTGCCAAAAATTATTATTTATGACCCTGATTTTAGATTTTGTAACAACTTTTGGATTGCTCTGTTTGCTAACCTAGGCACAAAGATTGATTTCTCATCTGCATTTTATCCTGAAACTAATGGACAAACAGAAGCCACTAATAGCACTATTCTAGATCTTTTACGTGCTTATACTATTTCTAAACCTCAGACATGGGATACACATTTGCATTTATTACAGTTTGCATATAACAATACACCACACACATCTACAAAGAAAGCACCGTTTGAAGTGATTTATGGTTATAGATTATCTACACCTGTTGCATCTTTGTCAAATAGAATTCAGAGTGCTGATGATATTGCTATTATGCATAATACTATTTTTGATGAGGTTAAAGACATGATTGCCAAAGCCCAGCAATCATATACCAAACAAGCCAATAAGAAAAGACAAGCAATGAATTTCAAAGTTGATGACTATGTTTGGTTGAGAATAGAAAAACGTAGACTACAAAGTGTAGATAGACATCTAGTTGTGAAGTTAGCCCCTAGATTCTATGGACCATTTAGGATCATTCATAAAATAAATGACAATGCATTCAAGTTAGAATTACCACCTCACTGGAAAATTCACAACACATTCCACATTAGTTTATTAAGACCATTTAGAGGCCAATTACCTGTACACCCTGTTTATGAAAACCCACCTTTGTTAGAGGAAGAGGCTGAAATACTTGAACCTGAAGCTATCATAGATACAGATTTTATGACCACTAGAATTGGCCGAAGATATTCTAGATATCTAGTTAAATTTAAGAACCATCCTGTAGAAGAAGCACAATGGATACATGCTAGAGACTTAAATGCTTTCCCCACTCTGTTAGCTCCACATTGAGCTAATAGCAATTGAGGTCAATTGCTATCCCACCTCGGGGGTACGATGCCAGGAGGCATATTTCACGGTGGATTCCGTGAGGTTTTACAATGGATTCCGTAAACTTTGATGACCGGGGCTTATACACAAAGTGGATTCTTTGTGCGAGAAGTTGATGGGGATGCCTATCCTTTTCGGGCGTTTCATTAATTTAGTGTGTACATGGGTGATTCCATAGCGGGTGATTCCGCAAAATGCATATTAAATTAATAAACGTTTATGAGTTTAGAGTGCGCACTCGTAATAAATTAAGGTTAGGATTTACTTCTAACCAGTTGATTTATTTATGTAGCCGAAGACTGCTAGGTATTCACTTTTGTCAGTTTAATTGTATTATTTTACTAACGATTGTGAATGCTTCAGTTGATGTGTAGAGATAGCAGCAGTGGCGGAGGAAAGCATTGGAGGATAGCGAGTATTCGATTTATTGATTATATTTTGATGGGCGCATACCTTAGGCATGGCGCCTATATTTTGTCACACCTATTTATTGAGGCGTTGGATATTTATTATTATTTTGTATGCTCATGGGCGCATGATTATGTTATTTCTACTTGGACATTGTATTGGGCATGCCAGACTTTTTGGGTACCGCCCATTAGCTTTATTCCTATTTTGTGTTAAAGCAAACTCAAAAAGCTAAAAGCTTGCTATTTTGTAATTTGGGCTATTATTTGAGCTTCAAGATGAATAATACATAAAATACATGCTTTGTGGAGCGCTCACATAAGGCATGGGGGGAGATTGTACCCAATTGGTCTCTTGTTCAGGTCGTTCATGCTTTTTACCTTGTAATTTTTGCAAAAAGTAGAGTTCTATTGTTCTTGGGGACCTTCCGGCATTCACTACGCAAGCGTACAGCATCCGATCTGCGCACCACATTTACCCTTCCTTCATCTTCAACTCGACCTCTTATCCCTACCTCTCATCATTCCACACAGCTTCCATGCACTTTTATAGGTGCCATGGGACTGGCATTGCAATAGTGAGGGGGGTAATGTTAAGCGGTTTGGTAAAAAATGACAAAATGGGGCAAATGTGGAGCATGAGGAAACAACCAAGTGCAATAGGAAAAAGCAACAAGAAAAAGAGAAAAGCAGGTGAAAGATTGGAAAAGAGTCAAAGAGAGCATGAGCAATAGGAAAAGACAATGGACTGACATTAAATGTGCCGACATTTAATGCCACACCACATATAAGCAAAGTTGTAAAATTATATTTTCTTGAGTGCCAGGCTCACTCCCATGAAACTTGTAAAATCACAAGTGCAATTAATGATGTGCAAGTGTGTGAGTCAACCTCTTATGGAAAATAGATAGCTTGAAGGGTCACATGATTGTGAGGGTGGGTTTTAAGTGAATGGATGGCAAGCACCGATAGAGATATAGTGCCTTGCCCAAGCTTCAAAAAATCAAAACTTCATATATAAAGTGAGAAACCTTATTTGTAACTCATTCCATGGCTAGTGCAACAAAGGCTTATGTTCTTCTCTACCACTACTTTGTTTTTTTACTTGTGACCACTCTGTGCATGTGAGCTTTCTGAAGGCAAGGAGAGAGAAGTCTTGTGAGGGCTTGTGTGTTGGTTCTTGCTCCATGTTTGCTACTCTACCCTTTCTCCTCGCCTTATTGGGATTCCTTCCCAGATTGAGAGGTAGAGAGATCGAGTTGCTAGATTAGGTGCAAAGACCTTGAGGGACCTTGAGAGAGAGAGAGAGAGAGGGAGGGAGAGAGAGAGAGGGAGGGAGGGAGGGAGGGAGGGAGGGAGGGAGGGAGGGAGAGAGAAGGCGAAACCATCTCGGCTTGGATGAATGAGCAAGATGATCTGCTTCACATGCATGAGGGATGACAAAGCGAGAAGTGCAAAGCTTAAGGGTGGATGTTGGTGGAGCCATCGAAGCTTCAAAGCTCACAAAACTCATCTAGACTAGAACGTCGTGAGCCTCCTGTTTTGACTATTCTCTTTTGGTATTCTTCTTGCTTGGCGGGTTATGGGTAGCTATCTATAGCTAGCTGAGTGAGCGAGATTTGATGGAAGGAGAGTTTGCAAGGTGAGAAACCACGAGTGCGAACTTAGCTATGGAGTGCACATGAGTGAAATGCATTTCCCATCTAGATCTGGCAAGTAGAGACTCGAACCTACATGCATCCTCAAACATGTGTCTATAATGTCTTATCTTAATCTTGATCTAATGTGATGATATCCATATTTGTTTCATATAGCACTATGTGTCCCGTGGGGGAGGTGGACGTTTGTGCACTGCTTGACAATGAATCCCTCTACCAACACATGTAAGAAAATGGCACATTGAGATTGTGCCATTTTTGTACTAAGGGGCTCTAGGGGGTGTAGCCATGTATGGTCTATATCAGCTTCACAATATTTGACTTGATACCTTAATTTTGCTCTTTATGAGTGAGATCTAAGTATGGGCAATCCAAACTATACTATAGTGGTGTGAGTGCATTCATCTCTAATCCACGTGACTTGAACCATGCTTACATCTTTGCATACCAACAATGTGTATCCCCATTGTTTGCTAATTGTCTAGAGGAAGCTAATGCCAATTACAATAGCTATAACTAGGGAGCCCCCATATTCTATGTAAGCAAGTTATTGATTGAAATAATGCATCTATGACCATTGATGATGCTCCAATCTCTGGTCTCATAATCTCATGGGATATCAATAGTTTGCTTTACATTATGCGAGCAATCATCATCATTAATGGCCTCTTAATACTCTTTTAAGTCTCTTTGCAAAGACCTGGCCCCCACATTGGGGATTCATGTAGCAAGGCTAGGGTGACTAATGTGTTAAACACCCATAATTTTGTTTGGGGTTCCTAGAATTGAGCATATGCACATTTTCCCTCAAGTGCTCCAACTGCTACATATCCTCTATCCAACCAAGCCACTGTTGTAGCTCACAACAATGAAAATGCAGGTCATGTAAATGTGACCCCTAGATATACATACTCTACCACACCTCCTCCAATAGAAAATTGATGTTTTGCTTGAGTCACCCAAGCTTGTGTGGTATCAACCATTGTCACCATCACCATCACCAAAAGGGGCCAATAGAGCGATGTTAACATTCCCCATTAGTTATTTTTTCAAAGTGAATCACATAATATGTTTTTAATAGTTAAACTATAAACATTATTTGACACTCAAATTTAAAACCTTCGGGTATTTTACTTTATTTATAAGTGGACTTTTCTATAGATGTGTGAGCCACTCTTTGTTTATGACAATGAGGGGCCAATAGAAGTGATACTCAATGATGCACTGTTTTAACATTTTAGAGATTCCAAAATAACATGAAGTTTATATGGCTTAATCTATAGTTAGTATATAAGAATTTGTAATGTAACTTTAAGTGGCCAGAAAAGATACATCTTTTTATATAAACTCATCACTAAGATTAATTATAACATTCTTCACTCTTGGTGAGATCGAGGTTGTCCAATATAATTGATATCTCCCCACTATGCCCTTTATTTCGGCAGGTAAAAGAGATGGAAAGGCAACTCTTCTAAGAATGAGTGCATGTGCTCCCATTGTGGAAGGCAATCAGGAGGTGGATGAACTTGATGAAGGCTTCGGAATGCCAACATCATTCTTTGTACACCACTCTAGGTTGGAGGAGAACACATGGTGGCTTGTAATACTGGTTAGGGGTTTGGCTTTGAAGTTCATTTGGTCCGAGAGGAACCATGCCATATATAATAGGTTGGGGAAGGATAAATTTAACCTATTGGTTAGCACAATTGTGTCAACAGGAGGTGCTAGCACTACGGGAGTGATGGAAATTGATCTCATTGGATATTTAAACGTTTTTGTAAAAAGTTGAATCATAAGGCCTGAGCCTTGCTACATCACTTAGCTACTGTAATATTTTACATTTTTTCCTGGTATCTATACTACATTATTATTTTGGTTGGAGGTTCGGGTATTTCCCAAACCTCCATTTTTCTCCCGAACCTCCACTTTTTTTCCAAGCCTCTACTTTTCTCTCGAACCTCCAAACTTGAAAATTTTGAATTGCATGAAAAATTTGAATTGAATGCAATGGTGGCTTTAATGCCCCCCATGTCTTCCCCTCCTCCCTCTCTCATGATGAGGATGATAGATGATAAATATATCCAGGGTTTACGAGCTTCCTTCGATTCTTCATTGTTCAATTGTGTTTGTGCAGGTAAGCTTGGTTGGATCGTGCATTGAGGCGTTCAAGCTTTGGGAGATCGCGCGCAAGGAGAAGGTACTCTCTCTCTCTCTCTCTCTCTCTCTCTCTCTCTCTCTCTCTCTCTCTCTCTCTCTCTCTCTCTCTCTCTCTCTCTCTCCAAGTCATTGGCTCCCCCCCCCACCAAGTCGCTGCCCTTCTCCATTCGCCTTCGCCTTCGAAACCCCCCCCCCCCCCCCCGCCTTGGCGAAATCTGCCCCCTTCGCCATTTGCCTTCGCGAAATCTGCCCCCCCCCCTCTGGCGAAATCCACCCGCCCCACCCCCCCCCCCCCCCCCCCCCGGCCGCCTGGGCGCGCGGCCCGCCCAGTTCCCCCGCCCCCCCCCCCTCAGGCGGCAGTTTTTTAGTTATTATATAGAATAGATTAGTTATTATATATTAGTTATTATTAGTTTATTAGTTTATTAGTTATTATTAGTTTATTTAGTTATTATTAGTTTTGTTATTAATTAATGTTGTGTTATGTTAATATGTAGATGTTAATGTTAATTTTATTATTATTATTATGTTGTTTTATGTTATGTTATTGTTTTATGTTATGTTCATGTTTTATGTTATGTTTATGTTATTGTTGTTATGTTGTTATGTTAATAATGTTGTTTATGTTATTGTTGTTATTGTTAATGTTATTGTTGTTAATGTTATGTTGATTGATAGTTGTGAATGTTATGTTAATGTTTTTTATGTTATGTTATGTTATTATTGTTATTGTTAATTAATTGTTATGTTAATTAATGTTAATGTTAATGTATTCTATCTAATTATTATGTTGTGTTATGTTATGTTTATGTTTATGTTGTGTTATTATTGTTAATGTTATGTTATGTTTATGTTTATGTTATGCTATTGTTGTGTTATGTTAATGTTAATGTTATATTAATGTTAATTTTATTAGTTAATGTTATGTTATGTTATTTTGGTTGGAGGTTCAGGTATTTCCCGAACCTCCACTTTTTTTCCAAGCCTCTACTTTTCTCTCGAACCTCCAAACTTGAAAATTTTGAATTGCATGAAAAATTTGAATTGCATGCAATGGTGGCTTTAATGCCCCCCACGTCTTCCCCTCCTCCCTCTCTCATGATGAGGATGATAGATGATAAATATATCCAGGGTTTATGAGCTTCCTTCGATTCTTCATTGTTCAATTGTGTTTGTGCAGGTAAGCTTGGTTGGATCGTGCATTGAGGCGTTCAAGCTTTGGGAGATCGCGCGCAAGAAGAAGGTACTCTCTCTCTCTCTCTCTCCAAGTCGTTGGCTCCCCCCCCCCCCCCCACCAAGTCGCTGCCCTTTGCCATTCGCCTTCGAAACCCCCCCCCCCCCCCCCCCCCCGCCTTGGCGAAATCTGCCCCCTTCGCCATTCGCCTTTGCGAAATCTGCCCCCCCCCCCCCTCGGATGCCTGGGCACACGGCCCGCCCAGTTCCCCCGCCCCCCCGCTGACGGATTTGCCCCCGCGCCCCCCCCCCCCCCCCCCCCCCGCTGCCTGGGCACGCGGCCCGCCCAGTTCCCCCGCCCCCCGGGCGGCAGTTTTTTAGTTATTATATAGAATAGATTAGTTATTATATATTAGTTATTATTAGTTTATTAGATTATTAGATTATTTAGTTATTATTAGTTTTGTTATTAATTAATGTTGTGTTATGTTAATATGTAGATGTTAATGTTTATTATTAGTTTTGTTATTAATTAATGTTGTGTTATGTTAATATGTAGATGTTAATGTTTATTATTAGTTTTGTTATTAATTAATGTTGTGTTATATTAATATGTAGATGTTAATGTTAATTTTATTATTATTATTATGTTGTTTTATGTTATGTTAATGTTTATGTTATTGTTTTATGTTATGTTAATGTTATTGTTGTTAATGTTATGTTGATTGATAGTTGTGAATGTTATGTTATGTTATTATTGTTATTGTTAATTAATTGTTATGTTAATTAATGTTAATGTTAATGTCTTCTATCTAATTATTATGTTGTGTTGTGTTATGTTTATGTTTATGTTGTGTTATTATTGTTAATGTTATGTTATGTTTATGTTTATGTTATGTTATTGTTGTGTTATGTTAATGTTAATTTTATTAGTTAATGTTATGTTATGTTAATGTTAATGTTAATGTTAATGTTATGTTATGTTAATGTTAATGTTTAATGTTTGTTTATTTGATTATTTGATGATTTAATGTTATGTTATCTATTTATTAGATTATTAGTTATTTATTTATTAGTTATTATTATTAGATAGATTATGATTATTATTTATATTTATTATTGTTAGTTATTAGTTATAGTTATTATTAGATAGATTATAAGTTAGAAGATTAGATAGATAGATAGATAACATGAGTATTTTATTATAATTATCTAATCTAATCTAAATAAATAATTATGAAATGAAATGAAATTATGAATGATGAATGATGAATGATGATTATTATGATATGATATGATTATGATTATGACTATTTTATTTTTTATGTTTATTATTATCTAACTAGCTAATTAGTTTTATTATTGGTTTATCTAAGTAATTTATTTTTTAGATTTGTTTATTGTTGTTTGACTAACTAATTAGTTAGTTTTATTATTAGTTTATTATCTATCTAATTAGTTTATTAGTTTATTTACTAAGTAGTTTATTAGTTTATAGTTTATTTATTGTTATCTAATTAGTTTATTAATGTTATGTTAATGTTAATAGTTATGTTAATATCTATCTATCTAATTATTATGTTATGTTATGTTTATGTTTATGTTATGTTATGTTAATGTTGATGTTGATTGATGTTATTAGTTAATGTTTAATGTTTAATGTTTATAAGTTTAAGTTTATGAATATGATGATTATGATTATGACTATTTTATTATGTTTATTGTTATCTAACTAACTAATTATAATTATAGTTTTATTAGTTTATCTGATTAGTTTATTTTTTAGATTTTTAGATATTAGTTTAATGTTAATGTTAATGTGTTCATGTGTTAATTAATAATTAATAATAATAATTTTAATGTGTTGATTATTAATTAATAATAACAATAACAACATAACAACAATAACATAGCATAACATTAACATAATTAGTTTATTAGTTTACTAATTAGTTTATTGGTTTATTTATTGTTATCTAAATAGTTTATTGTTATCTTTATCTAATCTAACTGTCTAACTAACTAATTAGTTTTATCAGTTTATTGTTATCTAACTAATTAGTTTTATTAGTTTATTGTTTTCTATCTAATCTAATTAGTTTGTTTATTTGTTTATTAGATAGATAGATAGATATTAGATTAGATAAACTAATAAACTACTATTAGATATTAGATTAGATAGATAAACTAATAAAACTAATCTAAATAATAAAATAATATCTTAGTTTACTAGTTTGATAATTAGTTTATTGGTTTATTTATTGTTATCTAATTAGTTTATTGTTATCTAACTAATTAGTTTTATTAGTTTATTGTTATCTATCTATCTATCTAATCTTTACTAAATATTAGATAGATAGATAGATATTAGATTCTATCTAATCTAATTAGTTAGTTAGTTTGTTTATTAGATAGATAAATAGATAGATTAGTTTATTGTTATCTATCTAATCTAATTAGTTTGTTTATTTGTTTATTAGATAGATAGATAGATATCAGATTAGATAAACTAATAAACTACTATTAGGTATTAGTTATCTATCTAATCTGATTAGTTTGTTTATTTGTTTATTAGATAGATAGATAGATTACTAAATATTAGATAGATAGATAGATATTAGATTAGATAAACTAATAACTACTATTAGATATTAGATATTAGATTAGATAGATAAACTAATAAAACTAATCTAAATAATAAAATAATATCTTAGTTTATTTATTGGTTTACTAATTAGTTTATTAGTTTATTGGTTTATTTATTGTTATCTAATTAGTTTATTGTTATCTATCTATCTATCTAATCTAATTAGTTAGTTAGTTTGTTTATTAGATAGATAGATAGATTAGTTTATTGTTATCTATCTAATCTAATTAGTTTGTTTATTTGTTTATTAGATAGATAGATAGATTACTAAATATTAGATAGATAGATACATATTAGATTCTATCTAATCTAATTAGTTAGTTTGTTTGTTTATTAGATAGATAGATAGATTAGTTTATTGTTATCTATCTAATCTAATTAGTTTGTTTATTTGTTTATTAGATAGATAGATAGATATTAGATTAGATAAACTAATAAACTACTATTAGATATTAGATTAGATAGATAAACTAATAAAACTAATCTAAATAATAAAATAATATCTTAGTTTACTAATTAGTTTATTAGTTTGATAATTAGTTTATTGGTTTATTTATTGTTATCTAATTAGTTTATTGTTATCTTTATCTAATCTAACTATCTAACTAACTAATTAGTTTTATCAGTTTATTGTTATCTAATTAGTTTATTGTTATCTAACTAATTAGTTTTATTAGTTTATTGTTATCTATCTATCTATCTAATCTAATTAGTTAGTTAGTTTGTTTGTTTATTAGATAGATAGATAGATTAGTTTATTGTTATCTATCTAATCTAATTAGTTTGTTTATTTGTTTATTAGATAGATAGATAGATTACTAAATATTAGATAGATAGATAGATATTATATTCTATCTAATCTAGTTAGTTAGTTAGTTAGTTTATTAGATAGATAGATAGATTAGTTTATTGTTATCTATCTAATCTAATTAGTTTGTTTATTTGTTTATTAGATAGATAGATAGATATTAGATTAGATAAACTAATAAACTACTATTAGATATTAGTTATCTATCTAATCTGATTAGTTTGTTTATTTGTTTATTAGATAGATAGATAGAATATTACTAAATATATTAGATAGATAGATAGATATTAGATTAGATAAACTAATAAACTACTATTAGATATTAGATATTAGATTAGATAGATAAACTAATAAAACTAATCTAAATAATAAAATAATATCTTAGTTTATTTATTGGTTTAGTAATTAGTTTATTAGTTTGATAATTAGTTTATTGGTTTATTTATTGTTATCTAATTAGTTTATTGTTATCTTTATCTAATCTAACTAATTAGTTTTATCAGTTTATTGTTATCTAATTAGATTATTGTTATCTAACTAATTAGTTTTATTAGTTTATTGTTATCTATCTAATCTAATTAGTTTGTTTGTTTGTTTATTAGATAGATAGATAGATTACTAAATATTAGATAGATATTAGATTAGATAAACTAATAAACTACTGTTAGAAAGAATTAGATATTAGATTAGATAGATAAACTAATAAAACTAATCTAAATAATAATATAAATAATAAAATAATACCTATATCTAATTAGTTTATATTTATATTTATATTTATTATTGTTATCTAACTAACTAATTAGTTTTATTAGTTTCTTTATTGTTTATTGTTATCTAATCTAACTAACTAATTAGTTTTATATTTTTTTATTGTTATCTAACTAACTAATTAATTTTATTATTATTATTGGTTTTAATATATATCTAGATCTAGATAATAATTAAAAAATTAAATAAAAATAATAGTAAAAATATAATATCTGATTAGATTTAGTTTATATTTTAGTTTTAGTTATTAATATTTATTTATGATTTATGATTATGATATGATTATTAATGATTATTTTTTATCTAATTAGTTTATATGATGATGATGATGATTATGATATGATTATTTATGATTGTTTTTATTTTTATCTAATTAGTTTATATGATGATGATATGATTATTTATGATTTTTTTTATTTTTTTCTAATTATTTTAGATGAATATGATGATGACGACGATGATGATGATGACTAATTAGTTTATATTGTTCATTTTATGTAATATCTAATATCTAATTAGTTTATATCTAACTAATTAGTTTATTAGTTTATATGATGATGATGATGATGATGATGATGACGATGATGATAATGATGATGGTAATGCTAATGATAATAATGATGATGATGATGATGATGATGATTACTGTTGTATTGTTTATTAGTTTATTTATTGTTACTTTATAATTTGTAATTTATTGTGGTCTTATTTTATTTAGATTAGATAAGATAAATGTTTTAGGATATGTGGGTAAAACTATCCTTTGCCTCATTGATTGCAATTCGTAGGGCATTATTCAACTTAGAAAGCTATTGTTAATTATATTACTATTTACTTATTCGTGGTCGTGACTTTCATTGTTGAGAGATACAACTATCCTTCAAATCAACTCATTGCGATCTGTGGGGTTGGCATGGATGTGGTAGCCCTTCATGGCATTAAAAATTCGTTATTGACGTTTTTAAACTTAGGAGATTGTTTAGTGTGTGAATTATAGTTTCATTGGCAGGGGTGGGGTATGATTTTCTAAGAAAGGATATTAGTTGGTGTGCACTGTGCAATGTTAGGTGCACCACCTAAAATACCAACTCATTGGTCATTGTGGCGTTGGCTTTGATCCTTGACTTTTCTCATTATAAAACGGATACATCCATTGTGACAAAAAGCCTAATCTCTCAATTAGGAAGCCATGAGAATTTGCTTGAAATCTAATCCAAATGCATCTTGAAGACCCACTTGAGTCCTGTGTGGGATAAACAAATTCAAACCTCACTTTAGATGCTACTTACTATAGCAAATTCTATTTTATAGTCAATCTAATGTCATCTAGGATCTTCCACTGTTTGAGCATTGGAAGTTAATGCACGTATGTTTAAATTTAATGCATTGGAAGTTAATCTAATGTCATCTAGGATCTTCCATTGTTTTTAATTTTTAAGATAAGATAAGAATAGTTGATATGCACTTGGATGTTGACGTATGTGTTTTGCGCAGCATGGAGGAAAAAAATGCGTCTGTAGCAAATGTTGTGCAGTGCGCTCCCAGTGTGCAAATGAATGTGTGCAAAGGGAAAGAGGTTGTAAGGAGGAAGGCAATTCGTCGTGCACTTAGGCATGTTGGAGGATATGAAAGTTCTGTTGGTTTTTTGAGATTCATTCATCGCTTTGATGGGCTTGAGAAGCAAGTAAAGGCACTGTTTCGACGTCAAAGGGCTTCGATTTCTCTTAGTGAAAGCATTGATAGCCATCTACAGAGGATTGAGAGAATTTTGGAGGAGAAATACGAAGGGAACCTTTGTGATGGGGTGAGGATACATGATGAGTTGGAAGAAATCAAGGGTTACATGGGCGAGATATATGAGCATGTCCGAAAGTATTGGCCACGTATTGGATCCTTGGATGATCATGATGAGAAGATGAAAGATCTTATTGACAGTGCTGGTCGTATAGAGGATGGCGTATGTGAGTTAATTGCTCACAAGAATAAAAATGTTTCCCTTGATGTGCAACTTACTTCTTTGAAAGTTTCCCTTAATAGGTTTTCGGCAATGTTAACCCAAATGAATCACCGTGTGGGTTCATTCCCTTTCACTCGAGAGCATTGCCCTTGATATGCAATTTGCTTCTTTCAAAGTTTATCTGGATAGGTTTTTGGCAATGTTAACTTGGATGAGTCGCCGTTGCATAAGCACATCCTTGAAAACCTCCATTTTGAAAAACATTGTCTATCTCTTCCAAATTGAAAATCGCTACATACTTGATATATATAATCTTTGTAAGACTTTTTAAATGAGTTGTCTAAAGACTTTTTAAATTGATAAAAATCTCCATTTTAACAAACATTGTCTATCTCTTCTAAATTATTAAGATTTTTTTATTTTTGATCTCATTTTGATAGTTTAGATTTTCATATTTTCACCTTGGTATTCATCTTTGGATCTTTAACACATTCGAGCCTTTGCCAAGATCTATGTATGGATCTAAACGAATGAACATCCATTAGTAGGGCTTGCAGAGAGAGAGAGAGAGAGAGAGAGAGAGAGAGAGAGAGAGAGAGAGAGAGAGAGAGAGAGAGAGAGAGAGAGAGAGAGAGAGAGAGAGAGAGAGAGAGAGAGGAGAGGAGGTAAGGCATGGCTATATATTTGGTGAGTGTCATGTGTACATGTGGATGAATGGACATCCATTGAAGAGGGGAATCATTAATTGGATTTTGGTGAGCATTGTGTATGTGTGTGCCCATGCATGATTATTTACACGTGTTCGTGTATGACTGTTCTTTTGTCTTGGAGTCCAACACACTTTCGATTTAGGGTTTTCAGTTGGAAATGTGTTTGTCTTCAATGGCTTTGAGATTTGAGATTTGAGATTTCTCTATTGGGACTCTTATACTCTATTGAAAGTTTCGTGCAGTCGCCATGGAACAAAGCAAAGCTATGGACGATGTTCCAGACATAGTGCATTCGACTCCATTGAATGCAATTGATTTGGTTGAATCAAAGAAAACAGCGACAACATCATCTCTTCGACACTTGCCTGCTCGGAGCCGTTCTCATGGGTATGGGAGATAGTTGTTATTCTAATAATTGTATTTTCACCAAGCTATTTTGTTCTTTTTTGGAAGATAGTCATTTGTGTATTTTGTTGCAGCCAAAATTTGGAGTTTAATAGAGTGAATAAAGTTAATGTGCGAAAGATGAAAGAAGTGGCGAGGCAACAGGGAGGGCATGTTAGTAAATTCACAAGGACATCAACGATCTGAAGAAACACAAAGGCTACTTCAAGTTCTTTGGAGTTTAAAAGCCTCGAGACCAAGATGAATGAGTTGATGGAATTGCAGACGAGTTTATCCACACGTGTCGATCATGCACTTGCTATTTACTCTGCAGAGTTGCATGAACAAGCTAAGGGTTTATATGGTGTTGTGTGCAAGACAAAGCACACCCAGAGTGTTCTTCAACAAGTGTCGAGTGGTTTGGGCGGTGAAGTAAGAGAACTTTCAGCAATTGTCTCTGAGACAAGTAGGTTGATGAATTTGTTGTTGAATGATATGTGGGCATCGTTTTGGGGGCATGGAGATGATCGTGAGCCCATGATTTGCCAAAGGGGTTGTCGACTACCGTTTTTGCAGTTCCAAATGAATGTTAATAGGTTCAATGCCTTGCTACAACAATTGAGTCGTCAAATGAACGGTCCCAATTGAGGAGGATTTGCTTGGCTGAGGCTTATGATCTATTATCGTCTCGCTTATATCTTGCTTGGAAGTGCTTGGACCAATATTTTTTTTGTAATGATGTGTGCTTCCTTTTTGTGAAGCTTATATTGGTTTTAATGTAACGATGTGATATTCTCTCTCTCTCTCTCTATGGTTTTAATGTAAGAATTCTATGGTCTAATTGTAATATTCTCTCTCTCTCTCTCTCCAGTATTTGGTTTAATTTATTGGTTCAATTTATTGATCTATATCTATAGTAGTTTATTTATAGATATAATTATTACGTCTTGCAATCTAGAGAGAAACTTCATTGGTTTTTGCTATGTAGTACGTATCAAAGAGTAATATTTTTGCAATGTAGTATGTATCAAAGAGTAATATTTTCTGAAAAATATGTTTCAATGTCTAGGAACTTGCTATGTATTTGAATAAGATTGTGTATTTTTTCTCTTTTCAAGAGTTTGTAAATATTAAGTACATTTTTATTTTTAAGTATATTGTCTCTTTCTTGAGGTTTGATCTATAGAAATACTTATTATGTCTTGCAATCTATAGAGAATAGTTCATTGATTTAAAAATCCTAACGCTTTATAGTTTATTGCGCATTCATGTTGAAGAGTAATGTTTGGGTTTGAGTTATAGGTTGGGGGATCATGTGTCGGTTGTATATAGCTTTTTTTTTTCTTTGGGTTAGATATATCTAATTGTATAGAATATATAAAAATATATGATGATTCTAATTTTGACTATCGTTGTTCCTTGCACGTAGGAGGATTGTGATGATTTAAATTGTCGTAGTATTTTTTGGATTATGTGATTCTAGATTGATTCTGCTTTTAAGTCTTTTTGAAAATATACTATTCCCAATCAAGACTCTCCTTGAAATAATGCATGTTTTCTCTTGATGTGCAGGCTCTGTGAGAATCCAAATAATATGGGATTAAATAATTAGAGAACTAGCAGGGATTATGTGTTGCGTATTCATAGGCATAGACTCAACTCTACACGATATAGACGACGACAAATTGCTAGGCTTAGGGCTCAAATGGCAAGACATGACCGGAGGGGGTATAAAGAGATGTGTTCTACTATAGTTGAGTGCCGGAACGTTTTGCAAGGAGGGGCTCTAAATCATGATAGCTTGATTCGTGAGAGACTTCACAGCTTGATTGAGCAGCAATTTGCTAATGATTATAATTGTGATGTTGAAAATCACCAAAACTTAGGAAATGCTGTGATTAATGAGTCACGTGTCAATAATGTACCAACCTTTAGTGCTCGAAATGGAGGTTTTTGCTCCATTTTACATGCTTTGCCTGCAATGGATATTCATTCTACAACTACAATATTGCTATTTTAAGACCCGATTGTGCATTCCATGGGGAGTCTTTCTGAGATGTGTGGCAATGTTCGGCTAAATTGTGGAGATGTGAGGCTCAAGTGCAGGGGTCAGTTTTGTTCGGTAAACATTGTTGTCAAAATGGAAAAGTAATGTTGCCACAGTTGCAATATCCACCACAACTATTGCATGATTTGTTGCATGGTATGCATCCTCAAAGCAGAGTATTTAAAAATAATATACGAGCATATAATAGTGCTCTTACATTTGTGTCACTTGGTGCCAATGTTGATGAGCTTTTGCCTGTTGTGGGAAATTCTTATACCTTTAGAGTGCATGGCTCCATTTATCATCGTATAGGCTCTTTGATTCCTAATGTGCAACGACAGGAAAGGCCAAGATTTGCACAACTTTATGTTTATGATACTGAGCATGAGTTATCTAATCGGTTGGATGTTATGCCTAATTTATTGCCAAACTTGCTTGGGGAGCTTCAGTCTATGATGCATCAACACAATGCATATGCATAAGCTTTTAGATCCGTGGGTATGTAATTGCAAAATAATCCCTTGCATGATTTGAGAATGACTATTTTTGGGGTTCAACATGCTAATAGACAATACTCAGTTCCAGTGGCAACTGAGGTTGCGGCTATCATGCCAGGACAAGGCGATGAGAATACTCTTGATCGTCGAGACATACATGTTTATAGTCGGGATGGACGATGTATTGCTATTTCAAACTTGCATAGGGCATATATGCCAATGCTATACGTCCTTCTTTTTCCTATGGGTGATGATGGTTGGCATGTAAAGGTACCTTATAGTGGTGTTAATGTTCCAATTAATATACATGGATTATCTAATGAGGACTGTGTTACTCAGATACAATTTTATGCATTTCGACTACAAGTGCGTAAGGACATTGAGGTATGCATGTTGCGGGGTGGCCGATTGTTGCAACAATTTATTATTGATGCTTATTGTAGTATAGAGCAATGTAGGTTAGCTTGGTGTCGTCAAAATCAATCAGTTTTACGCTCGGAAGTTTATAAGGGCTTAGCAGATATGGCAGGAGTGATGGATGATGGGCCAATGGGGATTATTGGTGCCTCTGTTGGTAAAAGGGTGGTTTTGCCGTCTTCTTTTACTGGTGGGCCAAGACACATGTATCAGTTGTATCAGGATGCTATGGCTATAGTGCGAAGTAAGGGAAAACCTGATCTGTTTATAACGATGACATGTAATCCAAAGTGGTTAGAAATAACTAATGCTTTGTTGCCTGGACAGACTGCTTATGATCGTCTGGATTTGACTGCTCGGGTATTTCATAAAAAACATGCTGATATGATGCATACATTGTTGAAAAGGAATCTGTTTGGAAATGTTGCAGGCTATGTTAGTGTGATTGAGTTTCAAAAGCGGGGGCTACCACATTCTCATACTTTGCTAATTTTGGAGCACCCTTTTAAACCCTCTGAAGCATGCCATTATGATAGATTTGTTTGTGTTGAGTTTCCTGATAAAGAAAAGTTTTCAGTTTTGTTTGAAACTATCTCAAAATGCAATGTCCATGGTCCTTGCGGTGTAATGAATCCCAAGAGCCCTTGCATGCGCAATGGTCGATGCACTAAAAAATTCCCTCGGAGGTTTGTGAATGTAACAACTGTTGATAGCTCTGGCTATCCTGTTTATAGAAGACGAGATGATGGAAAGACAGTCACAATAAAGGGTAATACTATTGATAATCGATGGATTGTTCCATACAATCCGTACTTGAGTAAAAAATACAATGCACATATAAATGTTGAGGTATGCTCAACGGTGGCAGCTGTCAAGTATTTGTATAAGTATATATACAAGGGACATGATCGTGCAACGATTAAATTTTCTATTGGAAACTCAGGGTTAAATGGTACGACCTTTCATGAAGTAGATGAGATCGAGAGTTATTTAGATGCACGGTATGTTTCTGCTTCAGAAGCGTGTTGGCGAATATATGACTATGCATTGCACAATGAGAAGCCTGATATACAGCGGTTGCAGGTGCACTTGCCTGGTGAGAATTATGTGGTGTTTCAAGATACAGACAATATATCACATGTTATGCAGAATGAAGATATCAAGAAAACTACTCTTACGGAATGGTTTGTGTGCAATAGTGTTCATCCAGAGGCTAGAGCTATACGGTATCAAGACTTCCCGATGTATTGGGTGTGGAATGCACAACGAAAGGTATGGGCGAAGAGAAAGCGTGGAAATACGTGTGGTCGAATATACTTTGTGCCGCCCACATCTGGTGAGCATTATTACTTGCGAATGCTCTTGACAGTGTCTCGAGGATGTATGTCTTTTGATGATTTGCGTACTGTTAGCAACGTGGTGTACAACACCTTTAAGGAAGCTTGCATTGCAAAGGGCATGTTAGAGGGTGATGATGAGTGTATTGTGTGCTTGGAAGAGGCTGTATCTATACAAGTTGGTGCCCAGTTGCGTGCTTTGTTTGCTGCAATTTTGGTCTTCTGTGAGCCTGCACAGCCTGGTCAGCTCTGGGATAGGTTTATGTCACCGATGGAGGAGGATATTTTGTATAAGTTACAGCTAGAGCATGTGCATATATCTTCTGCAGTTCTACAACAAGAGGCATCAAAGAGAGCTTTATTACATCTTCAGGATCTTTTGCGACAGCATGGGCGAAGATTGTCTGACTTTGATGGATTGCCAGAACCTCATCGAACAGATTCTCAGTTGTGTGCTAACCCTCTTTTAGAAGATGAATATGCATATGATATACTGGAGCAACGTAGAGTTTGTGTTTATATGGAGGCAATGTTGAATGATGGACAGAGGGTTGCATATAATGCAGTTATGGGTGCCATTGGTGGAAACTTTGGGGATGTTTTTTTTTTGTATGGTCCCGGTGGGTTTGGAAAGACGTTTCTTTACAAGTGTTTGCTTGCTAGGTTGCGCAGTGATGGTCATATAGCATTGTCAACGGCATCATCTGGCATTGCTGTTTTGCTTCTGCAGGGCGGTCGTACTGCTCACTCGAGATTTAAAATTCCATTGGATCTATGTAATCGATCCACCTGTAATATTCCTGTTCAGAGCGATCTTGCTCAACTTTTCAGACAATCGAGCCTTATTTTATGGGATGAGGCTCCCATGATGCACATGTTTGCATTTGAAGCTGTTGATAGAACTTTAAGAGATATTATGAGCTGTAATAAACCATTTGGTGGAAATGTTACTTTGCTTGGGGGTGATTTTAGGCAAATCTTGCCCGTCGTGATGAAGGGCTCCCGTGAAGATATTGCTAATGCAGCACTATGTTGCTCTCATTTATGGCAGTATGTTAAGGTGCTAAGGTTGTCTGGGAATATGAGGATGTCAACCGTTGGTGGTGTAATGGATAATGGATTTGTTGGTTGGATTCAAGGGATAGGGGATGGAGTAGGTATTACGAAGAATTGTGATAAGTTACATATTCCATCTAGCATGGTATTGAAAGGGTACTCTATTGAAACCTTGGTTAATAGTGTGTACGGTGAAGTATCCGTGGTGAGAGACTTTGGGGCATATTTTAGTGAGCGTGCTATACTTGCAGCACAGAATACAGAGGTGGCTTCTTTGAATCATTGTGCATTGCAATTGATGCCAGGAGAAGTTATACAGTACTATAGTGTGGATTCAATTGTAGAGACATGTGATAGCTCATTTTTATACTCTGTAGAGTATTTAAATACACTGGATCTTGGAGGTGGATTTCCTCCCAATCTATTGTTGCTAAAGATGAATGCACCTATTATTCTGCTTAGGAACTTAAATCCAGCAAAAGGTTTGTGTAATGGTACACGGTTGATGTGTAAGGCATTTAATAAAAAAGTGATAGATGCTGAAATAATAACAGGGACAAATGTAGGGGAGCGAGTTTTTATTCCTAGGATCACTTTTATTCCTGGCACCTTGCAGTTTCCGTTTGCTATGAGGCGGAGGCAATTTCCTATTCGATTGGCCTTTGCTATGACAATCAATAAGTCGCAAGGCCAGACATTGTCTGTTGTTGGTCTTTACTTAAAGACACCAGTATTTACACATGGACAGTTGTATGTTGCATTTTCAAGGGTGAAATCCTCATGTGGTGTGAGGGTGTTATTAGATGAGGATGGAAGCACTGTGAATGTCACGACGAACATTGTGTACAAGGAGGTACTTCAAAAGATGCAATGAGGTGCATTGCTTTTTGGCAAAGATGCATACGGAGATGAGTTTTTTGGAGAGTGGAATATATGCTTGCAGTTTTTTAGAGATGTATCTATTGAATTTTGATGGCTTCATAGTCCTTGCTTGGTGTGTAGGTGAGATAGCCTCAAAGCTGTATTCGGTTGGCATATACTCAATGGTAATTGAGTATATATTCCCTGCACTGTATATAAGTGTTTGCTTGACTTTTGCAGATGCCTACTCCAAGCTGGGGTTATTATCCAGCTTCTGAGTATCAGAAGGAACTGCAGTGTAACTTGCGCGCAGTGACAACGGATGATATTATAAGAAGAACGCTTGCAAGGGTCATTGAGCGTTTGTATGATGATGTCAATATAGAGATTTTACTTCCAGTCTTTATTGAGGTGGTGCATTGTGGGTATACTCAATGCTTTCGAGTGCATATGGGTGAAGCTGAGCAAGACAAGAGGTTTCGGCGATCTCACACTGATAGAATACCAAGGGGGTGGTCGGCGTATGAATTTAAGGACCTCAGTTGTTTTGTGACGCTACATCAAGCTGTGACAATGCCTGCCAAGGGGTTTACAAGTGTTAAGCCAGGTATTGTTATTCCAATGTTAAGTGATCTTTGTCAATATTGTTGGATATGTTCATATTTACGTTGTGAGCTTTTAAAATTTTAGGTGCAAGAAAGAGAGGAAAGACTATCATGTCCCCTGTACCATCACCGAGACAAAGAGTGGCAATGGGACTTGCTTCTCCTGAGCATGCTGTGTTGGAGAATGGAATTTTCCCCAATGATTCCTCAAAGAAAAGAAAGCTTCATTTTGGTTAGGCCCGATGAAAAGTTTCAACATCTTTGTAGCGTTTGGATGTAGATATGTATCTATATCTACTTATCATAGGTGTAATCAAGAAGTGGTACTTCGTGGTTTGTTGATACTTGGATTTATGGTACAAAGTTTTCGGCTCTGAAGCAAGGTTTGGTTTTGGGCTTTACTTCACCTATCTGTATTTGATGCTTGGATATGCTTAAACTTTGTGGTTCCTTTCAGCGTAGCAATGTTATTTCTGATTGTAACGTCGAATGATCATGAAGAGCTACTTCTAGTTATTGCGCATAGCAGGTGTTGTTGTTTTAATGTTAAGTGGCGATTGGACTTGCTTCGCCTGGCCATACTATATTGGAGAGCGGAAATACTATTATGTCCCCTGTACCATCAACAAGATGAAGAGTGGTGATCGGACTTGCTTTGCCTGGCCATGCTATGTTGGAGAGTGGAAATTTTTTTGTAACATTTGGATGTAGATGCATAGGCACAATTAAGGAGTGACACTTTGTGGTTTGTTGATACTTAAAATTGTGGTGCAAGGTTAATGGTGCAGTCTCTAGAAGAAACTTTGGTTTCGGGCTTTGCTTCACCTATGTGGGTTATTAATACTGGGAGTTTGCATGCAATGCTTGGACAAACTTAAATTTGTGGTGTGGCTCATATATCTTTTATTTGTGGTTCGTTTCACCGTAGGAATGTTATTTCTCATTGTAACATCCAAGGATACAAGTTGTTTCTAATTGTTTTGCAGAGCAAGTATAGATACAATTCTATAAGTTTGGTGCATGGTCATTGCATGTATATATGAGTCTATGTACTCCTTGATGCAAATGCATATTTGGTCTTTTATACATGTGAGAGAGAGAGAGAGAGAGAGAGAGAGAGAGAGAGAGAGAGAGAGAGAGAGAGAGAGATGTTCCAGACATAGTGCATTCGACTCCATTGAATGCAATTGATTTGGGAGTGATTGAGTGAGTGTGGATAGAGGGGGGAGGTGTAAATGGGATGAGAGATAGAGGGGTTGTGAGTAGAGGAGAGTAAAGCATGCGATGTTTTTGTGATAGCATTATCCACTGTGTGATAGGGAAGTGAAGCTGCCGTGCGATATAGAGGAGAGTAAAGCATGCGATGTTTTTGTGATAGCATTATCCACTGTGCGATAGGGATGTGCGGGATAGCATTCCTTGCGCGCTAGTATCTACTACCGTTACCAAAAAAAAGAAGACATTAGTAACCTAAGTAATATAATATAATCAAGCATTAAGCATATGTTTTATCACAAGAAAAGTTGTCTTTTTGCTTTTCGGGGCGTCGCGTCATTGGCCCCATTGGCTCCTTCACCCCAGTTATTAAGGATTCAGACCACTGTGGGACGCCTTTTTACTTACTCCTATGCAGACGATGTGACGCGGTCAGGGGCAAAATATGACCTTGTCCAGGGTTCTTTCAAGAGCCATGCACAAACGTGCGAGAGTATAGCCAGTCTGCCCCTCCATCACCTAAACTCAGCCATTGTAAGCAGTTCGCGCCCTGTGATTCGGAGTCGGTGAGCCATGTCAGAAGCGCAAGACCAGTCCCAGTCTCACGGGAAGAGGAAGAAGAAGAAAGTGGAGGTGATGATGGACTACGTGCCCCCAAAGGAAGGTTTTTCGTGTCCTCTTGTAGGCTATTTCCCGTCCGGGTTCGATCCAGAGAAGCAGAAGAACAAAGGAATGGAAGAAGACGAGGCAGGAGGAGGCGCCTTGAAGGCAACAGCCTACCAAAACACAGAGCGCTACAAGGCCCGCCAGCATCAGCTGGTTGTGACCCCCCCTCAGGGTACAGTCGATTTTGTGGGAACAAACTACACCGGTGAAAGCGCCGCCTGGCAGCCTGGCCACTACGCCCTTGGCGTCTTTGACAAGGACACCAGGACCCTAAAGCTGCTACCTATCGGTGGAGCGAAGGTATGCAGAAGAGATGGTTTTTTCCGATGGTTGCAGAAAAAGATGCCATGTCCTTATTTAATTTCGTGGTGGAAACAACGAAATTGTATTGATTTAAAAAATAATAATAAAGAAAACCCTTTTTTGTTGGTGGAAACAGCAAAATTGTAACGAGGAAAAAGAAAAGAGATGATATTTACATAATCAGCCTATTAGGAACTTATAGTTGCAATGACATATTCATGGCCGTATAGGCTAGTAGTTACATGGATCTGATTAACCTTAGTTCCTTCGATTGGGGTGCTGAATTTTCTTTCCTTTCAATGCACTTGGCTGGTAAGGCATTAATTTTATTGATACATAGAGATGAAGTACTTACAAGAGAGGGCGCTAGCCCTCAACATAGTGCTCCATTGAAATTGAGGTACAATAGGAATCCTTTTGCTATTGCAAAGACAAGTGGTAGATTTACGCTGGTGGTGATAAGTATTGACATTCCCACAAAAATTTTGAGCAGTTTTCCTTCTTGGCAAAAAGGGACTTCTTCTTTGGGCCATTGTGGTAGACTAATTGTTAGAGAAGAAGGCATTCAAAATCTTGTTGTTGGATGCTTGGTGGAGACTTTTGAGAATCATTGCCACCTCTTTTGCTTTTTTCTTGCATATAAGTTTTTTTTTTCTTTCTTGGTGAGATAGACTTTGGGGAGGTTGATGCTCCGCTTTGCTCTCTCTCATGCAATAAGGCTCTCTTGTTTGAACACTGTAATATTTCCGCACTAAATATTAATAATTTTAGACCCCGCTCACGCCGCGCAGTGAGCAATTTCAAGTGACCTCCCCACGACAAAAAGACCTTGGCTAAGCACTTACTCCGAATCTAGCCCGCATTGTGCGAAAGAGGCCGAGGCTAAAAACCCGCAAGCCCACGTGGGAACACCCTTCACGGGAAAGGCAAATGGATAATGGATAAGAATTTTGCAATTTCTTTTTACTATTAACCTCTCCCCTTCAGCCGTTGCATGGCGGGGGAGAGGGAGTGTGAGAGGAGTGATGAGGAGCAGGAAAGCAAGGGGGGGAGGAGGAAGCATGCAAACTAGCCACATGTGTGGCTATCCCCCCCCAGTCCTATAAAACCACCCCCTCCCCAAGTTTGAGGGAGGGAGGAGAGGAGAGAGAGAAGGTGGTGTCGAGCTGCCCGCCATCACCGCCCTGCTGCCGTGGAGAGCCGCCACGCTGCCGTGCTGCTGCCGCGCGGCCCATCCCATCTCCATCATCATTATAATCATCACTCTCATCTTCTTCGTCGTCATTCTCATCATTCTTTTCCATTATTACCTTCTCTCTCTCTATGTAAGCTTTTGTTCAGAAGCTTAGAAGCTTCTTTGGAAGCTTCCACTAAAGGCTTCCTTAAGCCCTGTTTACACGTGCTCTCCCCGGTTTCAAAAATCAGACTCGTAAGCCCCAATTTTTGCGTGAGGAAAGAAGAATTGGCCTACTAGGTAGTTTCGGAGATCGAGAATAAGGGCAAGGAGAATTCGCGGAGTCCAAGTCCACTACATCATCGATGGCTCCAAAGCTAAAGACGCGAGGTGTACACGCGGGAGCCTCCAACCCGAGTCCACTTGTGGACATCGCTACGAGTCCTCATGCCCAGGTTCCAATTGTATTCTTGCATGAAAGGGATACGTTAAGCGTGACGGGCTTTAGGAAAGTTTAAATGCATTTATTCAGTCGTTTACGAAGTTAGTGCATGTCGTGCATTTGAAATTGTTTGCACTTTCAAGTTGCAATCCTATTGCATAGGTTAAAATGTGGATTTGTCTAAATGTATCCTTGATTTCCTCGCGAAAAAGAACAATGCATGATGCATTTAGATAATAATCTCCTAGTTGTGATTCGTATGAGATAATCATTGACGTCTACTAGATGTTGTCCAAGTAGTTGCATTGCATGAAAGGGGTTTATGTACCTTGCAAATTGCATGCGGTGAAAATTACACCCTAGGTTGGGGCGAAGTGTTGAAGAAACGAATTAAATCAATAATGGTCTCATGGTATTCGTTCATGCACGGAGTCTTTCCATCAAAGTTTGTATTTAGGAAGGGATGTATTTTTCATATTAAAGCTTGAATTCAATGCATTAAACGAAGGTTTTATAAGCATAGTTCTTGATGTAAATCAACGTAAAATTTATATGAATAGCCCTAAATTGTCAATCATTATAGTTTAGGCAAGAAAAAGAAATGGTCATTGTATGTTTTATAGTTGCATAGAAGGAAAAAGTCAATGAATCGCATATTTTCATGTAATGTTATGTCTTGCAACTATTTACATATTGTAGGAAAAATATTAGCGTCTTTAAAAAAAGATCACCTCTTGTTGCAAGACAATTAGATCGATTTGGATAAGTCGCTTGTGATGGCATAACCCACATGGGATTTATAAAAGCATAAATAGTTAGTACGACGAACACCTCAAAGTGCTAGCTAGGGTTTAGTCACGTTAAAAATTCTGCCTAGTATCGCACTTGGGATGCCAAGTCAAGACTTTCAATCCCAAAGGTCCTACCCACATTCACGGAATGTTAGGGTTAGCTAAATGCCTATGCAACAACGATCTAGGGTTTTACCCCAAGGATCAATTGACCAAATACTAGACTTCTGTTTGTATTTAGAAACCATAGGGCCAAACGTTGTCGGCCTAGTAAGATTAGGGTTGGGTTGAGTCAAGAGGACTCCCAAACCCTACATCTTGACCAAGGTATCCTTGACCAAGAAATACCGTGCGATAGGAGAAATAATCCCATAAGTCAGGTGCGACACCTACGCAACAAGTTGCAACGTCGCAGGGTTTTGTGTTTAAAGCACAAAGTAGAATTGCCTCTCCTTAGAACAAGGTTGGTGAGTTCTAGTGCAAGTCTAACTTGCAAAAGGATGAGTGGTCATCTTGTTACATCACCCTTCCTTGGGCTGATTTGCCAAGTTAGGGAAGTTATGTATTGCCTAGCAAGCAATTGACCAATCAAGTTAGGGCGATGAGGTTGCCCAGGATTTACTGTTTTAATTTAAGGAACCTAAGGTGTTGGTTAATTTGGGTTAACAGGGTATAAACCCTAACCTAAGGATAAAAGAGTAGACAAATAACAAAACCCTTGGGGATCTTGCCAAGTCGCAATCGATCCCGGATCGAATGCTAGATGCATTCGAAGAGAAGGATTTACACCTTAGCAGTTGGCCAAACAAACGACCATTGGATTGATTGTGTTTGTATAGTTAGGAGCATTGTTTGTACTTTTTTGCTCAAGGAACTAAAGATGGAAAAATAATTAATGCTTTAGGTTGAAGGCCTGGAGGGAGAGGCAGCATCAGTTACCCCCGATTGTCTGCCTGACCCTATCCAAGGGGGTTGTTAGCCGTGCCGGGTACGTGGACCGAACCCGCCGCGAGAGGTCTCTCCGTGGGTGCTACTTGGAGCAGGAGGACGCTTGGGTGCCAGGGGGGGCTTTGGCCGTAAATCCCTGGCCTCCGGGTCCTGCACAAGGGGCCGACGTGACTCGGAATTGGATCTCGAGGCCCGCATACTAGTCTACGGGTGGAAACTTGGATTAGTAATCCTCGAGGATTGCTGAATTGCCTTCGGGCGGATTATGGAATTGCCTTCGGGCAAATTATGGATTAGCCTTCGGGTTGGATTATATGATGTATTCCAAAGATTGATAAATAAGATCAATTGTTGAAAAGGAACTTGCTTGACATTGTTTTTTTATGTAAGCGCTTAAGTTGCATGAAGGAATCGGTGATTAATTGACTAATGAAGGAAGCTGTTTTTGCATGTCAAACTAAATGTGGTAGGTAATTAAACAACTAAGCAACCCTGAGGAGAGTGCGGTGGATGTGACCATGGGTCCGTCCTACAGAAGAGTGGTCCCGGTTGGCCGGGAACTTTTCTCGAAGGAAATTGATAGCAAGAAACGATGACCTAGAATCTAGAGTACTAGAGTCTCGATTTATGCTGTTTTAGGGAAACGGAATGGGACTATGCCTTAGGGCAGAGAGATTGAGCTTTGCATCCCTCTCGTTTCCCATTCTCCTTGAACTAAGTGCAGTATAAATCCGTTTCGACCCTGACATTTCTGCGTAAAGTAGTTCGCCTGGGGCTCGACGCTATCTACTGTTCTAGGAATTTGACCATTAAGAAAACCCTGATTCAGGTCGATCCTAAGTGGGAATGGCCAGAATGCTTCCGCTACGTGGTGGACTCGGGAAGACCTAGATCGCAAACCCCGTGACATTTCATGGGAGTGCCGGGCGGCGTTTTTTGGACTCTCTTCCCGATGGGCTGCTAAGACGAGTCCTACAAGTAGACAAGTGGATATGTTACAGTTGGTATCAGAGCGAACCAACGAGGATCTAATACTTACAAGAAAACTTAATGAGGAGAAGTAGAGCAAATGTTGCTGTTAAGAACATTTCCTTATGTGCTTATCGATACTGGCCTGTAGAGTCGCGAAGCATGGAACAAATTCTTGGTATTCCAGGTTATGTTTATGACTGCGATGCGTGCTTCGACTTATCGATGGAGGCTGGATATTGTGAGAGTGCGCAGCGAAAGAAGAACACGAACACAGAGGAGAGGAGAGAGGAAGCAGAGAATGAAGGAAGAAAGTCTGCACTGACTGAGATGAATGCTGAATACACTGGAATGGACAGAACAGTCCCTGCACGCAGCCCGGAGCGTCAGTGAGGGAACCAGGACAGACTGGAAGCAGAGGCAGCACCAATGCCGGAGACGGAGACGGAGGAAGCAGTGCTGTACCTGCAGAGAATGAATGCTGGACTGACTGGGGGGGCTGCTATAAATAGCCCCTAGCCAGCAAACTGGCCGACCTGGCCAGATCTGGCCGACTATGGCCAGATCTGGCCGACTATGGCCAGATCTGGTCCGACTGACCAGAACTGGTCCGACTGATCAGAACTGGTCCGACTGCCCAAAATAATGGGCAGTCAGCCCAGAAACAGCCCAGATTGGGCTGTAAAATGCCCAAGACTGCATGCTGACTAAAGCAGCCTAAAAACACACTGACAGAGCTCCTCTGTCTCCTGTCAGACTCTGATAGGAGCTCACAACCAGGAGATGACAGACTGAGACTGAAGAAGAGCAGGCTAACAGATATGATGAATATCCTAGACCGCATCTACAATCCGTCACCCCTGTGCGTGGAATGGAGATGGACGGGTGATTCAAGAATTTATTACATAGCTGCCCACCGACTTGCGTACTTTTGGACCAACTTGAAGAGAATCAAGTGGATGGAGGACTTAAAGATCGTGAAGCTGTTTATCTTTGTTGAGGCTCACGCAAACGCAACCCTACATGTCGGCGGTCGAAAGGTCAAGCAGAACACATATGTGTACGAGGAAGTGACTCGAATAATCCCTGCCGACAGAATCAAGGTGTTGGGACGCTATGAAAAGAACGGGTATCAAAGGAAAGGATATCCTAATCTTCCTATGACCTATCAATTCCTGAAAATCCATGACCCCAATCCATATTATTTCTCAGTTCCCGTAGCTGAATGTAACACAATCTTATTCTCTCTGAATAATGTATTAGCTTGCTCTACCATCCGAAGAATAATTGTACTCAAAAGGGCTATGTCCATATGAATGAAATAGACTTTTTATCAATGACTGTCTTGATTGTAAGTGTTGGTAACGGAGTTAAGTGATTAGGTCACTTGGCTAAAAGCCAATGTAATGTGAGAAACGTTAGCAAGTTTTTAACGTAAAGAATTTTAATGTCCATGCACAACCTCAAGTGCAGATCCCTAGTCAGACCCCTACACCAAGTACGGCCGTGATTCAGGAGAAAATGTTTATTCTCAAGCAAATCAAGCCACTAGAATTTGACGGCGAAGGAAGGACCGTCCAAACTAATGTCGAGATCTGGATCGAAACCATGGAGGATTATTTTGAAGCAGCAGGTATTGCACCCGCTAACCAAGCGATGCTCGCCAAACTGAAGCTCACCGGCAAAGCAAGACTTTGGTGGAAGGAATGGTGCAGAGACCAAGGGATCTCGGAAGAGTCAATTACGTGGGAAAAGCTTAAAAGAGCTGTGCGAGGGAGATATCTACCACCTGCCTACCGCATGCAGAAGATGAACGAGTTCTATGAATTAAAGCAGCTTGGTCTATCCCTTGATGCATACTATTCAAAATTCGTCTCTCTTTTGAAATATGCACCACAAATGGATATGACACAACAGGGGTTAAAGTTTTGTGCCGGATTAAACCCACCCATAAACACCCGCCTCGAATCAATGCGCCCAAAAGACCTACAGGACGCGCTCATTTGAGCTGCACCGATAATACACGAGATGCAGATCAAACCAAGAAATAACAAGACTTGGTCTTACAAGGATCAGAACAAGGGAGTGTACATGTCCCAAGCTAAGAGAACACATGACCAAAATCAGGGACAAAGGAAGAAAGCCAGGATCAACACTGTAAATAATTTTGTTCCTACCAAAGGTAATGGCCGCAATCTCCGTTGCTTCCATTGCAACGAGCCTGGTCATTTCAAAAGGCAATGTCCCAAGCTTGGCGGACAACAACGTCAAGGACCATCCCAAGGAACCATCCGTGGCCAAGGAGCCGCCACCTAGGCAAGAGGGAGGACCGCTAGTGTTGCCGACAAGTTTGGTGATGAAGAAGATCCAACCATGGAAGCTGACTTTGAGAGAGCAACAGTCCATGCCGCTCTTCACAAGAAAGGCCCAAATCGCTAAAAGCTTCTAAACCTTGATTGATTGTGGCGCTACACATTCCTTCATTTCACCAGCATGTGCAAAAAGATTAGGAATAGCCACAAAAGATGCACCTACCTTACTTGTGGAATTAGCAAATGGTCGTAAAGTCACTTGTACCAGGCAAACTGCTAAGGTGAAATTCCTTTTGGGAGGAAAGTCGACTTCGGTCAGATTCAGGGTAATGAACCTAGGCGTCCACGAGTGTTTGCTCAGAATGGATTGGCTTAAACCTAATATGATGTCCACATTCACTGTGGAAAGGGTCAAGTCTCCTTTCGAAATTTTGAAGGGGAATTGGTCACAACTCAAGGAGAGGGTGGTAGGCAAAAAATTCAACTGGTCAAAGTATTTTGGATAATAAAAGGAGTTAAAAAGGGGCTACCTGTCTATTTGATTAAGCTAAATAAGCTAGATCAGAATCAGGAGTCTAGAGAAGAACCCTCATGGCTAAAGGAATACGCAGACGTATTTCCTGAAGAGCTGACAGAACTTCCTCCTCAAAGAGAAGTCGATCATGAAATCAAGCTAGTGCCAGGAGCTGCACCAATTGCAAAGAGGCCATATAAAAATGTCCATCCCGGAAGCGATTGAGCTGAAGGAGCAACTCAAGCAATTGTTAGACCAAGGCTACATCCATCCTAGCAGTTCACCATGGGGAGCTCCAGTGCTGTTCCAGAAGAAGAAAGATGGAACGCTTCGGCTATGCATTGACTACAGAGGGTTGAATCAATCAACCATTAAGAACAAATAATAGATGAACTTCTTGATCGTCTTCAAGGTGCGAAGATCTTCTCTAAGATTGATCTCAGGTCTGGATATTATCAGATAAGGATCAAGGAAGAGGATATCCCAAAGACGGCATTCAGTACAAGGTATGAACACTTTGAGTTCCTAGTCATGTCATTCGGGCTGACAAATGCACTTGCTACCTTCAATAGGCTAATGCATGATATCTTTAAACCATATCTTGATGACTTTGTACTCGTCTTCTTCGACGATACCTTAGTCTACTCCAAACAGGAAGAAGATCATGAACCCTAGCTTCTCATTGTCCTTGAGACAATGAGGGCATACAAGATTTATGCCAAGAAGAAGAAGTGTGCATTCTTCAAGCGACAGATTGAGTATCCGGGATTCATTGTATCAGCGGAAGGAATTTCAGTAGATCCGAGACGTTCTGGAGTGGCCAACACCAACAACTGTCAAAGAAATACGTAGTTTTCTTGGATTGACAGGATGGTATAGGGTCTTTATAAAAAACTATGCCTTGATTGCAGCGCCTCTGACGGATCTACTGAAGAAGCAAACATCAATTGTATGGTCAACTGCTGAACAATCTAGCTTTGATAAACTAAAGCAAAGCTTGGTATCAGCACCTATCCTGAAACTTCCGGACCTTAGTAAGGAGTTTGAAGTGATAACTGATGCTAGCACACTGGCCTTAGGATGTGTGCTTATGCAAGAAGGTCATCCTTCAGCATACTCTTCGAGGAAACGGAAGAGCCATGAGAAGAATTATGCTACCCACGATCTGGAACTGTTAGCTGTCATCCATGCTCTCAAGCTTTGGAGACACTACTTGCTGGGTAACAAGTTTATCCTAGTGACGGATCATAAAAGTCTTAAATGGATCTTTACCCAAAATGAGCTCAATATGAGGCAACGTCGATGGATTGAAGTGCTGGAGGAATATGATTTTGAAATCAAATACCGGCCTGGAAAGGAGAATGTAGTTGCCGATGCACTTAGTCGCAAGGCATTTCTAAATTCTTTGATTTTGCAAGATCCATCAACAGCTAGATCTCTAGCCACAAAGGTATCCATGCTAAACAACCCAATACTTGAGCTAGCTAGAGAGGAGGCATGCCATGATCCAACCTATCAGAAATTGCTAAGGGAGATTCCCATCAAGGATCAAGACCCGAAGCTACATGCAAAGTATCGAGAATTCTCTATCAATAGTGGACTTGTCTACTATAGAACGAGATTATGTATACCGGCAAGCCAGTCACTTAAGCAGAAGATACTTTGCGAAGCTTACGACTCCCCTTTTTCAGGGCATCTTGGCTATGCCAAGACCCTCAATGCAGTCAGAAAGAGCTATCATTGGGAGAGGCTTAAAGGTGACGTTCTCAAATATGTCACTGAATGTTTGTCTTGTCAACACATTAAGGCTGAACATATCAAAATGCCAGGGAAATTGCAACCACTTGACATTCCCCAAATGAAATGGGAATTCATTAGTATGGACTTTGTTGTTGGCCTGCCCCAAGTTCAGGGAGGTTACAACTCCATTATGGTTGTGGTTGATATGCTTACCAAGGTTGCACATCTTATCCCTGTTAAGACAAACTATGAAGCCTCAGATATTGCAAGGTTGTTCATCAAGGAGATATTCAAACTGCATGGGTTACCCAGAAGAATCATCAGTGATTGTGACTCTCTCTTCACATCACACTTCTGGAGAGCCATCTTCGAGGCCATTGGGACTCAACCCTGTTTCAATACAGCTTACCATCCCCAAACCGATGGTCAAACGGAGCGAGTCAACCAAGTCATTGAGGATATGCTAAGGGCACATTGTTGCCGCGAACCCAAAAAGTGGATTCAATATTTGCCACTGGTTGAGTTTGCCTATAATGCTTCCTACCAACAAAGCATTTAGATGACCCCTTTTCAAGCATTGTATGGGCACGACTGTCGTAGTCCTTTAAACTTTTCGGATCCAACCTTGAGGGTTGAAGCTTCAAAGCAGATGCTGGAAGACATGGATAACCAAATCAAGTCAATAAGACATGACATCCAAGCCGCCAAGGACAGATAGAAGGCTTACGCGGACCTGAAACGTAAAGATAGATCCTTTGTTGAAGGTGACATGGTCTTCATTCGCGTACGTCCCAAGAATAGTTCCCTATCCTTGGGGGAATGCAAAAAGCTAAGTTCAAGGTATTGTGGACCTTACAAGATTCTCAAGTGCCTAGGGCCTAATGCTTACAGACTGCAACTCCCTAAGAACCTAAAAGTTTATAATGTATTCCATATCAGTCTATTGAAAAAGTATGTACCTAACCCTAGTCACCTGCTTGATGATGTTGTAATGCCTAGCCAAGGAGTCCTTGAGCTATGGCTTGACAGGATCTTAGATGTTAGGGAGAGGCATTTGAGATCCAGAACCCTGATAGAATACCTCGTCCAGTGGAAAGGTTATCCTGAAGAGGATGCCACTTGGATGGATGAAAGCACTCTCAACCAACAATACCCCCAGTTCTTCTCGAGATAAGGACATCTCGATTCCTCAGAGGAGGAGAGGATGTAATATTTCCGCATGAAATATTAATAATTTTAGACCTCGCTCACGCCGCGTAGTGAGCAATTTCAAGTGACCTCCCCGCGACAAAAAGGCCTTGGCTAAGCACTTACTCTGCGTGCATCATCAAAATCTAGCCCGCGTTGTGCAAAAGAGGCCGAGCTAAAAACCCGCAAGCCCACGCGGGAACACCCTTCACAGGAAAGGCAAATGGATAATGGATAAGAATTTTGCAATTTTTTTTTACTATTAAACCCTCCCCTTTAGCCGTTGCATGGCGGGGGAGAGGGAGTGTGAGAGGAGTGATGAGGAGTAGGAGAGCACGGGGGGAGGAGGAAGCATGCAAACTAGCCACATGTGTGGCTATTCCCCCTCCTTAGTCCTATAAAACCACCCCCTCCCCAAGCTTGAGGGAGGGAGGAGAGAAGTTGCTGTCGTGCTGCCCGCCATCGCCGCCTTGCTGCCGTGGAGAGCCGCCATGTTGCCGCGCTGCTGCCGCCTGGCCCATCCCATCGATATCATCATTATAATCATCACCCTTATCTTCTTCGTCCTCATTCTCATCATTCTTCTCCATTATTACCTTCTCTCTCCACGTAAGCTTCTGTTGAGAAGCTTAGAAGCTTCTTTGGAAGCTTCGACTAAAGGCTTCCTTAAGCCTTGTTTACACGTGCTCTCCTCGGTTTTAAAAATCAGACTCGTAAGCCCCAATTTCTGCGCGAGGAAAGAAGTATTGGCCTAATAGGCAGTTTCGGAGATCGAGAATAAGGGCAAGGAGAATTCGCGGAGTCCAAGTCCACTACATCATCGATGGCTCCAAAGCTAAAGACGCGAGGCGCACACGCGGGAGCCTCCAACCCGAGTTCACGCGTGGACATCGCTACGAGTCCTCATGCCCAGGTTCCAATTGTATTCTCGCATGAAAGGGATACGTTAAGCATGATGGGTTTTAGGAAAGTTTAAATGCATTTATTCAGTCGTTTACGAAGTTAGTGCATGTCGTGCATTTGAAATTGTTTGCACTTCCAAGTTGTAATCCTATTGCATAGGTTAAAAGGTGGATTTGTCTAAATGCATCCTTGATTTCCTCGTGAAAAAGAACAGCGCATGATGCATTTAGATAATAATCTCCTAGTTGTGATTCGTATGAGATAATCATTGACGTCTACTAGATGTTGTCCAAGTAGTTGCATTGCACGAAAGGGATTTGTGTACCTTGCAAATTGCATGCGGTGAAAATTACACCCTAGGTGGGGCTAAGTATCGAAGGGACGAATTAAATCAATAATGGTCTCATGGTATTCGTTCATGCACGGAGTCTTTTCATCAAAGTTTTATTTAGGAAGGGATGCATTTTTCATATTAAAGTTGAATTCAATGCATTAAACGAAGGCTTTATAAGCATAGTTCTTGATGTACATCAATGTAAAATTTATACGAGTAGCCCTAAATTGTCAATCATTATAGTTTAGGCAAGAAAAAGAAATGGTCATTGTATGTTTTATAGTTGCATAGAAGGAAAAAGTCAATGAATCGCATATTTTCATGTAATGTTATGTCTTGCAACTATTTACACCTTTTAGGAAAAATATTAGCGTCTGTAAAAAAAGATCACCTCTTATTGCAAGACAATTAGATCGATTTGGATAAATTGCTTGTGATGGCATAACCCACATGGGATTCATAAAAGCATAAATAGTTAGTACGACGAACACCTCAAAGTGCTAGCTAGGGTTTAGTCACGTTAAAAATTCTGCCTAGTATCGCACTTGGGATGCCAAGTCAAGACTTTCAATCCCAAAGGTCTTACCCACATTCACGGAATGTTAGGGTTAGCTAAACGCCCATGCAACAACGATCTAGGGTTTTACCCCAAGGATCAATTGACCAAATACTAGACTTCCATTTGTATTTAGAAACCCTAGGGCCAAATGTTGTCGCCTAGTAAGATTAGGTTTGGGTTGAGTCAAGAGGACTCCCAAACCCTACATCTTGACCAAGGTATCCTTGACCAAGAAATACCGTGCGATAGGAGAAATAATCCCATAAGTCAGGTACGACACCTACGCAACAAGTTGCAACATCGCAGGGTTTTGTTTTTAAATCACAAAGTAGAATTGCCTCTCCTTAGAACAAGGTTGGCGAGTTCTAGTGCAAGTCTAACTTGCAAGAGGATGAGTGGTCATCTTGCTACATCACCCTTCCTTGGGCTGATTTGCCAAGTTAGGGAAGTTATGTATTGCCTAGCAAGCAATTGACCAATCAAGTTAGGGCGATGAGGTTGCCCAGGATTTACTGCTTTAATTTAAGGAACCTAAGGTGTTGGTTAATTTGGGTTAACAGGGTATAAACCCTAACCTAAGGATAAAAGAGTAGACAAATAACAAAACCCTTGGGGATCTTGCCAAGTCGCAATCGATCCCGGATCGAATGCTGGATGCATTTGAAGAGAAGGATTCACACCTTAGCAGTTGGCCAAATAAACGACCACTGGATTGATTGTGTTTGTATAGTTAGGAGCACTATTTGTACTTCTTTGCTCAAGGAACTAAAGATGGAAAAATAGTTAATGCTTCAGGTTGAAGGCTTGGAGGGAGAGGCAGCATCAGTTACCCCCGACTGTCCGCTTGACCCTATCCAAGGGGGTTGTTAGCCGTGCCGGGTACGTAGACCGAACCCGCTGCGAGAGGTCTCTCGGTGGGTGCTACTTGGAGCAGGAGGATGCTTGGGTGCTAGGGGGGGCTTTGGCCGTAAATCCTTTGCTTTCGGGTCTTGCACAAGAGGCCGACGTGACTCGGGATTGGATGTCGAGGCGGAAACTTGGATTAGTAACCCCTGAGGATTGCTGGATTGCCTTCGCGCGGATTATGGAATTGGCTTCGGGCAGATTATGGATTAGCCTTCGGGTTGGATTATATAATGTATTCCAAAGACTGATAAATAAGATTAATTGTTTAAAAGGAACTTGCTTGACATTGTTTTTCTATGTAAGTGCTTAAGTTACGTGAAGGAATCGGTGATTAATTGGCTAATTAAGGAAGCTGTTTTTGCGCGTCAAACTAAATGTGGAAGGTAATTAGACAATTAAAGCAACCCTGAGGAAAGTGCGGTGGATGTGGCCATGGGTCTGTCGTACGGAAGGGTGGTCCCGGTTGGCCGGGAACTTTTCTCGAAGGAAATTGACAGCAAGGAACGATGACCTAGAATCTAGAGTATTAGAGTCCCGATTTATGTTGTTTTAGGGGAACGGAATGGGACTATGCCTTATGGGCAGAGAGGTCGAGCTTTGCATCCCTCTCGTTTCACATTCTCCTTGAACCAAGTGCACTATAAATCCGCTTCGACCCTGATGTTTCCGCGTAAAGTAGTTCGCCTGGGGCTCGATGCTAGCTACCGTTCTAGGAATTTGACCATTAGGAAAACCCTGATTCAGGTCGATCCTAAGTGGGAACGGCCAGAATGCTTCCGCTACGTGGCAGACTCGGGAAGACCTAGATTGCAAACCCCGTGACATTCCATGGGAGTGTCGGGCGGCGCTTTCTGGACTCTCTTCCCGATAGGCTGCTAAGACGTGTCCTACAAGTAGACAGGTGGATATGTTACAAACACCTATATTGAAAGTTCAAGTTTCACTCCAGAGATTTCATAAATACTTTTTTCTTGGAATGTTGGAGCATATCTTTTAATCCATGTATTTCAAAGATAGATATTGTCAATGCAATTCCATAGGATTGGGATGCCAATATTAGTTTTCCCAAGAAGTACTTTCTTCCACTGTGTAGTGGGTATGGATGGAAGAGGAAGATCGCTTAATGTAGTCCAGTTAACATTTTATTATTATTAATGCAAGCAAGGAATAGTGAGCGATTGATTCCTAGGATTTGTGACATCTTTTGCAAATGCCATCTCCTTTGCTAATGCGGACAGCTCATTCTTGGATCCATATATCTATGCAAAATGAGCCACATTAGGTAAGATGGTTTCGGAGGGATAGTGAATCAATCATAATAGTTTAAACCTATAGAATTAGTGGGAGTACTCTTAGTTGGAAAGTCATCTTTGATTCACTTTGATGGTGAGTTCATGATTCGCTTTGGGTAAATTTGAAGCAAGGACAAAAATGACTTTGTATCCTTTTGATTAATTTGCATATTTAATTATTTATTGAATGTGTTTTCTTTGTAATAACTATATATTTAGAAACATGTTTTAGAGTTGGCCACTAACGATTGGTCATAGTGTATTGTGGACTCATGTAGTGGGTTAGAGAAAGGATAATATACACTTCCACCTATTGACTCTATTGGAGGTTTGTGACTAGAACTCAAGTATCAAGGTCAAACTTGTAGAATATATAGTTACAGTTAGCAAGATGACATAATCATGAAATGATTGAATGATTGTACATGTGCATGTATAGGTAGAAAACTTAAAATGCATATATCTTTGTTTAGAAAAGTCATACAAAAATTCCAACATTGGTTTTGTGATGGAATCAAAAATAGCTTTCATACGACATTAAATTAGGGGCCCTAAATTGTAGGGAATGCCTAAGTTTTAGGAGCCTTAGTTTGATTTAAAAGTACTAGTTTTAAAAATTAGGGATGATATTATGAAACCGATAAGTTTTGTGTTTTGGTAGTGTTTACTAAATTTGTTTCTATTCTTGCCAAGTTTCAGCCTAAAATGAAGGCCATAGAGAAGTGTTAGGACATTTGTAACACAAGCTTTCAAGTGTCTCACCACTTTTTACACCTTATGAGATGTGGCTGGATGCATATCTTGTGCTACTTAACTTTCCCTTTTTACACTAACTCTCCCCTTTCTCCTACAAATAGAGCTTGTTTTTTTTCATTCTACATCAGTTTTCTTGGCTGTAAACTCATGTAGAACAACCATATCCAATAAAGATTGTAGAATGAAGTCCCATCCCAATCGATTGTAAGCTTTGTTGGAGTCGATGTTGAAGAATTAAAAATCTTGGTTTGTGGATTGTGTGTATTTGAAGCCCTCCAAAGAGTGATTATGGTATCAATGATGTATCTACCCTTGAAAAATGTTTTCCATTTTTGTCTAATCCAATACTTAAGATGACCAGTGAGTCTTAGGGTTAGAGCTTTTACAAAGATTTTGTATGCTGAATTCAGTCAGCTTCAATAATCTCTTCCTTACATAGTGCTGCCCTAGCTCTAATGAAGTCATCCTATAGTTGTGTGTACCCTTAATCTGAGATTCTAAATTTGTGACTAACTGGTATTTCTCATTTTTGCATGCCTTTCTAATGTTGACAATTCGGAAGATTGAAGGAGCTCTTGAGGTTCTTCAAGTGCTAAGGTCCGTGATCGGAAGGGGGACTATGGGTTCAAGAAATGATGGTGCCAAATAGTGATTCCATCCTGGATGTATGGGAAAACAAACATATTCAAGTCAGCATGGAACCATCCAGCCCTAACCTTCTTTGAGTCATTGGAGAGAGTGAGAAGGATAAGCTTGTGGTACGACAGAAGAATGCCATCCATGACTTTTAGCTTGCAGTCAACGGAGGCTGTGAGGAGACTTGAGGAAGTGTAAGCTTTGTCTAAGTGGGCCTTAAACATTTGGCTACCCCTCTGATTGTTAGAGCAAGTGAACCCTGAATAGGAGTTGACATCTATGAGACTATGGAAAGCCTTGAGGTTGAGCCATTTCCATAGCTCATCGATAAGTAGGATATATTTCATTTCTTTAAGATCTGCTGCTGGCATCTTGCTCATTATTTTGCAAAACCAAACACATGCCTTTATGTTTTGGACATAAAGTAATTACAGAACACTGGTGGCATTAGTCATTCATAACTCAATACACGCGTTTATGTTTTTGGACATGAGCTAATGGGCAAGCACCGGTGGCGTCATTTGTTTGTGACAGCTCTTGTTAGTCAACGCTCTCATGTATTGTAAGTGCCTATGTGCACGGAAACACTGCAAAGCTCATCTTTCACTGAGGAAATTATGATGTAGTATGAATGCTTTAGTTTCTGAAAGTATGGCAGGTGCAATTTCAAGTGGTTATATGCAAACCTTTGGAAGAATTTATGGAGCAATTTATGTATGCATGAAGAGAGTAGACTTTCAATGGGAGCTGCCACATTGTTCATACTAGAACTTGAAATTTGCTATGGTCATGTTTGTTGCCTCTTTATCAATCTCAAAGAACTTTTATGTGCATGAATTTTTATGTAGAGAATAAGCTGTCACTCAGATAGTTCAAGTCAACCTGCACATGGTTGACTTATTGTTGCCTGAGCCGTAAGTGGAGAAAAATGCACTTATATCCTTGTGGCTTTGGAAAATGCCTGGTTATTAATGTTTCTCAGTACATTTGGATAAGTTTTTATCCAAAGTCAAGTGAAGCATGGGTGGTTTATCTTCTTAAAAAACCGAGTTTATTAATCTCGTGTGAATCTCTAAAGATTCCTATGCAATCCAGGTTTCCATCCTTTAAACTTAAACATTTGAAGCAACATTTTTGATTTGACATTCCAACCATTTTGTTTTCCAAGTTTTTAAGAATGCATGCATTATGAGTTTTTGACAGTGGAGGCATTGTGTAATACAGGTTCTGAGAATGGAGCCTAGAGTACGTGGGGTTGAATACTATGACTTTTCAACAGCAGATGTTGAGGTGGCTCCAATGTCAAAGGAGTTGAAATTACAAAAAAGGAAGCTATTGACTTCCACATTTGGTACGCACAAGAGTCAAGTTAGGGTAAGTGAATTCAAATCACTTGTACCTTTATTTGTTTGGTTAATTTGGCATGGACTGTAAAGTAAAGGCCCTAGCTAATTCATATGTTCTATTGCAGTTAAGCCGGTATGAACGGGGACAAGTCAAGGAAGAAGCATTGGGTGATAAGGAGCAAATTAGCCAGCTATTTGAAAAAGCAGGAGACAATCGCACTGTGCTAACAAGTGATGAAGCATTGCAGCAGGCTAATGCTGCCATAATGAGAAATATCCCACCTTACGACCTTACAGCAATCACTCCTGAAAAAGCATTTATCTTTGACAAAATCATTACACCAGAAGAACAAGCTAGCCTCAATGTGAGTCTGCTGAAAGAAATGGCTGGCAATCCTGATAAAATTCAAGAGGTCCTGGAGGAACAGGCATGTCCTGAGTTTGTTCTGAAGCGGTTGAACAAACTTAAACTGCAGGTTTGGATCTTATCTAACAGTGAAGGATGCTTGTGCTCTTTACCACCTATGAAAGTGAAGATAGTATCATTATTAGATTCTGTAATCAGGGGAAGCTGGGTCTTTAGGTTCTTTGTTTTGTGAACTGGTGTTATGGGTCTATAGTGGGGATGCCATTGGAAGCTCCTTTCCGGTATAGTAGTCAAAAAAAGCTAAGAAGGGGAACAGGAATATGTAGCATATCTTTTGAATATATTAATAGACTAGGCTAAACTATGTTAATAGGCCATGGCTTGTAGTAAACAACACATCTTAGCAAGGTCATTATTCTTACATTTTGTGATCTCTGAGCAAACATGATCATTGTACTCTCTGCTGTGTACTCTTTCCTCATGCTCTTTTTTGGGCGGGGAGTTCAAATCTCTTTTATTGTTGTGCATTTCTCAGCATTGTGATTGCGCATTGTCCCATGCCTTCAAAGTGTTAATTGGATGCTAAATTCATTTTCTTCTAGTGTTTCTTTCTTTTTTTTTTGCAAATATGTGAGAGAGGAGGAACATTTGGCTTTAATGTGTACTGATAGGCACATTTAATATGAAATGACAAAGTCTAGCTACTCTTCAATGATAGCTCTCTTTGTCATACTGGTGAGCCCTCCTCTTCTACCACCACCACTTACTGAGATGGAGAAGAAAACTTGCTGCCCACAGCCCCACTCTTATGCTGTGTGATCAGTTGTTGCATCTCTCAAAGCTCATCCGATGGCGCCTGCTTCCTCTGCCCATGAATGCTAGAATGATCCTCAAGCAGCCCCCAAAACAGCCCTCCTCTAGTTTGCATGGGAAGTTTTGACAAGTGGCAGCCTGTTTTACCACTTGGCAGGTTTCCAAAAGTACCTACTAGCTTTAATTAATTAATTTTCAGAATTTAAAATTCTAAAAATTAATTAATTATCGATTTGACCCTACCCAAAACCTAGCTAGTGCCCATTCAGAATCAATGTGCTAACGCTTGTAGGGCATTTCATGATCCCAACATTAATTTACCTTGGACTAGTATTAATTTATTAATTAACGCCTAGTCCATAAAATTCTAAAAATTAATTAATTATCGATTTGACCCTACCCAAGAACTAGCTAGTGCCCATTCAGAATCAATGTGCTAATGCTTGTAGGGCATTTAATGATCCCAACATTAATTTACCTTGGACTAGTATTAATTTATTAATTAACGCCTAGTCCCACAATGTCACCATTGGGCATTTAATGGCCCAATTAATGGTCTAGATTGACACCAAAGTATCCACGAGCACTTCCTCGACATAGCTTTGTACAACTTTTGTCACTCTCTTCCACTATTCACTTGGGTTCCTTAAGTTGTCATTGTGACTGAAGTGACTTACTCTTTGCATGTGCACCTCACGTGTGCACAACTCAATAATTCCAAAGCTAAGCATTAGCAATACATTTCCTTGTGATTGCTTCAACTTTTTGTTGCATCTTTTGAGAGAGAGAGAGAGAGAGAGAGAGAGAGAGAGAGAGAGAGAGAGAGAGAGAGAGAGAGATTTCTAGTCCTTGAAGCTTGGTAGTTGCATACCTATGGGGCATAGGCTGACGATTGGAATTTGCGCACAATGCACACATGTGATGATAGCTACTATCAGTAATGTGCATGAACAACGAGTCTTGACAACGATGTGACAAGCTTTACTTTGCTCGATAGGCCCCTTAATGGACGGTTCACCAACCTTTTCCATGTTCCACCAAAGGGGAATGGAAACCCTCTACATTTTGCTTTTTAGATGTGGCAGCCCTTAACAAACGTGTCTCCATTGCACTATATTATTTTGGATGTGGAATGTCATCCCAAGGGGTGGAAAATTGTTCCCTTGCTAATATGTGACAAGCTCAAGTGGACTAGTGGTTTCACAAGAGGCTGTGCTAGAGTGCAACGAATGTAGAAGCATATGACTAGATTGAAAGAAAGAGAGGAACATGTGGACACACACACACACAGAGAGAGAGAGAGAGAGAGAGAGAGAGAGAGAGGGAGAGAGAGAGAGATTTGTAATGAATGAATATTGAATAGGGAATCAGATATGTACAATGGGCCGTGGAAGTATGCCAGTTGTAGTCTCTCTACTTGCAAACACACCCATAGTAGCTAAGAAATACGTTTCTTTCAATTTGAAACTTACGAAACATTTGAGAGAATAAAAAATGTGGGTGTTTTTTTCGGGTAAGTTGAAACCCAAAACATGGTTTTTTTGACAAAAACTATTCATTTTGTCAGTTTGTTTTGAAATGAAAATCATGATGTTGCAACTTAACTCAATCCATATTGTAGATAGGCTATTTACATGTTTATTTCAATTTTCTTTGTATGATATATAATGTTTGAGTTCTAAGCCATAGAATAGCTTCTCCAAAGACTGACTTTGACATAAGTGACAAGTCAATAACGATGGATATGTAATGTATCATTCTCAATTGACTCTATTATGACTCAAGCTCATTTGGCCATTCTTTGTTTGAGAGAGAGTTCCGTAGAGGTTTGGAACCTCTTTTCCTAGTCGAAATTATTAAAAATCTCTATATAAAAAACCCACGTTTCTTATTTTATCCCCTCTTGAAAGAAACTTACAGAATGCATTTCTGATGTTTCGTTTCTAAACGTTTTTGACGTTTTTGGCTGCTGTGAAACACAATCTTAATGATTGTTACTAGGGATTGTAGGACAATAAATAGCAGAAAAGAAATTTCCAAAAATATTAGGTTGGCTTGGCTGAAACTGGCTGATTGCAGCAAATAAAATAATGAAAAATAATATTGCAAAAAATTTGCTTGCCATGTGGCAGCGTATGCAAATTGTTTGCCATTGCCTAACCTGCCCAAAAATGCTGAAAACATGCTGGGCCCTGGAAATTGCATCATACTATCCCACCTACTAAAAAATGCATGGATTGCCCTAAAATGCTTGAATAATGTTAACGCTCTTTGAGGGGATGGCCAAATCTCTAACACCCCCTCTCAAATCTTGGACGTGGCATAAGGGTCAGGGAATTGGAGTATTGTCGAAGAATAGTATAAGGAGGAGCCTTCGTAAACAAGTTTGCCAAGTTATCCTTTGTCTTGCAATACAACACATGAATAATCTCATTCAAGATCTTCTCTTGAATAAAATGATACCGTATCTCAGTGTGCTTCGATCTAGATTTAAATATCTTGTTGCAAAGTTTGAGGTTGAAATTGGCTTAAAAGTGTAGACACTTTGCACGGATAGAGGGGGGAGTACATGTCTCATGCAATTGTGGGTTGCTTCTTACTGCTCCGTGAAATAGCACTTGCACCCAAGGTAAAGCAATAACTTGTCGTGGACTGCTTGTGGTCCACTTCTCCAGCCCAATCTGAATCGCTCCAATGTGTAAGCACAAGATTTGAACCATTTGTACCTGTTGGATACAAGATCCCTAGATCGAGGGTCTCTCTCAGGAATTGCAAAATCCTCAAAGCAGCCTGTCAATGTACCTCTTTAGGTTTAGTCACGAACCCAACCAACAAACCTACAGCATAACACAAATCAAGACTCGTGTTGAGAAGCCAAATCAGGGAGCCAATAAGTTGCTTGTAACAGGTAGCATTTGCCAAAGGTGAAGTTACATGGGCCGTGGCCTTCTAGTTTGGATCCATAGGAGTCGATAGGGACTTGCATTTGTCCATTTTAAACATAGTCAAGGCTTGTGCACATATTGTTGCTAGGAGATGAAGATCCCCAGTTGAGTGTAATAGGTCTCATGCCCTAAGAAGAAATGGAGAAGTCCCATGTTTGTCATCTTGAACTTCTTGTGAATTGTTGCCTTGGTTGCCTTGACCATTTGGACATGATAACTTGCCAAAATCAAATCATCCACATAGAGCACAAACAAAGCATATGCTGTTGAGCTAAAAATGCATTATCTTCACTTAAACAACCTCAAAACATGCTTAATTAAGGAAGAAACCTTGTTTCTGTAAAAGAAACGCGTTTCTAGAGAGTGTTTGTGTTCCATAAGAACAAACCCACTTGGGAGGGCCCAAACTTTCTATAAATAGGTATGCGGCCCTCCATTCAGCCTCAATCTCTTTTTTGCAGGTTTCAGGTGTTTTCAGCTTGCTGTCCACACCCCTTGTGGAGGACATCGCAGTCCAAGTTGTCTACTTGCAGTCTTCACTCATCTAGCACTTGTTTTCAGCCTTCCATCATCATTTTGCTGTTGTTTCCAGCTAGGCGATTGCTGCTGTTCACCCATTTAGCTTTCGTACAGCGTGCCATGTCAGCATATTGCTGCGTTTGCAAGCCCCAGCTGTCGTCTTGCTAGTTTTCTCTCTCCAGCTATCGTCATCATCATCTCAGCTTGCGTTTATAGATTCTCTCTATAGCATGCGTTTACAGCACTCTCTCTCTAGATCGTTGTCTGCATCAGGTCTAGTCACATAGGTTGTGTTTATTGTTATTCAACTCTCGGAGGTTGCCTTGCTGTGATTTGGGATCCGTTCGGAGTATGAAATGCTCTCAAGCTCATTACCCTTGCCGTGATCCTTGAGATACAGGAGTTCGAGGTTCAGTATTCATTCATTGCAGTGTGTTTGCTGTATGAGCATTATATATTTAGTAGTCATATCACTTCATTCATTCTTTGTGTTCATTGTCTTTGAGTTACCCTAACCCTGATTGTGTTCTTTTATCAGTTCGTGCTTTGTCGTACAGTGTTATTTGTGTTTCTGTGTTAGGGTATTTCTTCACATGTGCCCCCTTTGAAATGTGGATATAAAGCTCTGAATTAGCTATGGATCGCCGATACCCCAATCTCCGTTGGAGGAACGAGTTTATTTTCTTGTTCCAAGTACACGGAGCTTGTTTGAGACCTGGGCCTTCTTTAACCTATATACTTGTCCATCCGATGAGAAAAAGCCAGGAGGCTGTTCAACATAGACTTCCTCTTTCAAATCACCATTGAGGAAGACAAACTTCACATCAAGCTAATAAACTGGCCATCTTCTATGGCTTGCTAAGGCAAGAATGGCTCTAATGGTAGCCATCCGAGTTGTAGGTGCAAAGGTATCATGGAAATCCACCCTTGGCTGCTATGCAAAACCCTTTGCAACGAGATGTGCCTTGTGCTTATCGAGAGTACCATCAATGTAACACCTGTTTCCTTGAAGCCACTTCAAACTTGTCTCTTTGAGTCTTCGGGATATGAACATAAGCATTACTATGCAAAACCCTTTGCAACGAGATGTGCCTTGTGCTTATCGAGAGTACCATCAATGTAACACCTGTTTCCTTGAAGCCACTTCAAACTTGTCCCTTTGAGTCTTCGGGATATGAACATAAGCATTACATCCAAAGATCCTGAAATGAGAAACATCTGGCTTGGCTCCAAAATAAGCCTCATAAGGGGTCATACAAACCACGACCAAAGCAGGTGATTGATTGAGGATGTGGACAGCAGTAGCCATAGCCTCAGCCCATAGACATTGAGATGTCTTACGATGCTCCATTATGGTGCGACTTGTGTAGACATCCCACTTAATGGGATTATACAAGTGGTAGCCCTAAGATTACGAGCTATAGCCCACAAACACCTGTTTGTTCGAAGCCATTTCAAACTTGTCCCTTTGAGTCTTCAGGATATGAACATAGGCATTATGTCCAAAGATCTTAAAATAAGAAACATTTGGCTTGGCTCCAAAATAAGCCTCATAAGGGGTCATATGAACCATGATCGAAGTAGGTGAGTGATTGAGGATGTGGACAGCAATAGCCACAGCCTCGATCCATAGGGATTGAGGTGTCTTATGATGCTCCATCATGATGCGAGCCATCTTGATCACATGCTTGTTCTTCCACTCCAATATGTTCTCTTGAGGTGTATTTGTGTTTGCAAACTCTTGGTGAATACCACGATTTGCACAAAATCTAGTGAGCTCATTAGAGGCAAACTCTCCACCCTTGTCTAAGCGCAAGGTCTTTAGCTTTGAGCTTGATCGGTTCTCCTCGAAGAGCAACCGATGCTTGAAGTTGGAGAAAGCCTTCGACTTCAATGTCAAGAACTATGCCCATGTTATCTTGCTAAAATTGTCAACAATAAGCACAAAATGCAAACTCCCCTTAAGGGACTTTGTTTGCATAGGTCCAAAAAGATCTGTAGAAACAAGCTCTAAGGGTGTTAAAGACTACCTCGAAGCCTTACTGGGAATGGCATCATGATGTTGTTTTCTAGGGATGTAGGATATACAAGGCTATTGACTCACCACTATGTTTGGCAAACCTTGGACAACTAGATACCCTCCAAAGGTAGTCATAATTTAGGTGGCCAAATCGAGCATACCAAAGCTTAGATTGTGTCTATGAAGTAAAAAAAAAGGAAGTCAAGGCAGAAGGAGACCTCAACTTGTAGACTCCATTCTCCTCATAACCTGTAGAAAGCACCTTTCTCGAGCCACGCTCAAGAATCTTGAAAGAATCTATATCAAACTCAACCAATAGGCCAAGAGTACAAATCTTGTGCATGGAAAGCAAATGGTAACCCAAACTTAGCACATGAAGCACCTTAGAAGTATGAGTACCACCATGTCCATTTGGAATCAGTTGCATATTACCCCTACCTTGTATGGAAACAAAAGAGCTATCTCCTATGAGAATCTGCCCATGTGAAGGCTGCAAATGGACAACACCTGCAAAAGAAGGGGTCATGTGCTGAGAGGCACCACTATCAACAATCCATGCAATGGGATGTGGGGCCATCAACATAGCATGAAGCACCTTAGAAGTACAAGTATCACTTTGTCCATTTGGAATCAACTGCATGTCACCCCTACCCTCTATGGAAACAAAAGAGCTATCTCCTACGAGAATCTGCCCATGAAAAGGCTACAAATGGGCAACACCTGCAAAAGAAGGGGTCATATGCTGAGAGACACCACTATCAACAATCCATTCATGGGGGTGTGGAGCCGTCAATGTAGCATCAGAAGCCTTCGTGGTTGATGCCTAAACCACCTCCAAATGGAGAAAAGCAGTTGATGAGGGAGCAGCCATTGCGTTGGAATCCTTTGAAGCCTTCTCCTTCTTGGTGTCCTTCTTATCCTTGTTAGGGCAATCCTTACGGTGACCTGCCTTGCCATAGATGTGACGAGTAGAGTCATTCTCTTTTTCCTTCTTCGGTTTGTCATCCTTCTTTTTGTTGTTGTCCTTGCCCTTCTTTTGAGAGGATTGACTTGTCAATGCCTTCAACTTGGAAGCATTCTCCCCTTTAAATTGTTTCTCTTGGTCCAAGACCATAGGAACCAACTCCTTCCACAGAAGAGTCGACTCCTGCCCTAAAGCAATCAAGGCTGAGTAAAAAGCATCAAACCTAGGCGGTAATTGTGCCAGAATAACTATCGCCATATCTTCATATGTTCTCACCTTCCCTGCATTCTGAACATGCATTTGAAGTTGCCGTAGCTTGTTCACATGCTCCTGCATAGAAGATAACCTGTTAGGGTTCAATATCCTCATCTACACCTCCAAAGACACCCATTTTATAATGGTCATTCGGTTATATAACTGATAGAGCTCCAGCCATATGTCCCTAGCCACTGTCAATTGCTTAATATGGACAATTATGGTTGTAGTATATGAAAGGAAGATAAATGAGCAGATGCGAGCATTCAGTTTGTGCCAATGTGCCAGAGCCTTTGTTGAATCCGCATGATCATTCACAGAAAGTTTGGACTTGTCTCTCGATGTAGGACAATCGATGGCCTTCGTAACAAGCTTTGCCAAATCATAGGACTCCAAGATAGGAAGTATCATAATGTGCTAGATGTGGTAGTTCTCACCATCGAGCTTTTGGTTTAATGAAAGAGTCGGTAGGATGGGCACCTTTTGCGATCCATAATCGCTTGAAACTCCATGTTGGCTTCAAAAGACATATTCGCTTGAAATGCCTGCAAAAACACAAAAGCAACCCCCTTTGACTGTAGAATGCAGCTTGCTAGGGCTCTTCTGCACTTATCTTGGAACTTCTTCACTTGTTGGAGGCGATGAAAAGGTAATATCTGCAATTGAAGACTCAAAACGCAGCCTTTCTCCTTCCCGAACAGCAAAAATCCGCAGCAGAATCAGCAACTTTACTCCTTTCCTGCACATTTACGCTCGCCGTAGCCTTGTTTTGATGTGTGGCCCTCCTGCTCGCCCTCGAATGCTGAAAACGCAGCCTTGTGTTGCGCTGAAAACTCCTCTTCAAGTTTGCCTATGATCAATCAGTCTTTGTGCTGCTTTGATACCATGTTAAGAGTGTAGTGGTGTGGAAGCATGTTATTGAGAGAGAGAGAGAGAGAGAGAGAGAGAGAGAGAGAGGGGGCTGAAATGTGGCATTCGCCGCTTTAGAGAGGGTTGACATGAAGAATCGTCAAAGGCCCTATCTTATCACTATGGTAAGAAGGAGCATTTGTGTAAGGATTGCAAAGAGTTAGGGCTTCGAGAAAGAAGAAGGAGAAGAAGAAGAAGAAGTATGATGTGGACTCCTTTGTTGAATTATTCTCCTCTTCCAATTTTGAGTTGGATTGTTCAGCCATGGCACACTGAGGTGCAAAAGGGGTCCTCTTCTTCAGATCGTGGGAAGGCCTTGGTAATTCCTCCTTCTAATACTTTCTAGTACAGGTGATGCGGTCATCCTTCACAACTCTCTAGTGTGAGAAAGGAAGGGTGAGGGGGTGGTGAGGTGGGGTAGGTGAGCCTCATCTATACAAGTATATAGGTACAAAGGATCTAGAGAGGGACTTTTCTTTTGCCTCACTTGAAGTTTGGTAGATTTTGAAATCTTGGAGCTAGGATTGACTTTTAGATTTATCGTGGGTTGTTATTTTGGGCTAGTTCGAGCTCACATGAGAGGACACTTTGGTAGTCTTAGCTAAAGGTGGGGAACCCATGGTCATGTATGCTCAAAGGCAATTTTGACAGAATGGTCATGCACGCTATTGTGAGGCATTGTTGACAGACACATAGCTGTTATGGTTTTTTTCTATTTTTAGGTGTTGGTACAAGTGACATCGACATTAGGTTCTCTCTGAGGCACCTTGGTGGTGGCTTGATCACCCAGTGCTTAGATATCCATGGATCTATTTTGGTGGTCTTTGTTATATGGACATAATGAGTCTTCGTCATTGTATCATTGTATTGCATCAGATCATTCATGATTTGAGAGAGGGTATTAGTGGTCTAGTCAGCTCATGAGTGAGTTTGGGCACGAGGTTCAGTGGGCCAGGCATTATAGATATTTTAGGTATTGTTTTTGTGCCATTTTTATGGTGGTTTCAACATTTATTACTAGACGACGTAATTATTTTCTTGGTATATTTTTGGCTTCCTCCTGCATAGTTGTACACTTAGAAGAGTGTTGCCCATCAACTTGAATGTATCAACATTTACCTGTACAATGCGCACAAAACTGTAAATGCTAAAGTTTAAAATAATAAATTTTAAATTTTATGGTTAAGTGCTTACTTTTGACTACCCACGCTCATAATAGCCCTCATCATGTGTAAGTTAGTGCGACAATAGAAATATGCATGCTAGTTTCTCTCATGTATCCTAAGAGCACTAGTATTCAAAGTTTTTCCACCAAAATAGAGGCTACACAAGTGACTCTCTCCTCCAATAAGTGGGAGAAGCAAAAGCCGCATGCCCTCTTTGATTTGCATAGCATCTTAGCTCCTTCAGCACTGCATTGTAGTCATCCATAGGGACCACATGAGTCAAATATGCAAGCGGGTCTGAACGGAGCTCTCTATCGTCCATGACTGCCGGTGACTTGTAGGCCAGATATACCAATGCTACAAAACCATGGATGGGCATCCATATCCATCTCCTCTCAACTATCTCTTGAATATGTGCATGTTGTGTCTTTGTGATCACCTAGCAAGCACGTGTCTCCACCAATGCTGCTGTAAAGAAGTGAACAAGAAGGCCTATGGTGGACCCCTCGCAATCACTCATATGTAAAACACTGCATTGTGGTCATCCATAGGGACCACGTGAGTCAAATATGCAAGCTAGTCCAAACAAAGCTCTCTATTGTCCATGACTGTCGATGACTTGTAGGCAGGATGTACCAATGCTGCAAAACCATGGTTGAGCTTATGCATCCATGCCCATCTCCTCTCTACTATCTCTAGAATATGTGCATGTTGTGTTTGTGATCATCATGCAAGCATGTGTCTTTACCAATGCTGTTGTAAATAAGTGAATAAGAAGGCCTATGGTGGACCCCTCGCAATCACTCATATGTAAAACCCTATAAAAGGGAGTCATGACAATGATAATGGCACAAACTTTCTGCTAAAACTGCTCATTGAGGCACAAGCGTTGCATGGCTTTGGCCTCCTCTGTCTCATGCTCATCTCACTCATTCCATAGAGTGGACACCATTGTCCAATATAGGGCTATAGACTGAATGCCATAAAGGTGGTTGAGGCAACATGTAAGTAAACCAAGTTGAAGAAGGCTTCTTTAACTGGAGTATGCTATGCTCACAATACATTGCAAGCACCTTCATCTTTATTTTGAAGAAGATGACAACTGAGGTAGCCTTGTGGACCACCCTCTTTACCACTTGACCTTCTTGATGTCCTCCATGAGCAAGTCCAAACAATGACTTGCACATGGAGTCCACACAATCATGGGAATTTGATCTCAAGCAAATGGCCCAGCATCGACAATTCGATGCATTGTTGGTAACAATTTGCACCACATTTGAGGGATCCACCTATAATCATAATTTATGAGAGAGAGAGAGAGAGAGAGAGAGAGAGAGAGAGAGAGAGAGAGAGAGAGAGAGAGAGAGAGAGGCTTCAAAGTTCATGAATCATGATCACTAAAATTATTAGTTATAATACCAGACTCAAAATTATGACTAGATGAAGCAAACAAATTTAAAAGATTGTATATACCTCATTGATAGTTTGCCGAATGTGGTGATAGATGAATGTGCTTGTCGTTTTTCTTCCCCTTTTGTTGGTGTCTATGGCCCACAAAAAGTAAGTGTTGAGTGGACATGAGATGAGTATGCTGATGATACCCCATTTCTCATGATTACTTCATCCATTGGTGAGAATAGAGCAATCATATTTTGTCCACGCGGCCCGAATAGGAATCAATCCTCTTCTTCTCTTCATCAATCTTTTTCTTTCTTATATCATTGTATGTGACACCTGTCTATCCTTAATGTGGATCCACATTGGCAATGAGTTTTGCCATATTTTTTCATCGCTCTTGATTTAGGACATTGAATGTAAGATTGCACTCAATCACTGTGCATGCAATTTCAACATCCACAAGTCGTTGCCTTTCTCTAAGAAAAGCAAACAATCCATGCACATGTGAGAGAGAGAGAGAGAGAGAGAGAGAGAGAGAGAGAGAGAGAGAGGATTGGCTCTCTGGTATTGCATTAGCCTTCACTGTGTCTTTTGCCAAAACCGAATGTGGATGTGGTGTTGGAAAATGACAGCCAACTATGGAGGAGAGAAAAGAGAGACAATGAGAGTGTGTTGAAGTAAAAGAGTAGAGTGTACTTGTTGAATTGAAAGAATGAGAATGAAAGGTACAAGATAGGTCTAAGATAGACCTAGGTCTAACTCAATTAGAGTAAACTGACTCTAACTCTAACTTTAAGAGTGGTGACACCCCCGTGCAATGCCAATGTGGTAAAGTACAGGAATGATCAATCACCAAAGGATAGCAAGTTTAAGGACTTGCGAAAAGCCTCAAACTTCTCACAACACAAGGTAGTGCCTTGGTGAAAATGTATTTAATATTTTCATGTGTAGGAATATTCATCAAGCTGATCTCTCCTGCATAGCATCTCTCTCTGACATAATGGTAATGCACCTCAATGTGTTTCATGCGAGCATGAAACACTGGACTGTGACTATCAGAAAGAATGGGTGTAAGACCCTCCAATGGTAAATGTAGATCAACCAACAATTTGTGCAACCATACACATTTCACTCTTTTCGTGAAGGCTGCCATGTACTCAACCTCACAAGATGAGGTAGCCATTGTAGGCTGTTTCTTGCCTAGCTATGAAATGCATGAACAACCCGGAAAGAAATAGTGTCCATCGGTAGACTGCCTAGTCTACATCACTAGCCCAATGTGAATCATTGTAAGCTTGTAATCGCAAGTCTCTCTCCTAGGAAACAATAATGAATGTGGGTGAGTACCTTGCAAGTATTTGAAGATCCGCTTAACAACTTGCCAATGTATAGTTCGTGGTCTATGCCTATACTTGCTCACCTGAGATACTGCATATTGAATATCAGGGCATGTGTTGCAAAGATAAATAAGACAGCCAACGGCCTGGCTGTAAATTGCAACATTAGATATCTCTTCACCATCATGAATAGACTGCTGGGTCCGTAGGAGTATACAGAGATTTGCAATTTTGCATATTAAACCTATGTAGAAGCTTATTCTCATAGTGTGACAGTGATATGATGATACCATGTTGATTTTGGGTGAATTGAATCCTCAAATAATAGTGTAGACAGCCCATGTATGAGCAAATGCATGTTTCAATTCAACCTTGAAATATACAATTTTTGCTTTTGAAGGTCCAATGAGCAGCATGTCATCTATGTAAAGAATTATAATCAACAAGTCCCCCCCTTCATTCTTAATGTATAGAGTGGGAGTAGTTGGATTGTTTTTGAATCCTTTTCTGGCCAAATAAGCATCAATTTTAGAGTACCATGTATGAGAAGCCTATTTGAGACCATAAAGAGCTTTGTTAGCTTGCACCTTAACCATAAACCTTGGAGATTGTGATACATAAACATCCTCATGTAAATCCCCATTCAAAAATGCTTTCTTAATGTCCAATTGATATATCTTCCAACCATAATTTGCAGCCATAGCGATTACACATCTCACCGTACTCATACGAGATGTAGGAGCAAAAGTCTCTTAAAAATCTATGCTTTTCTTTTGTGCATTTCCTTTTGCTACCAACCTTGGGTTTCTTGCCATGCCAAGCTTTAAACAGGGTGATTGTCTTTAGTGCCTTAGTGGGTGCATGATTCAACATGTGATTTGCACATTGAAGGCCTTCTAACCAAAATTTATGAGGCAGCCCCTTGCTTTTAAGCATACAACGAGTCATCTACATGAGAGTACGATTCTTCCTTTCAACAATACCATTCTGCTAAGGAGTCATTTTAAGATGTTTAAAATGTATAAATCACATTAGATTTTGCTTTCAGCTCATACACACATGTATATCGAGAGTAATTATCAATAAATGTAAGTTGTAACAAAGTAAAGATGACCTTCAAGTGCATGTGTCCTCATGGGACCACAAACCTCAAAGTGAATAAGTTGCAATTTTCAGACATCATGCACTGCATCATCTGGTTTGAAGGCAAATTTGTGCATCTTGCCCAAAATACATCCTCTGCATGCACGAGGACGTGGGGCTTCTAGTGGAGGCAATGTATCTACCATATGACACCTTTGAAGGGTCATCAAGCTCCCAAACTCATATGTCCATGGCGGGCATGCCATAGCTCTGCATTTTGCATCGCGGGTGATAGAATAGTGGTTGCCAAAGCATCATGAGACTGTGCGTCATAGGTATCCAACAAAAACAAACCCTGATATAGGGTCCCAGATAGCCTGAGTGCATAATCCATCTCCTTGTCTCTAAGAATGCATTTGTCATCCTCAAAGATGACCTAAAAGCCAGGCTTATTAAAAGCAGAGATAGACAATAAGTTCTTTGTAATGCTAGGTACAAACAAGACATCTAGAAGCATGAAGTTAGAACCATCTGCAGCAGTAATAGTGATTGTTCCAATGCCACAAACATCATAAGTGTTGCTATTCACACATGTAACATGCTTCCCAGTAGGGGCCGAATGCAAAGAGGAAAACAAACACTTCCTAGAAGTGATGTGCTTTGAAGTTCCACTGTCAAAATACCATGTTTGCTGTGTTTCAGCAGCATTAAATGTTGAATCAGCCATTGAAGAATCATAATTGCAAGTTAGAAATGCATAGTCTTCCTCCATAAAGTTGACTGAAGCGTCACCACCAGTAGATTTGTTGGTTGATGTCTCTTGGACGGCCAAATTGGAAGTTTGAAATGTGTAGTCCTCCTCCACAAAGTTGGCTAAAGCATCACCATCAGTAGATTTGTTGGCTGATGTCTCTTGGATAGCCAAATCGGAGTCCTTTTTCTTCTCTTTGGCTAATCTCTTACGGCACTCATCAATAGAGTGACCTGGCTTCTTGCAATAGTGACATTTTTGCTTCTTTTTAGACTTTTCTTTGTCTTGGACAGCCTTATTTTGATGGTTGTCGATCATTACCCTTTGGTTGATTTTTTGCATTTTGCTTGACTTTTCCTTTGCCTTTGAACTTGGAAAGCATAGCCATATCTCTTGAACGCAATGCAACATTCTTCCGAGTCTATTCCTCTTGCAACAAGAGGCCTTCTAACTCCACAAATGTACGAGGTTGCTGCCCCTCCCTCAAAGACAACATCAAAGAGATGTGGAAACCAAGATACAATTCTGGAAGAGAGTTTAGTGTGATGTCTACCAATTCAACATCTTGAATGATTTCATCCACATTGAGTAGCTGCTCATGCAAACCTTGCATGTGAGTAAGGTGATCTGTCATGCTATCACCCTCATACATGTTCACATTATTGGCCAACTTTCTACGTAGATAAGATATTCTAGCCTCATTACGTGTTGCAAACATACGCTTAAGTACATCCCATGCTGATTTTGAGGTCTTACAAGACCGGATTTGTGTAATGATATATCTTTTCACTGACAAGGCAATCAAAGAAAGTGCATGTGCATCTTTGAGTCCGATCTCCTCTAATCCTCAGTAGGAGGGGTAGGAGCACCAACATCCTATCCTCTAGTGTTATGTTGAGGGGTTTGAGGTACACAAGACCTCCTGGTTGCTGCAAATCACTTGTAATATAGTCCCATAAGTCCTTCGCTATAAGAAGGTTGCGGACCATAAAACTCCAGAACGGGTAGTTTGATCCATCAAGTTTGTCTTCGTAAGTGAAGACACCAAGGATAATGCTTTGATCATTAGTCCCTTGACATGCCATGTTATCAGTAATGGACAAAAATCCGTAGCCCAATACTTCTTTGTTGAAATATAGATTGTGCTCCTCGGAGTATCAAAAATTTTCTCAAGTTGTCACACAAATGCCATAGTATGCCCAATTTGACCCAAAATAGCACTCAGCCAAGAAAACAGCAATGTACTGCTATACCACACCTACCTTGTAATGTGTGCCCTCAAAAGTACATATTACAGCAACTTTATGCCGGTTCTTACCAAAATTTACGGAAAATTTTCAAATTTTTTTGCTCAATTTGATTGTAACAGCAATTAAATACTATTGTATGACTTGTTTACTGCCTTGGAATGCGTGTCAAGCAAAAGCGCCAAATTTCTTCCAAAATTTCAAAGAAATTGAAGAAATTTGTAACTTACAACTTGAATTTCTGTAGTGATGTCACCTCGGGGTGTATACCAACAACAAACAATAGCTAGAATCTGCTTAGAGATGTGTGCCAGAACCTCTAGGGAAAAAAGCCCCAAATGTCTTACACAAATGTTGTTGAAATTGTGCAATATTCGTGTTTCCAATGAAGATTCGCACATTGGATTGCAAATTTGGCAAAAGCCCCAAAATGTTTGGTGGGAATGTCAAAGAAATTGTGAAATTTCTTCGAATTGGCTGCCAATTTGAACTCCGCCCCAAATTTTGAGCAACATGAGCTGAGATTCGGAAAGAGACAGCTAAAATAGATGGCAAATTGCAGAAATTTTAAAAAACCCCAAAATCTAAAAATTAGGGTTTTGGCACTTTTTAGGGTTTTCAGAAAATTGCAGGTAGGGTTGAGAATATGGTGGACAGAGGTGAGAAAATAAGGGCCAGAGCTGGAAATAGCAGCAGCTCCTCCAAAACAGTAGCTCCTCAGGCTGCGTGCGGATTGCGTATGGGACTGTGAAATAGCAACAACTTGTTCTTCTCTTCCTCGGGTAGAGAGTTGGCCAATAGCAACATGACCTTAGGTGGGGTGGCGCCAGCAAACAGTGGCTAAAATGAATGCGCGTGTAAAACTTGTTTTGATACCAAATGTTGGAAAATGACAGCTAGCTATGAAGGAGAGAAAAGAGAGACAATGAGAGTGTGTTGAAGCAAAAGTGTAGAGTGTACTTGCTGAACTGAAAGAATGAGTATGAAAGGTATAAGATAGTTTTGAACTTTAAGGGTGGTGACACGATATATAACTTTAGTTGTGTTTACACCACAAACTGAAAACGACCTAAAGACTTAAACATTGGATACTGTCCATAGAATTTTCAAATTCTAACATGTGGAGCCCCCACCACCAATGGTGGAGGCCTCATCCTCATTGGTTGAAGATATGCCGCCCTTCGATGCTTCTTCATTAGTAGGCATAGGATTTGGTTCTGATACACCACTTACTTCTCTTGTGGATCCCTCTCTCATATTTGCGAGAATCTCGTTTATGTCATTTTGATGGATTTTCTTGCATGGAGTAACTTGCCCTCCTTCTCTTGGAAAGATGGAGAAGTTGGGTCGTACCACCTCTGTAGAGCTTCCCACAATACTTGCATGTCCAATGGTGGGAGTTGGACTTCTTTGTGTCCCTCTTCACATGGATGGTATGCAAATTGAAGGCCTCGTATTTCTTACGAGTCATGATGGCGATGCTAGATGGAGAGGTTTGAGGGAGAGTGAGAAAGAAAAGAAAGAAAGAAAGTTATATTAACGTCTACAACAGGCCAAGTTGGCCTATGAGACCAAAATGTTGCATACAAAATGTCTGGGAGATTTCAAAAGTCCCAGTGAAGCTAACGTTTATGCTATGTTGAACTAAATTGAGTAGGTACAAAATGATATCTAGACTAGATACAATCTAGAGGTGCTCTCAGTGCGGTGTGGAACTGCTCCTGGAGTGTTCATCCAAGGATGTCCCGCATGGGTCGGTCTAACATGGAGAGACTAAAGCGGCGGGGCAGGGCCCTCCGATGGCGGCGTATTATCCCTTGTATCTTCGACATGTCTCTTTTGCGGGGACGGGGGCCGGCGGGGCGTGGGCGCCGGGCTTTGCCTCTCGCTGTGGCTATTTCTAAGGTGGTCCCCCGGGGTCGGGAGGCCGTTTGGGCTGGTGGGGGCTCGATGGTGGGGAGAGTAGCTGGTATTTGGTAGAATTCGTTGAGTGTGCGTTGGTTGGTGGCTCCTTGTCTTTGCTTCGTGGTTCGTAGGAGGTGGTCTCTGTGGCGTCGTACTTCCAGTAGAAAGAGCCCCAGGCATCTCTGGTCTTTGAATTCCATCACCTTGGAGAGTGGTCCGAATCCTTCGCTGAATAGGCAGTGGAAGCGTCCCCGGATTTCGTAGTACATTGGGCATCTACAGATATAGTGTTCCTCTGTCTCTGGCTCAAGATGGCAGAGCTGACAGATTCGGCCTTCTGGGGGGAGGGGGTTGGCCCTGTATTTGCCCGTTTCGACCCGTAGTTGGTGTGAGGGCGTGCGGATCTGTCCGATGGCACTTCTCACCCCGTGAGACAGGTGTGTGTCCATGTAGCTTGGGCGGGTGATGAAGCCATCCGGGGAGATGTACAGGAAGTGCTCTCGGTAGAAAGCCTTCTTGGTTTCTAGTTCCGACGTGGGGGTCACCCATGTCCTGGCTGTGTCTGTCTGGATGATATCCATTCTGATGATGCGATTCACCTCCTCTCGGCGGCTGAGCTCTAGGTGTGGGCAGTCTAGGCTGTATTGTAGTGGGGGGAGGTGGTCCATGTGCAGGCCATGGAGTCGTAGCCAGGTCTCTCTTCGGGCATACCAGCATTCAGTGTCCCCTTGTGTTGCTAGCTGTTTGGATGACTCTAGGGCGAGCCTGGGGTACCGGTGCCGGGGCAGGTCCCATATTCGGTGCAAGAAGATCACGGTCTAGAAGAGGGCCTCAGCCACGAGGGGCGGTGCCCCCAGCTCTGCGCGGATGATCTCGTGTGGTACGGAGGGCTTGCTTCGGATCATCCTTGAGATCATAAGTATTAAGGGTCTCTCCATCTGCTCCCATCCCTCATAGGTGGCCTCCTCCTTAGGCAGTGGCTGATCCTGTGGGGCCCTCCGCGTGTTGTAGAGACTGGACCCCCATATGGGAGCCCCGTACAGGAGGGATGGTGTGACCAAGGTGTCAAAAAGCCAGAGCTTTGTGTGGGGTTCCTGGAACTGTATGCGGACACATTGGTTCTCCATTGACCCGAGGGCTGCATAGCCTCGGGCTAGTCTATCTTCTGCTGCTTTTCTCAGGGTAAATCTCGGTCCAGAGAATGTAATCCCCAGATAGACGTATCTTTGGACCACGTCCACGGTCTCTTCGGCGTATGTGAAGGGGGGTACCGACCGTCGGAGCCATTGGGTTGACGTGTTGAACACCATGACCTTGGTTGTCCCCAAGTTCACAGTTAGGTCTTTGTCTTGGTAGAAGGCCTGTAGTGCGTCCAGTTGGCACTGTAGCCCTTCGGGTGTGTTGGAGATGAGGACTATGTCGTCCGCATATAGTAAGATGGGTATCAATGTCCCTCCCAGACTCGATCCCTCCTCGCCCAATCTATCTATGTACTCTGAGATCTCATCAATGTAGAGGTCAAATAGGGTGGGTGAGAGTGGGCATCCCTGCTTGACTTCGATGGTGTTGGTTATCTCCTTTGACAGCCCTCTTGGTGCCCCTCCGAACTTGGCCCGTTACCGATTCGTATAGTGCCAGTATCCCCCATCGCATTTCGGTTGGGACCTCCAGTTCCTGTAGTCTCTGCTTGAGCCTCGCTCGTGGCACTGTGTCAAAGGCCTTGCGGAAGTCCACGAAGTAGCAGTACACTCGTCTTCCATGTGCTCTGCCCTCCTCTATGATGGTTCTCAGTGTGAGGATATGGTCAAGGGTGCAGAACCCCCTCCTAAACCCTGCTTGTCCTGCCGCCCGATGTTGGTGTTGCTCTGCCCACTTGCTCATCTCGTGGTCCAGTATGGATCCATAGAGCTTGGTTAGTACATGGCCAACCATGACTGTTCGGTAGTTCGTGGGAACCATGGAGTGAGAGAGAGGGAGATTGAGATGCTAGACTCTTGAAAATTGAAAGAGAGGGAGAGGGTTAGAGTAAACTTGAAAGAGCAAGAGTGAGAGAGAGGGGATGGGAGAGACTTAAGCCTTGAGCCTTGAGCTCGATAGATTGATGTTGTCATGGGGATGAGAAATTTTGAAATACTTTAATCTTGCTAGTGATATTTGATTAAGTTAATAATCAAATGTGCAAGGTTGTTTAGTAGATGTGATGCACATGGCAGGTATTTCATGGTAACAGGTTAAGGACCTCAAGGATGTAGTTTGGGTGTGAAAGGCAAAAGTTGTGATGAGTTATGCTAGTTGGGCTTGGGTGGTCAGTTGGTGTCAGTTTTGACCGTAGGACAATTGTTTGGCCCATAAGTGATATTGGTGACACTAGGGACTAGCATTAATTAATTAATTAATGCCAGTCTAAGGGTCAACGGAGGTTGGGGACCACTCCAAGTTGCAAATGGCCTATAGCCAGTTTAATTATGGATGGGCACATTTAATTTTAGGCAAGGTTAGAAGGGTTGAAATTAATTTTTAAAATGATTTAATTTTGAGAATTAATTTAGTGTTTCGATAATGCTGAAAATTGGGTTTAGAAGGTTGCCACTTGGCAAGAATACCCATGCAAATTGAGAAAACGTTTTTGGACTTGGTTTCAGCCATTTAGAGAGTTTCTAGCTTATGTGAGGGGTCCTAGGGGATCAAGCAGCAGTCGGAGAAGGACCATTAAGATTAGGCAACAACATCTTTAGGTTGGCAATAGCAGTTTTGGGCTCTTTGGCACTGGCAGCAGCTACAGGGAAAAATTTGATAAGTTGTAGCTAGAATTCAACCATTTTCTATGAGAAATCTTTGAATTTTCTCTCTATGGCATTCTTTCTCCTATGCCAACCCATTCTTAGAAGATCTCTGTCATGAGGACATGTATTTTTGAAACCTCACTTAACATTTGGATTAATTAATTTTTAATCACATGGTTAAGTAAATGTTGCACATGTGAAGTGTAATTGGGATTAGAGTAAATTTATGAGCTTGGGACTCCAGAAAATCAGAAATGGAAGTTGCCTAGCCAATTTAATTATTGGCCAGTTAGATTATTTTTTTGGGTACTAAACTAATTATTAGATTAATTTTTAGTATTTAAAGACTGAACATTAAATATTATGGATAGTGTTGAGAAAACCATTTGTGGAGGTTGCTACTTGTAAAAAATGTTAGGAATAAAGGGCCATCGTGCCTTTTATATGTGCACGGGTGTGAACACACCCTTAGCACATTGTACTTTCATACATATATCTATCTAAAAACCTAAAGTGGTACACTCGTCATTGTACTGAAAAACGTGTTCACTCTCTACTCTGCTCTCTTGCACTCTCTTTGTCTCTCTCACTGCGCGTAACGACTGTCTGCCTCGATCTCCGTGCCTAACCTCACCCCTACAAACTGGTATCAGAGCCAATGGCTCACTCAAGCTGTTGAGGGGTAGATCAATAGGTGTAACAGTCTTGTGGACTGTTGAGAGGTGCAGGCGACACGCAGAGTCTCGTGTAACAGTCTTGTGGACTGCTGAGGAGCGGGCGACAGCTGCGTGACGAGTTGAGCTACATGACAGGTGACGGGCTGCTCGATGGGGGCTCCACACGAACTGTTGACCTGCAGAACGAGGGGGGCTCCATGATTGACTTGTGAACGGGCGACGGGGGCAACTGCACGGCGACCAGCTGACGCTGCATGAGGGACCTGCGACAGGCATCGTGTCCAGTGGGGTGACCAGTGCGAACGGCGAACAGTCGACGTTAGCGTCACAGCGCACGACTGACGGGTCAACGGACCCGTCATCAAATTTTTTTTCCTCTTCAAAATCCTTTGAAATTCCCCCCTCTAACCAAGGTTTCGCATGCGCAAGCACAATATCTAAGATCTGTGCAAAATTCTCCCAGAAATTTGGGGCTTTTTCCGAATTTGGGGATCTCAACACAGAATTGGATAATCTGACTCAGAAATTGCAAAGTCGGTGCACATTTGCTTGGGAATTTTGGGGCTTTTCACATTTCAGTGAAATTTTTTCAATTTCATTGAAATTAATGCACGGAAGACTTGGAAAATTTGGGAATTTGTCCAGATTTGGTGTGTGCAAGATGCAACAGTGATATTTGTCTCAGAAATTGCAGGAGTTTGTGACATTTTGTCCCCGACATTTGGGGCTTTTCATGTACATGCACAAATTGGGCTGAAATTAACCTAATTTCTCGACATTGAGGCACATTGGACCTCGTGCAATTTGGGGCTTTTGCGATTTGGGCAAAATTTGTGCAGCATTTGGTCATTTTATGTACATGCAGGTTGAATTCCGCGCAATTTGGACATCAACACTTGGTAAAATTTGGGGTTTTGCTGAAATTGCTCTATTTTGGCAAAATTGGACTGTCCTATGCATGAGAGAGGAAATGTAGATGTGTGTTTGACGCTTTGAGCACAAAATTTTGGGGCTTTTGACCATTCGTGTCAAATTTTATGCTCGTAGGTACATGTACAACAAAAATTACAGCTGAAATTTTGGGATTTCTCATGTAATGTGATGCACATGTCCTTGGAACAGCTGTAATCAGTTGGATAATACTGTAGCACTTGGTTTGTCGCTTCTGAAAATTTAATTACAGATCTGAAATCTGTACTTCTGCGTGGTCATTTATTGCTGATTGGTACTTGTTTGTACCTTGTTCACTTGGGTGACAGTTTGGGCCTGCATTTACTGGTTTTTTGGTCACATTTGGCCTGAAAATCACGGCTGGCAGCAATGACAGCAGTAATCTGATGCACATAAAGAAGCTTGAAGGCGCACACAATTTTGCAGTTTGGCAAAAGCAATGCTACAATATCCTGTTACAAAAGAAGCAGGCAAAGTCGATCAAAAACAAAGGGGCAAAGCCCGCGGACATGGATCAGGATGATTGGGATGAGTCGAATGAGCTTGCACGCTCAACCATAGAGCTATCAATTTTTGATGCCTTGCTGTTCAACAACATTGAAGGTTTGGATTCTACATAGGCTACATGGACTAGATTGGAAGAATTGTATGCACAGAAGAGTGCTACAAGCAAAGTGGATTGGCTGAAAAAGCTTATGGATTTGCGTATGAAAGAAGATACAACAATGTCTACTCACTTGAGTGAGTTTAACTCCATTTTCAGCCAGCTGGTTGCCTTGAAGTTCATGATTGATGAGGAATTTAAGGCTACTTTCTTGCTTTGTACTCTACCAGAGAGTTGGGATACATTCAGGACTGCTATGAGCAATTCTAATGTGATCCTTTTGTATGCTGATGTAGAGAGTGCTCTACTTATGGAAGAGATGAATTGGCAGAACAATGCATCCAATAAGTCTTCCAGTGCTTTGCATACTAGGGGTAGATCACAGCAAAAGGGTAAATATAATGGCAAGGGACGCAATAAATCACGTGGCAAAGATGTTGAATGCCATCATTGTGGCAAGAAGGGTCACTTTAAACGTGACTGCTACAAATGGAAGAAAGAGAAATGAAAAGGCAAGAAGACAGATAATTGCAAGGAAGAGAAGAAGGACAGTCAGCCTAAGAAGAGCAGTGTAAAAATTGAAGAGGTGAATGTAGTCACTCGTGACAGTGTCAGTGGGAGTGATTTACTCTTTGTCTCTGCACATTTTGGTGCACATGCTCTACTTGCAGATACAGATGATGACATGCATACGTGGATTCTTGATTCAGGTGCTTCCTTTCATGTCACCCCTCATCGTGAGTGGTTTTCCGCCTATACAGGGGGTCGACATGGTATTGTCCATCTTGGGGACAACTATGCATGTGAGATTGCAGGTATTGCCAGTGTGCAGTTACAGTTTCAGCATGGCTCTGTCTTTACACTTCGGCATGTACGGCATGTACCTCAGCTCAAGAAGAGCTTGATTAGCACAGGGCAGCTAGATGATGATGGTTTTCATACCACCTTTGGTGATGGAAAATGGAAGATCTGTAAGGGATATAGGGTTATTACCAGAGGTTGCAAAACGTTGTATCCACTTCACGTATCTAGTGTGCGTGACCATGTTGTTGCCGTAACCGAGCAGCCAAGTATTTCTTTGTGGCATGGCTGGTTGGGACACATGAGTTAAACATGAATGAAAGTGCTTTCTCGTTTGGGTTACTTGCCTTGTCTTCGTGATGCTGATTTTGAGCATTGTGATCATTGCATTTATGGCAAACATGCACAAACGTCTCACAAAAAGTCTCTTTCTTTGAAATCTTCTCCTCTAGAGTTAGTACATTTAGATGTATGTCAAATGCCAGGATTATCTTTAGGGGGAAAGCAATATTTTGTCACCTTTGTCAATGATGCTACACGGAAAGTATAGGTTTACCCTATTTGTAGCAAGGATGAAGAGCTTGACAAGTTTAAAAAATTCTTGGCATTGGCTGAAAATCAGACAGATAAGACACTTAAGTGTCTTTGCTTTAACAATGGTGGGAAATATGTGTCCAAAGCCTTTAAGGATTTTTTGTGACAGCAAAGGGATAAAGAGGGAGCTCACTGTCCCTCATAATCCACCCCAAAATGGAGTTATAGAGCGTATGAATCGGACCATACATGATAAGGTCCGTACGATGTTGTCTCATACTGCATTACCCCATGGTTTTTGGGCAGAGGCTGTTATGACAGCCGTTCACTTGATTAATCGGTCACCAAACAGGTCTTTGGGGAGGGGGGGGAGTTTCCCAAGAAGCGTGGTCGGGCAAGCCACCGTCATATGCTAATCTGAAAGTGTTTGGCTGCGATGCTTTTGTGCACATTCGTAAAGAAAAACACAGCAAACTTGAGCCAAAGTCTTGTAAATGCATTTTCCTAGGATATGGTGACGAGGGTGAAATGGGGTATAAATTATGGGATCCCGAGAAAAGGAAAGTAGTACGCAGCAATGACGTTATCTTCCGGGAAGATCGCATGCACAAAGAGCCCAAAAAGACTGAGGAGGTCCGAAGGGTTGTATTCTGGGAAGAAATACCTTTTGGACAGCAAAATGTGCCTGCTGTGCAGCAGCAAATACCTGCTGTAAATGAACCTGTAAATGCAGGAAATGATGCTGGAAATGATCAGCCAGCTATTGCCCATGAAAATGAGCTATTATATGTGCAGGAACAGCCAGAACAGCAAGCTGTTAATGCTGATTTGCAGGCTGAAATGCCAAGACAGCATGCTGAAAATGGAAATTTGCAGGAACAGCCAGCAAACAATGACCATTGGGTTAGGAGATCGTCTAGGGCTACTAGACAACCTGACAGATTTGTTCCTGGTGTAATTAATGTGGTTGAATATGTCATGTTGATAGACCGTGGTGAACCGTCTTGCTTCAAGGACGCAATGGACAGACAGGACAACTAGAAGTGGTATAAAGCCATGCTGTTAGAGATGGAATCTCTTGAAAAAAATGGCACTTGGGACTTGGTGCAGTTGCCTAAAGGGCAGAAAACCCTTCCATGCAAATGGGTTTACAAGATGGTCACTTCTGGTTCTTCACCCAAGTACAAAGCAAGATTGGTTGCAAAGGGGTACAAGCAGGAGCATGGAATTGACTTTGATAAGATTTTCTCTACTGTAGTCAAGATGACTACATTGAGAACCATTTTGGGCTTGGTTGTAGTTGAAGATATGGAACTCATACAAATGGATTTAAAGATTGCGTTTTTACATGGTGATCTGCATGAAGACATATATATGCAGCAGCCTGAAGGGTTTGTTGAACAAGGGAAAGAAAAAATGGTATGTAAACTCAAAAGGAGTTTGTATGGGCTGAAACAAGCACCAAGAGAATGGTATCATAAGTTTGATACATTCATGCAGTTCCAAGGCTTTCATAGAAGTCAAGTGGATCACTGCTTGTACACCGAGAAGGCAGCAGATGGCAGCCTGATTATCTTGGTTTTGTATGTTGATGACATTCTGATTGCTGGCACGGATATTCATGCCTTGGATTCATTGAAGCAAAGTCTTCATGGCAGCTTTGACATGAAGGATTTGGGTGATGCAAATCACATTCTTGGTATGCGAATACTCAGAGATAGATCGAAAGGCTTACTCTGTCTATCTCAGCAGAGTATATCTTCAAAGTTTTGCAGCGTTTCAATATGGAGGGGGGAAAACAATTGAAGTTGCATTGCCTCCATATGTGAAACACAGTGCAGAGGACAGCCCTACATTTGATGATGAGAAGGCTGAAATGACCAAGATACCATATGCTTCAGCTGTTGGCAGTTTGATGTATGCTATGGTTGCTACACATCCTGACATTGCTTTTGTAGTGGGAGTGGTTAGCAGATACATGGCAACCCCTGGCAAGAAGCATTGGGATGCAGTGAAAGGTATTATGAGATACCTCAAAGGCACAAAGGAGTTGTGCATTTGCTTTGGAAAGCAAAAGGCATCTGTTGTTGGCTTTACGGATGCAGACTATGCTGGTCATGTGGATTGCAGGAAGTCCACTTCTGGATATGTGTTTATTTTCACAAGAGGAGCAGTCTCTTGAATCTCCAGGCTACAAAAGTGTGTTGCATTGTCTACTATAGAGGCAGAGTATGTGGCTGCCACTGAGGTATGCAAGGAGGCTTTATGGCTTTCACGTCTGGTGGGAGTACTTGGCATCTCAGAGTTACCTGTTCTTCATTGTGATAATCAAAGTGCTATCATGCTAGCACAGAATCCTGTCTTTCATGCAAAGACAAAGCGCATACAAGTGAAGTACCACTTCATTAGAGACGTACTTGATAGCAAGAGCATTGAGCTTGTCAAAGTGCATATAGATGATAACCTTGCAGATCTTCTCACGAAGGGTCTTCTAGCAGAGCGGTTTGCTCATTGTCGATAGATGATGGGAGTTGGATAGATATATTTATTTCAGATTTGTACATACTTAGACTTAGCTGATTCTTTTCTCCTCTTAAGGCACATTGCCTTTAGGGGGGAGGTTGTTGGGAATAAAGGGCTATTGTGCCTTTTATATGTGTATGGGTGTGAACACACCCTTAGCACATTGTACTTTCATACATATATCTATCTAAAAACCTAAAGTGGTACACTCGTCATTGTACCGAAAAACGTGTTCACTCTCTACTCTGCTCTCTCACACTCTCTCCGTCTCTCTCACTGTGTAACAACTGTTTGTCTTGATCTCCGTGCCTAACCTCACCCCTACAAAAAATGCCTATGCAAGACTGAAAAACGTCTTTAGAGGTTGGAGAGAGGCAATTTAGTACATTCAGCCTACAAGAGAAAGGGAGGAGATGTTGTTGGTTTGATCTACAGTCATTGGAGGACCTTTTGAGGTAGCAAGGGGCAAGAAAAGACCAATCAACAGCAAGAGACAACATCTATAGGCTGTTGAGACATGGCAACATCAGTGCATGATTGACTTTCTTCAGTACTTCGCAAAGAAAGTCAGCATTTTCTCTTGCCTCGGCATTTTCTCTCATCTCCAAGCCTTTCTATAGCCTTGCTTTGAAGATTATAGGATTGAGATCACCGGAGATTGAGAAATTTCAGATTTCTTTGCTGTAAACCCTAACCTGCAGTAGAAATTAGGATTTAGTAGCAGCCTTGAGAAGCGTGCTAGAAATTGGAAGCTGCAAGACTTGGATTCAATAGCGTTGAAGTTGTTTTTAGTCAAATTCAAGTGGAGGGATCAACAAATCGATGAATTTGAGGCATTTTCCATCTCCATCAAAGCAGGTGAAGGCCAATTGACTGCTCGAATCAAGGGGCAAATCAGATTGAAGACTTGCAGGTCATTTTGGACAGCAAGGGGAGTTGGAATACTGAAAGGGATTGGGAGAATCCCATTGTCTATCGACTTCTTCTTCAATTAAGTTAAAGAAATACCGAAAGGGGCACCGATTTTGGAGCCAATAGTGTGTCCATTATCCAAGATTGTAAGTTAATTTGCATTTCTTAGTTTTGTAATAAATGTTGCTACTGTAACTAAGTTGTAATCATGGAATTGCCACCCATCCACAGAAGAAAGACTGGTTTCAATCTTAGCTCATCTCAGCCATTTGGAGCAGATCTCAGCTAGGTTTGGTAGACAATAGAGATAATTTTTCTTTAAACCTTAAATTTTTGCAAAAACTAGGGTTTAACAACTACCTAGGGACCTGTGCCAACAGTAGAAGGCATCGTACACTGAATTCAACACTTGAAACTTGTGGAATTGTAAGGGAATCCAAATGCTAGACCATCCATTGTGAATTTGGGGCAGTATTTGGCCATTTGGGGTGCAATTAGAGCAAGTCCTGGATGAAACTCAAGGGGCAATTGGCTCGATTGATGTGTGGATTGCATCTATAACAAGGGGCTTTTGGATTAGCCAAGGAGATTGCGGAATCTCACCTTGTACCCAAACCATTAGTTAACAAAGTTAAAGAAATACTAAGAGGAAGTGCAGGGTATCTATTGTCCAAGAATTTTAAGGTACATTGCATATTTTCAGTTTATGTTTATTTACTGATTATTGTAATTAAGTGCTTGATCAAGAATTACCACTCTTTGAGAAGAAAGGCTGGTGGATGCTTGAAGAGGAAGGAGGTGCAGGAAAGAGGAGAGAGTGGGAGCTTCACAAATCACCTCCAAGAATCAAGATTCAAGAGAGGGAGATGAGAATGGCAAATGCTTGGTGAATTGGTGTGGAAGCATGGAGGAGAGAAGCCCCTTTTGTAGATGAGAGAAGAGTGTGGGAGAAAAGAGAGATCCAAGAAGGGTTAAATAGTCAAAGAAGATACAAATAATTGAAGAGGGCTGGATGGATTCCAAGGGGGTTGGGGGAGGAGTACATAGCTAGAAAAGGGGGTGGGTTGAAGTATCCAAAGCTTTCCACCCCCCTAAAGTGCCATGTAGGACAACGTGGATTCTCCAACTGGCATGTAGGATGCATTTATGCTACATAGGAAAGCCCTGGATACGGTGGCCGGAAATGCGCAGTTTCATTGTACGGATTCATATAGAAATACACCATATCGTACGGTATGATCAATATCATACGATGTAAGAAGGCAACTACGGTTAGGTCTTATGTTTTTGTTGTGCATTGATTGTATATCCTTCTTTACATGCACATGGTCTATCATTGAAGTTTACAAGCACATAATGTTTTTTTGTGATTGTTTGTGTCTTATGCAAATGTACAAAAGAGGGGATCCATTGTATGTGCAAATAATGTTTCGTGTGTAATTCAAGGTATTGAACAGATTCCCATCATTGCAATAGATGGGAAAACTACATACTTGAAAAGGTCTTGTATGTGCTTGGTATCAAGAAAAATTTGCTTTCAGTTTCAGCCATTGCATGTGTTGGTTTTGTGGTTAAATTCCACATGAATCAATGTAGTGTTTATGACCATAGTGATAGGGATGCCATCATTGGCTCTGGTACATTATACAATGGCATCTATCAGTTTGATTCAGATGAGAAGAGAGCATCAAAGGATACATTACAAGTTGAGGTTGTTAGTAGTCATGCATGTCTTGTGTGGTAATCTCTTGCATACGAGTCTTGAGTCCAAGTCAAATGAGGACATTAGGAGTTTTGACATTGTATTGATTTGTTATTTTATGTGGTTTAGGTTAGTTCCTTTCTTTTTGGGCACTTTTGGTTGTCTTGGGCACCCTATTTTGGGACTGGTCACTTTTTGCCCCAGTTTGCCTATATATAGGTGGCTTGCCCTCCCACTCTCATTATCCATCATTGATCCTTTGTGATCAGTCAGCCTTGCTCATTCTCTCATCCCCTTGCTATCATTTGGTTTCCACATTGATGCGTAGAGATGCATGTTGGGGCTAATTGTTGCAACCTTGTGCCTTTAGACATTGTAGTCACATTGTTTCTTCTCTTTCTTTCTCACACACTCTCTCCTTTGTTCTCTCTGTCTCCTCTCCATGTTCACTTTTCTCTTTTTGTTGCGCACTCTCACATGGTATTAGAGCCACACGTGGGAGTCGGAGATCTCGATGAGGAGCGCATGTCCACGACAAATCTAGCTTGGTGCCATCCATATGTGCCGCGGACTTTGCGTTTGGCATCAAACATTGTAGGGCAGCTTGTTTTTAGTCCATAACAAGTTGTGTTTTTTGTAGGATAGATTGAACTTTACATATGGGCACATCATGTTTGGTGGGTGGTCTCTATTAGTATTGAGAAGTCTATTTACTATCCTCTACAATCTCTATTTTGTAGGGTAGGTTGTGTGACGGGTCTACTTGTTTTTACCTCTACATTTGATGTGCTTGAAGGTAGAGGAAAGAATAAGCTAAGTCTATGTATGTACAAAGTTGAAACACACATATACTATCCACACCCATCATCTGGCGGCAACCGCTTTGCTGGAAGAACATTCGTAAGAAGGTCTGTAGGGTTATAATCTATATGTACCTTCTTCCATTCGTTTCTTTGAAAAATACAAATGACCGATTCTTTGATTGTGAGTTATTTCCTTTAAAATAGCCAAAAGTGCACCCTAATTTCATAAATTATCCATGCACAATTGCAATATTTCGACGTAAACCAAAATTAGGAAGAAAACCTGGACTTGTGGATTCGGTGAAATGTCCACATGGATGTTAGGAGATGTTCCTCCTACAATTGCGCCTTGTGCCTTTTTAGGGGCCATCGAGAATTCGACCTTCTTGCCTTGGCCGTAGACTTATGATCTTGGCTCGTCTCCCTCGCACGCGCAATTCCCTTTGAGATTCGGCTTCCTTGACCGATGCTTCGTCTTGTGGAATTGGGCTTTGGAAGACCTTATAGGCTTCCTTCAAGCTTAAGAGGGGGAAGAAATTCGGGCTTTTGGAGGGTTCAAAAGGGAAGGGCCTTTTACTTCGGTTAGAAAAACTTGTGGGAGATTCTACACTAGCTTAGAACCTAAAGAATGATGCCTAATAAAAGAATCCAAGCACAGCTCTTTAACTTTTTGAACTTCTTCTCAAGAATATCCTTTGGCATTACTGAGAACAAGATATGATAGTAAAAATTAGGGCCAAAACACTTCAAAAAAGGCACTTGTAAGAAAATGATTAAGTTGCTAATTAGTTGGGATTTCAAAAGAATGAAAATGCCAAATTTGGTTGCTCAGAGATGTGATGAATGAGAGAATATTTAATTCATTGAAGGGGTCAGCCATTCATTGTCCCTCATCTTTAATAACCCCAAGAGCATGAGCAATCCTAGCGTTGACCAATCTTGCTCAATTAGGCTTGAACCCCTAGCTATGCTAAAGCCTAGATAAACTCCCAGAACCTTGCATGAGATGGCAACTGAGCAAGCCCTCGTTGAACATAGAAGTATCGTAGAATGCTTAGCTGAGTTGGATGCTAAGCTTAAGATGTTCGCACGAGTCTACGTCCTTGCGGACGTGGGCACAATCCCCAAGGAGCAGCTTGGAGATTACTTGCCCTTCCCTTTATCTTGGGAAGAGCAGGAACACCTTGATGAGCACTATAGCAGGCTCCTACACGAACGCATGCGACTCATCTTTGACGAGGAGGCTGACAAACTGCGCTTGACAAGCTCAATGCTCTTGCTGTCAAGTACATTCTTTTTAAAATAATACTTCACCTATATGAGCTTTGTCTTTGTGTGAAAGATAAGATTCCGTGCTAGCATGATAGCACTTTGACTGTCACAATGAAGGATAGGAACCTTTGTAATACCAAGCTCTCTCACTAGACGCAAAAGCCATAAAGCCTCTTTGCATGCCTCAATGGCAGCCATATACTTTGCCTCTGTAGTAGACAATGCAACATACTTTTGCAGGCTAGATATCCAAGAGATTGCTCCTCTTGTGAATGTGAATATATATCTTGAAGTAGACTTCCTGTAGTTAGGAAGACCAACATAGTCTGCATCCGTGAAGCCAATAACAGATGACTTTTTCTTACCAAAGCAGATATAGAAATCCTTTGTCCTTAAGATATCTCATGGTACCCTTCACTGCTTTTCAATGCTTTTTGCCAAGATATGCCATGTACTTGCTAACCTCTCCCACTGCAAATGCAATGTCAAGACGTGTAGCAACCATAGCGTACATCAAGCTACCAACAGTTGAAGCATAAGGAATCTTGGTCATCTTAGTATTTCCTTCATTAGATGTAGGGCTATTATCTGTACTAAGTTTCACATATGGAGGCAATGGTATACCAATGGCTTTTTCCCCTCCATATTGAAACGTTGCGAAACCTTAGTAACGTACTCTTGTTGTGACAGAAAAATAAGATCCTTTGATCTATCCTTGAGTATACGCATGCCAAGAATGCGATTGGCCTTGCCAAGACCCTCCATATCAAAGCTACTATGTAGGTTTTGCTTCAAGGAGTAAGGCATGAGCATCCTTACTTGCAATTCGCATGTCATCCACATACAAAACCAAGAGAATAAGGTTGCTATCTACGGCTTTCTTGGAGTATAAGCAGTGATCAATTTGAGAGCGATGGAATTCGTGAGATTGCATAAATGTATCAAATTTATGATACCATTCATGGGTTGTCTATTTCAGCCCATACAAACTCTTGTTGAGTTTACATACCATGTGCTCTTTTCTCTTTCCAATAAAACCCTTAGGCTGATGCATATAGATCTCTTCATGTAGATCACCATGTAAAAAGATGTCACAACTCTATAGAAACAAAATTTGTATCCTTTTTTACTAATTTGTCTATATAATGATTTATTAAAAATTTGTTTCCTTTGCACTAATTAGATATAAAGAAAAGTGTATTGGAGCTGGCCATTGATGAGTGGTTACAGGTTATGGTGGACCCACGCGGTGGGTTAGAGAAAAGATAGTTCACACTTCCACCTATATGGCCGATTGGGCACCTGTGACTAGAACTCACGCATATCAGGCTTAGACTCGCACACAGAAAGGATTGATGCCTTGAAGTGTGGGCTAGATCCTCCAGAACAAACATTTACAATCAACAAGATGGCATGATCATGAAATGCTTGTACAATGTGCATGTGTGGGCTGAAAGCTTGAACTGCACATTTCTTTGCATAGGAAAGTCACATGAAGATTCTGATACCGTTTTTGCGATGTATACGGAAAAAGCTTTCATATGACACCCATATTGGGGGGTCCCTAAATTTTAGGAGCCTCGAATTAGCCTAAAAATGCTAGTCCTAAAAAATAGTAAATTCTGTACTCTGACTGTGCTTACTAAATTTGGTTGTTTCTATTCTTGACAGTATTCAGCCCAAAAAGGAAGGCCATAGAGAAGAGACAAGTGTTAAGACACTTGTCACACAAGTTTCCAAGTGTCCCACCACTTGTCACATCTCATGACATGTGGTTGGACACTTGTCTTGTGCTACTCTACTTTCCCCTTTTGTACTAGCTCTTCCCCCTCCTATAAATAAGAGCTCGTTTTTCTTCATTCAGCATCATTTTTCTTTGCTGTAAACTCATGTACAACACCCACAGATAGCTAGAAACTGGCCCCATCCATCCCCATCATCATCCCTCACTTCTCCATTATCAAATTCCTCCATATTTCCTCTTCTATCACTGCTGTTTTATAGGACAGCAAGCCTGTAAATTCATTACAGCACCTCCTTCTCGAGCTCTTTCTTCCATCTTAGCAACAAGAAGCAAGCCCTATCCATGTACTGCTGATCAACGATGGAGAAAGGCTGATTTCCCCTCTTTCTTCTCTCATACTGTAAAGAAATCAGTTCTTATCATTGCATAATAGATAATGCATGTGTGTTTGTATTGATCTTGTGAGAGTGAGAATTACTTCTCCTCACTCTCAGGTTGATTGCAACTGAGCTCTTCCCTAAGGAACTTGGGTTGAGCTGAAATACATTCCTTCGGAGGGGGGGGGTTGCCCATCTTCAACCCTCAATCTTGTCTCCATTACTTTTACATTTTCATGACTGTAATTTTGTGAGTAATTTTCATTTTCAGCTTTAAGTGTTCATTCTCTTTTATATTAAATCTCGAAAACAAGTGAATATCATAATTGTTAAGTATACTACGTTGTTCGGGGCGTTCGAGAATGTAATATTCTTGTTAAAAATATTATAAAGGCCTAAGAGGCAGTTCCATTCTACTTCAAGACAAAGAAAGAGATCGCGTCGAAGCTCATCCTCTTCTTCAAAGTCATCTGGCGCCTACTCTGATGGACCCTCTTCTAGTGACGAAGAGTCACACTCTTCTCGTGGAAGACCTCATCATCGTCAAAGTCGTCGACATTCTTCACTCTCGTCTCCATCTTCATCCCCATCAAGCACTTCATCATCTTCAACCTCAAGATCCGGGCATGGACGAAGGCATAAGAAGAAGAAGAAGACTAAGTCACTATCTCAACTTGAAAAGAAGATCAAGTTCAGTATGTATGATCGTTCCCGAAATCGTGATCTTCTTTTGAAGTTTATTCGTCAATTTCAAATTTTGTATGGTCGTGACAAGTATAAAGAAAAAGAAAAGATCAAGTTTGCAGCTTTACATTTGACCGACTTAGCCCATACTTCGTGGACGGGGTTGGAATATGATCATGCTGTCCCAAAATCATGGCGGTCCTTTGTTCACATGATACAAAGCCAATTTCTTTCTATTCATTTCAAAAGAGATGTAAAAATGGAATGGGATCGGCTTTGGCAAAGGAAAAATGCGTCACTTGGTGACTATACCAAGAGATTTTGGGAGCTACTTTTGAAGGTCTAATATTTTAAGAAGATCAGCAGTTCGGAAAAGTTTAGGAAGTTTCAAGGAGGTTTGCATTTTAAACTTCGTACCGCTCTTAATCATTATCATTGTTCTAGTCTCAGGGAACTCATGGACCATGCTGAGACATGGGAAATGGAGCACAATGGCAACAAATCATTTCAAAAGAATGATAAGAAGAGAGTAGCTGATGATGAGGAGTATTCAGCCCCAAATGAAGGACAAAAACAGCGGCAAAAGCAGCCATCAAATCAAAAGAAGATGAAGCCCTATGCACCTCTTAATGCTCCTCAATTTTGCTCCAATCTATACCCACAAGCAAAGCCCTATGCACCTCTTAATGCTCCTCAATTATCTATACCCACAAGCAAAGCAACTTTCCGAAGAAGAAAAGCAGCACTTCATGAAAGAAGGGAAGTGCTTTAAATGTGGACAAACAGGCCACATAGCGAAGCAATGTCCAAACAAAGGACAAAGCAAGGTTTCTGACAACAAGCCTAAGTCGCCAGTGAAAATCAATGCTATCAGTGATGTAGTTGCAAACACAACTCACACTCCAGAGATGCGCAAATTATTAAAAGCTTGGGGACAATTGCAAGGTAAGCAAGCACTATTCTTGATAGATCTTGGGGCTAATGAAAATGTCATTTCCTTGCAATTAGCTAAAGAGCTTGGATTAAAGAATTAAGAGATGGACACTCCGGCAGAAGTTCGCCAAGCTTTAAATGCCGATGAAGGTGACACAGTGAAGACCATGACACCCTACATTGGCAAGCTCAAGTTTCAAATTTAAGGCTACAGTGACGAAGATACCTTCTGTATCGGAGACCTTGATGGTTGCGATGTGATTCTTGGCATGCCCTGGAATCATAGAATAGATTCAACCATCTTCTCTCAGAAAAAGAAGGTAGAACTCACCAACAAAGACAAGAAATACGAGATCCAAGTTGGAGTTTCTGGAGACACCATACCTATGGTAAGCCATATGTAGTTCTCTAGAGCAATTAAGGATTGTGTTCAATGTTGTTTGCTTTATGTCACTGATGTAAAATATAATATGAATGCTGAAAACCAAGAGCGACTTCAGCTCTTGGAAAAGTATAAAGATTGTTTTTCGGAAGATCTTCCTTATCAGCTTCCCCCAGAAAGGCCAGAAGACCATCATATTGATATTATTCCGGGCAGTTCTCCTCCTAATATAGCACCATACCGTGTGAGCCGCCCTCAACAAGAAGAAATTAGAAAGCAAGTCGAAGACCTACTCAACCGTGGGCTAATTAGGCCAAGTAGCTCACCATTTTGTTCACCGGTTCTTCTTGTTCAAAAGAAAGATGGCACATTTAGGATGTGCATTGATTATCGAGCCCTCAACAAAATCACTGTGAAGAATCGGTTTCCTATTCCCAGAATTGACGACATTTTGGATCGTCTAGGAGGCTCAAAGGTTTTCAGCCGCATTGATCTAAAGAGTGGTTATCATCAAATTAGGGTAATACCACAAGATATACACAAAACTGCTTTCCGCACTTCATACGGTCTTTATGAATTCTTGGTGGTTCCTTTCGGATTAACCAATGCACCAGCCACCTTTAATCGAATGATGGAGTGCATCTTTAGAGAGCATCGACAATATGTTGGTACTTTCTTTGATGATATTCTTGTCTTTACCAAGAATGAAGAGGAGCATCATCAACACTTGGAGATTGTTCTACAATTAATTACTTCAACAAAATCAACTCTTGGTAAATGGTAAAAAGAGTGAATTTTTCATGCATAAAATAAATTACCTTGGGCATGTCATCTCTTCTGAAGGGATTCAGATGGATCCTGAAAAGATCAAGATAATCCAAGAATGGCCTCATCGTCATAATGTACATGAGGTGCGATCGTTTCTTGGCTTATGCTCTTATTACCGCCGCTTCATCAAGCATTTTGCACAAATGGCTTCTCCACGTCATGACCTTACAAAGAAGAAGACCTCTTTCCAATGAAAGGAAAAAGAGAAGGCAGCCTTCACAAGGCTGAAAACAGCTCTTACTTCTGGACTTGTTTTTATCATTCTAGATTTGGTAAAACCATTTGTGGTAGAAGCAAATGCTTGCGGTGATTGTATTGGTGCAATGCTAAATCAAGAAGGCCATGCTGTAGCCTTTGAAAGCCGCCGTCTAAATGATGTGGAGAAAATGTATGACATTTATGAAAAGGAGCTCTTAGTAGTGGTTCATGCTTTGAAGATATGGAAACATTATCTTTTAGGCAATGAATTCCTTATTAAAACTGATCATCAGAGCTTGAAGTATTTCAAGACTCAAAAGCATTTGCAAGAGAAATATGCAAGATGGGAAAATTTCTTGTCTATGTTTCATTTTCAAATTATGTACACTCCAGGGAAACAAAATGTAGTTGCTGATGCACTTTCTAGAGTGCCTCGCATTGCAACTATTATAGTGGCTCATCATGAAGATTTTCAAATGATGAAGAATACTTATGATGAAGATACCGACTTTGCAGCAATTTAGTCAAATTTACAGCAAGGAGGTTCTCATCCAGATTATTCCATCAAAGATGGTTACCTTCTCATGAACAATCGCCTTTGTGTCACTCTTTTTGTTCGACAAAAGGTGCTTAAAGAAAGTCATGAACCCCCTTATGCAGGGCATAGAGGGAGGGTAGCCACTCTTAAGTGCAATTGAGCGCTACTTTTATTGGCCAACATTACGAAGAGATACACATAACTTCATTGAGGCTTGTCTAGTATGCCAAAAATCCAAGTATGATAGGTAGAAGACTCCAGGATTGTTGCAACCTCTTCCAGTGCCCAAAGATCCATGGGAATCTATCACAATGGATTTCATCTCAGGTATTCCAAGAACACCTCTAGGTCATGATATGATTTGGGTCATAATTGATCGATTCAGCAAGCAATCACATTTTATTCCATGTCATAAAACATTGAAATCCACACAAGCTGCAAGACTTTTCATTCAACATATCTTCAGATTACATGGTATGCCTTCTGAGATCATTTCAGATAGAGACTCCAAATTCACAAGTAACTTTTGGCGTGCTTTATTTGAGAATTTGGGAACCACTTTAAAGTTATCCTCAGCTTTTCATCCTCAAACTGACGGCCAAACAGAGGTGATGAATCTCACTCTTTTGGATATGTTGAAAGCTTATGTTAGTGAACATAAGTCACAATGGAAGAAATATCTTCCATTATTGGAGTTTGCTTACAACAATACAGTGCACTTATCCACAGGGAAAGCTCCAAATGAAATAGTACAGGGTAAAGTGATTCCTCCTCTAATTATTCGCACTAAAGATAAGATTTTTGCTGTTGATGAGTTTGCTTCAGATTTAAAAACAGCAATGGATCAAGTTCGAGCCACTATCAAAGTTGCCCAAGAGTGACAAAAGAAGCAAGCAGATAAACGAAGAAGACCTTTGGCTTTTGAAAAGGGTCAATATGTCTTGCTAAAGTTTGATAAAAGCAGGCTTAAACAAGGTTCCGATCAAAATTCATATTTTCCAAAGCTCTCCAGTAGATACTTTGGACCCTTCAAAGTGATTGAGAAAATAAATGAAGTTTCTTATCGACTTGAGGTTCCTGCTCATTTGAAAATACACAATGCTTTTCATGTAAGTTTGCTAAAACCTTACATAGGACCAGAACCAAAGGAACCCATTATTGAAGATCCCCCAGAAGTTGAAGAAACAGAGCAACTCTTGGAACCTGAACAGATTTTGTTTCACAAGGATCGAACCACGAGAAGTGGCCTTGTGACACGAAAATTCTTACTAAAATTCAAGAATCTACCCACAACAGATGCACAGTGGGTAGATGAAAAATTCATGAAGGATTACCCAGACATTCTTCAGCCATATCAAGAAGCTTTTGAGCTGAGGGCAGCTGAATAAAAGCCAGAGGGCTGTCACAACTCTATAGAAACAGAATTTGTATCATTTTTTACTAATTTGTCTATATAATGATTTATTAAAAATTTGTTTCCTTTGCACTAATTAGATATAAAGAAAAGTGCATTGGAGCTGGCCACTGATGAGTGGTCACAGGTTATGGTGGATCCACGCGGTGGGTTAGAGAAAAGATAGTTCACACTTCCATCTATATGGCCGATTGGGCGCCTGTGACAGAACTCACGCATATCAGGGTTAGACTCGCACACAGAAAGGATTGATGCCTTGAAGTGTGGGCTAGATCTGCCAGAACAAACAGTTACAATCAACAAGATGGCATGATCATGAAATGCTTGTACAATGTGCATGTGTGGGCTGAAAGCTTAAACTGCACATTTCTTTGCATAGGAAAGTCACATGAAGATTCTGATACTGTTTTTGCGATGTATACGGAAAAAGCTTTCATATGACATCCATATTGGGGGGTCTCTAAATTTTAGGAGGACCCTAAATTTTAGGAGGTCCCTAAATTTTAGGAGCCTCGAATTAGCCTAAAAATGCTAGTCCTAAAAAATAGTAAATTCTGTACTCTGACTGTGCTTACTAAATTTGGTTGTTTCTATTCTTGACAATATTCAGCCCAAAAAGGAAGGCCATAGAGAAGAGACAAGTGTCAAGACACTTGTCACACAAGTTTCCAAGTGTCCCACCACTTGTCACATCTCATGACATGTGGTTGGACACTTGTCTTATGCTATTCCACTTTCCCCTTTTGTACTAGCTCTTCCCCCTCCTATAAATAAGAGCTTGTTTTTCTTCATTCAGCATCATTTTTCTTTGCTGTAAACTCATGTACAGCACCCACAGATAGCCAGAAACTGGCCCCATCCATCCCCATCATCATTCCCCACTTCTCCATTATCAAATTCCTCCATATTCCCTCTTCTATCACTGCTGTTTTATAGGACAGCAAGCCTGTAAATTCATTACAGCACCTCCTTCTCGAGCTCTTTCTTCCATTTTACCAACAAGAAGCAAGCCCTATCCATGTATTGCTGATCAACGATGGAGAAAGACTGATTTCCCCTCTTTCTTCTCTCATACTGTAAAGAAATCAGTTCTTATCATTGCATAATAGATAATGCATGTGTGTTTGTACATCTTTGCATGATCTTGTGAGAGTGAGAATTACTTCTCCTCACTCTCAGGTTGATTGTAACTGAGCTCTTCCCTAAGGGACTTGGGTTGAGTAGAAATACATTCCTTCGGGGGGGGGGGGGGGGGGGTTGCCCATCTTCAACCCTCAATCTTGTCTCCATTACTTTTACATTTTCATGGCTGTAATTTTGTGAGTAATTTTCATTTTCAGCTTTAAGTGTTCATTCTCTTTTATATTAAATCTCAAAAACAAGTGAATATCATAATTGTTAAGCATACTACGTTGTTCGGGGCATTTACAAAAGGTTGTATTGACATCCATCTGTATGAGTTTCATATGTTCAGATGTAGCCAAGCCCAAGATGGTTCGCAAAGTAGTCATTTTGACTTTAGGAGAAAAGGTTTCATCAAAATCAATTCCATGTTCTTGCTTGTACCCTTTAGCAACCAATCGTGCCCTGTACTTTGGCAAAGAACCAAAAGTGACTTTCATTTTGTAAACCCATTTGCATGGTAGCACTTTCTGCCCTTTAGGCAAATGCACCAAATCTCAAGTGCCATTTTTCATGAGAGATTCCATCTTTGATAGCATAGCCTTATGCCATTTCTTGTTGTCTTTTCTTTCCATTCCTCCTTGGAAGCGTGACAGCTCACACCACAAACTGTCAACATGACATAATCAGCCACATAATTGACACCAAGAACAAACCTGTTTGGCTGTCTTTGCACTTTGGTTGACCTACGGACCCAATGGTCAAGATTTGCTGGGTGTGCAAATTGCAAATTTGCATTAACAGCTTACTGTTTTGCAGATTTAGTATGCTTTACAGCCGGTTTTGGTTGTTCCAGAGGCATCTATTCGTTTTGAATTTGTGGTACACCACGGGCAATATCTTGTTCATCATTTTCAGCATTATTCCTTGCATTTTTAGGGACATTTACAATAGGTATTTGTTGCTCTAGTCGCCATCCTTTGCTGTCCAATTGGTACATCCTCTCGAAATACAACCTGTTTGACCTCCTCTGTCTTTTTAGGCTGTTTGTGCATGCGATCTTCCTGGAAGATAACATCATTGCTGCGTGCCCTCTATTTTTAGAACTACCCTTTTTTGTTGAAATCTGCTCCTAGTGTGCAATGTATTAGAAGACTTGTTTGCTGAATTATTTTGTTTGTTGAGTTATTCCATCAGCAAAGAATTGTCCACATCAGTATATAACAGCTGAGCATTTGAGTTATTCAAGGCCGTCTTGAAAGTATCCCAACTTTTAGGCAAAGTGCATAGCAAGAAAATAGCTTTGAACTCATCATCAATATGAAAATCCGAAGCAATCAACCGAGTGAAAATGGAACTGAACTCATTCAAATGTACACTGGTTGTACCTTCCTTCATGCGAAAGTCCATTAACTTTTTTAGCCAATAAACCTTGTTGGCTGCACTTTTCAGAGCATACAATTCTTCAAGTCTTTGCCACATTGCATATGTTGAATTCAGCTTCTCAATGTTAAAGAGCAAGTTGTTTGACATTGAGAGCTCAATGGTAGAGCGTGCAAGCTCATCCAAATCATCCCACTCTTCTTGTTCCATACTTGCTAGTTTTATTCCCTTCACTTTGATGTGCTTCACCTATTTCTTCTGCACCAAGACATTATAGCACTGTTTTTGCCATATTGCAAAATTATGTGCACCCTCAAGCTTCTTGATGTGCAAAAGATTGTTGCTGTCAGTGTTTCCAGCCATAATTTGCAGCACTAAGTTGACTCAAAAGTCACCAAATATAAGCTCAAATGTCACACAAGTGACCATGGTATATTGTAAGTACCGATCAATAGCCCCAAATTTGACAATTTCGGTCAAAAGCCCCAAATTTTCAAAGGGAAGTTCGTCCAAGTATCCAAGTGTATATGCCAGGCAATTGTTGCACAAATTGAAGAAATTTTGCAAAAGCCCCAATTTTCTTGGATCTGAGAACGCTTGGTAGTGAAGAAGAAAAAAAGATTGTAGGATATAAAAAAAAAAGGAAAAAAATCAGGCATGTCAAGGCATTGACCAGGCATGATCTCTGCCTAGGTTGAATCGTAGCCTTGTCACCTGCTAGACCTGCGTTGGTTGCCCATTGAACTTGTGTGCTTGCACACGTGCCACGTCTGGTCATCGTTGGTTGCAGGCCGTCTCTTGATCCGTCACGTGCTCATGTCGTAGTTATCGTAGGTCCTGTCCTCTGTGCTTGCCTTGTCAACGTCGTCGTAGAAAATGTGTCCCCGTGGTGCGATTGACTCCGTTAGGCAGTCAACTGCTAACTTTGACTTGTGCCTATTGAGCCTGTGCATGCTTGTCGATTGTCTTGAGACACGCGCACGCTTGAGCTGTCTCTTGCCCACTCTAATACCGGTTTGATGTCGATGTGCAAGGATTGAGATAGAGTGCAGAGTTCAGAGTAGGGAGAGTGAGCAGAAAGAGTGAGAGCATGACACATAGTGTTTGGTACAATGACAATATGTATCACTTTAGGTTTTGATAATATATATAAAGTACAAGGGTGCGTGCACACATCCAAACATCGTAAAAGGCATGAAAAGCCTTTATTCCCAACAAGTTGGGTGATGTGTTTTATTGCATTTATTTTAGACATATCTACATCAAACACTTTAGACATTGCCCGTCTTTCTCAATGATTATCAATCCTTTCTGATTAGCACATTGATGGCCCCATTACAGGTAGATGATATCCTAGTTTACAACATCTTCTTTGTTTTCTTGTAGGTACTTTATTGAAGGACATCTATGGCCGATGTGTATGCTTTGGGGGATCATGTGGTTCGGGACAATTTAGACCGAGCACCATCCTTTCTCTCTTTCCCGCTATATTCTTTCAAGGCTTCTAGTCCTTGATCGGCATTATTGGCATTTTTTGAGCAGGTTCTAGGTGCTTGTTTTACCCTCTCTACTTGCATTTGATAAGCTGGATGGGACAAACTACTCTCTATGGTCGTGCTGCATGGGAGTGTCTCCTTAACACCTATGACCTTTGGGTTTTTGTTACTATCCTTATACCAAGACCTACCGTGGATCCTCATGATGGTGTGATTGCAGATTCGGTTGAATGTGAGAGTCTGCTCTTTTCTCTTTTTGAGTTGTGTATATTTTGTCCTTGTTCATGTTAGTTGTATCCGCACAACTGTATGGGTTTGGCAGGGATTGGCAACTCTTTACTAGATCAACATTTGGGCATTGATTATCTCTTGAATTGAAGCTACAACAGCTTTTTATCGTAGATTCCCCTACATTGAGGGACCACATCCACAGGATGGAGGAGATTTGGGATGAGCTTGCATCCCTTGGTATGGATATTTCTTTGGAGGACCTAGTTGCGACACTTCTCCCACATCTTCCATCATCGATATATGATGTGTTTTACACTAGTCTTCTCACTTCTCGTAGCTGGGAGAGACTCCCTTGGAAGGAGCTAGCCCCATTGGTGCTTGAGTAGGATGCGCGTCACAATGAGCGAGATATAGCCCCCTCATTGGCTACTTCATCATCAGCAATGCCTTGATCAAGATGCACCACTCTAGTGTGTTATTCAGATTCATATTGGGTTAACAGGCTTAAAAACTGGATGTTCACATGGAGGCTATTGTTTCACTCTTGGCTTCATACTCATTTGTTGCTCCAGCTAGGAGCAGCCTACCAGAGCAGGGTCTTTGATAGAGGTAGAGCAACAATGCCAGCCTTGAGCTCTTACACCTTTATTATCTTCTTCAAGAGTTAAGTCACTCCTAGGATCAGCTTACCACCATCTTCTTGGATAGCTGGAGCGCCATTGCCCTAGCTTGGAACTCGGAGTTCTATTTGAGAACCAAACACATTGGGGTTCCTTACTATATTGTTTGTGAGTAGATCAAGCTGGTGACTGTACAATTAGAGTATGTCTCTCTGCAGTTCAACGTAGTGGTTGTCTTTACCAAGACATTCCCATAAGCAGCCTTGGGCATCTCGTGTAGAGTCGGAGTTGGACCTTCATAATTGTATCACTCTCTGGTCAGAGGCGGGCCATCCTCTGACTTCACATTTTGACATTCACAATGTTCATCTAACCATGTCCAAACACATTTTACTGTGTTAAGGCTTGACCATTTTAGGTCGGCCTATTTTCATACTTCCACATCAGGTTGGCCAGTTTCATGCTTTGTGCCTATTTATATTTCATCCAGTCTGAGTATTTTCATCACTTGAGACTTAATAGCTTGGGCCATAAATTATTCCTACCTTTCTTGATTCTCCTTCCTTTGTACCTCTATTTCATCAATTTGAAGAGTGGGCTATTGGAGTAAGCTGCTTAGGTATGGCAAGCTCTACATCATCAAGTTTTGAGGACCTTGCAGCCACCAAGCCACCACAAGTGGATACTTTCTCTCCATTATAGAACTCCCTTGTCTAATGTTAGCTTCACTACCCTGAGTAACATACTGCAGCATCCCATGCAGCATATTTTGGAGGGATAGTTCATCTTATGGGAATATATGTGAGCCATGATTTCTTTGCTTGGATTAGAATCTGCAGTTTTTCCATTTGAGTTTACTGTGTTTTCTTTTTCAGTTTCCTTAATGATATGCTCCAGCAACACTATGTAGTCTTTTTAGGTCTTATGTGTCATTTTGGCCTTTTGTATACATTTTTTTCTCTCTCCAACTTAAGCTGAGCCCTTTGGCACTTGACCTAGCTGTTCAACCCTAACTATAGTGTACATATGTGAAGATTTAGCACACATTTTATATCTTCCCTTGTGGTTCAGCAGACAACCCTATCTTATGCTGACTGACCGAGCTTTTGCTCTTTTTTATGAGAACTTTTGAAAGCAGTTTTCTTCTCTTATAGTCTATTTGGACAGACTATTACCCTGTTAATTAGGGGGGTCCTGCAATTTAACGTTGCATTTAGAACATAAAAATCTGTGGTTTCTAATACTTAAAAAATTTTCCTGTAAACTCACCACTCTGTTATTCCTCGTCTTAGGGTGAGAAAGGATATCATCAAGGAAAGCATGCTATTCATCATCCTTTTTTCATGAACCCAAAGGGCATCGCCAAGGGTTCTCATTAAGTGTGTTTCATTCACCACTCTTGTGTGATGGCAGTCAGAAGTGTAATAGAACACGATAAATATACTTTCTGGCATTCTACCTTCGAGCCTGGTATCTTCATCTACATCTTGGTTGTCTTGACCACTCAGCACTATCTTTGAGCATATTGCTTTAGCTTTGCATAATCTTTTGATGGGTGGAGAGATACTGCAAAGAAGCTGTTCTGGTGTAATACTAATAGAATACAAATGTCAGATATTTATTCCAGATCTTGAGAATGTGGCTGCTGCACACATCAAGCGTGTGTGCATCCTCTGGACATCTTGTGCTAGAGGAAACTTGCATAGTTTCTGAGTGTCTGTTTTGCAATCTGAGATACATAGGTACCATCCTATACGGAGGAGGTTTTTCCATGAGAATAATTTGGTGCTAAGTGTTTTACATTCTCCATCTGACGTGTGATCAGCTGCTATGATTGGTGTATTTCCTTGGTTTGCAGAAGTTTACTTTGTCTAAGAAAAGCATATTTGCTGTGTAATGTGTTGCAGGACAAGGGGAACAAGGCAGCTGTCATATTGGCGTATATGAGGCATCTGATTGTTTTCTACAATTTACCTCGGTCTGTTGTGAGGTCTATCAATTTGACCAACAATTCAAATATCCCTAGTGTAGTCTGGATGAAGCTTTTGAAACACTTCACTACTATCAGTCAGGAATCCAATTCTGAACATGAAACACGAATTCAGACACAAGAAAATAGGAATTTACTCATCAGCTACATTCTTGTGTTAGGATTGATGGTTGATGATTTCAATGCTGACCCTTATGATCTTGCCCTGGAGTTAAGAATGCCTATCTCACAGCTAAGGCCTCATTATATGGAGCTGGGTTGCAAGTTCAAAGGAGTGAAACATACAGAGAGAGTTGCAGTAGATGAAAATAGTGCTCAAGGATTGTATCGAGTTGTGCTACCTGTGCCTCTGAAATTTCAGACTTTGAAAGCGAAGGCTAGAAGGAAGAAGTGAATGGAATAAAAGCAACTCCACAACAACTAGAGTTGGATGAATGCTTGAAGACTACAAGTAATCAGGGAAGCGCCAAAGTCACAGTTAACAGGTAATGCTGAAGAGTTCACCGGCAAGCTGATGAATATTCGGCATAGTTGAAGTCAGGTCCTCCCTTTCTGTGTCTATTCTTGCAGAAACGATGATGTGAGCTCTCTGGTTCTTTCTGTGACAATTTTAAATTTTGATATACAAATTGGGTTTTTGAGTGGTACCATGGTTCTTGGTGATTTATGTTATTTTTATTTTTATTTTATTCTTTTGGGGGGCACTGCTGAGTGAAACTGGTGCATCAATGGAGTTCCCCTTTGTGAATGTCTGTAGAAAGTGAGAATGTTTGCATTACTGTTCTCCCTTAACATGGGATGTAACAGCAAGATTGTGAGCTTTTATTTGAGGGACTTGCAACATCTCCATGCACAAGTATCACATTCAAGATTTCCTACTACCGAGAAAGGAAAAGCTGTGTGTAAAGAATGCATATGGAAAAGGAAGTTCAGATGCCAGTTTATTCCCTGATTTCTGCTCATTGGAATCAGTATTTTAACTTGGAACAAGCAAAGCAACTAAGGATACTCCCAACTTGTGTTGTTGCTTATTTGTATGGTGATGTTCCTACAAATACAATCACCATTGCCTTCTTTTCTGAGATTTTATTCATGTACATGGTCCATGGGGTCTCAAAATGTTTGAATTAATGGCTTAATGGTAAGTTTAATAGCTGTCCAAAAAAGAAAAGGGTAGTTTAGTATTAAATTGCTCATCCATGTGATATTTGCACACATTATCCAACCGCTATCTATGTGTGCGAGGCCATGCCAAGCATGAAAATAACCGAATGTTGGTGGGAAAATAGAGATGGATCTTAGAGAGATTTTGATCTCTAGAGATATTTCAAAGGAAGTATACAGCTTAGATGTAGGATTAGGGCTGGAATAAAGTTACAATATGATGATGAGGAACTTCCCAATGTTTGGATGGGCTACCATCACACATCTAAGTCAAAGAAGTGCCACATTGGATGGTGTGTAAATAGGAATAAATGCTTGCCCAAAGCCAAGATGGCATGTTATAGAAGGCTTGGATTTGTTTTTTTTTCCATTCAAGCTTTGTGATATTTCAATGTCAATATAATTCTCATTTTTTAGGCTACATGATTCTGTCATTTTTTGGTGTCTACTATTCTAATATTTTTTTGAACTTTCTCAATATCCAACCTTTGATTTACTTTTCTTTTTCTTTTGCATTTTCTTGTTTCTTGGGTTTTTTTTGGGGTGCTTTTTTTGAACTTAATAATTAACATTATCCCTCTTATTATTTGAGTGCTAGTTCCTTGGTACTTGTAAAGGTTTGGAACTTGTGTGAAATGTTGGTTGGAAGGGTAAGAGGTCAAGGGTGGTCGTTGTTATGGTCCTTAGCACTTTTAAGGTATTTGCAAGGAAATAATGTGTGTTGTGTGGGACGAATGAGTAGGTGGTTTGTGTGATTGGGAGATGATTTTGCGATAAGAGAGGCAAGACTCCTTGGGATTGTCCCACACTTGAGGACCCAATCAGCGAAGGGTTATTGGTGTGGTGAGGGCGAGAGGTTTGCTAATTTCTTGGGATTTCCTTTTGTTGAGGACCCTGATAATTTGTGGGGGAAGGGGTTAGGGGTTTGAGGATGGAGCCATTTGACTAAAGTCACTGGATACCCTTAACTTGAGGAGCCCTAGGTGTATGTGCATTTTTTTTTTTTTTGGTAAGCACTTACGCTTTACCTTTTTCTTGTCTTGAGGTGGTGGAAGTAAGGGCTTTAGTGAATGCTCAAGACAAGCCTTGCTCATTAGATATACCTTGATGGAGATTTGAGTGCTCATTGGGATAGATCGTAAAAAGGGGTGATTATAGTTGATCAAGCGGCTTTTGTTTATATATTAAAAGGCGTTGAGATAGAAGATCGACAACATGGTAGCCCAAGGGATCAATTTGGCCATGATGTACATGTTAATTTGTGTATTAATATCAAACAATAAGGGATGCAACTTTTTCTTTGAGCAGCTCTTTTTTGGTTAAGTAGAACCACCATCAACTTAGGATAATTGCATGTAGTTACAAAGGTTGGCTTAAGATAATTTTGAAGGTGTCCATGAACTTATGGTAGGAAGGGACTAGATCTTGCTCTCAAAACCTTAATCTATCTTTAGGATCTTTGGCATTGATGCTAAAGATGAGAGGATAGCCATATTTGCCATGAAGATCAGGGTTGAACTCAAACCCATGCTCCATGGGTAGGGTAGGTAGGTGGGGGTTTCTCTTTTTGTAAACATAGCTTTGTAAAAGGCCATTCGAGCTTCATTGCTAGCTTCAAGGATGGGTTTTTCCAAGCTGCTTGTGCCTCAAATGCTTACACCTTTTTAGGTGTTTTCAACGTCTTGTTTTGCTAGTAGCCTTTCTCCTTCAGTTGCCATAAGTTAAGGTTTTGGATTTTGTGTTCAATCCATTGCTTCCCCAACACATCACCCACAACAATCACTTGATTCATATAGCTCACTGGAAGTATTAACTTTAGCTCTTGTGTCATGGTGAAGGTGAAGGTCATTGGTGTATCTAGTGGCTCCTTTTTCTCTAGTTCTTTGGTCTCCTATTTTCATTGGATGATGACCATCTTTGATTCTTTCAAGAATGGTACATTTGGTACTTGTTGAGCCGTTGTCTTGAATTTAAGCCCAACTTCGTCCAGTTGATTCTTTTGCTATTATTTTGGATCCTTAGGTACATTTGAAGAAGTAGATTGATTAGGAGATTGCAAATATGTTCATTTACTCAAGATGGAATCTTGGATCCTTTAAAACATAGCAATCTTCTATGTCAATTGAAGGTGGTGACAATGGAGGTTGCTTTGGAATCATGAAGGTGAGTCTCATTAGTTGCTCCTCAGTGAGCGCTCCTTCCTTAATTTGGTGTGCTACGTCTTCTCCTATGGACTCGTACATCGGTGGTTGGGGCAGTGGTCTTAAGTTGCTTTGAAGAGCCTTTCTAGTCATTTGCAATTTTCTTTTAAGCCCTTCCATTGTGTCCTCAATTGGCTTGGTGATTTTTGTTAGAGCTTTGGTGAAGCCCTTCTCTTGAATTTTCATTATTTCCTTTGGCATTTCAGCCCTATCCTTGGCTACTTTCTTATTGTGCCTTACTTTCACGAGATTGTGAGCAAGCTCTTGTATAGGTCCTATGCTTCTCTCCTCTAGTTGCTCAATCTTTTTCTTGGCTTGCTCCAGTCTCCTTTACTACCACTTGGTTAATGCTTCTAGTATGGCAGTTTGCTCCTTTTTGCCTTGCTAGAGCTCCTCTTTTTCCTTGGTTAACTCCACTTTTTGTTCAAGGTGCTCTTGGCTCTCAGTAACTTCTTCCCATTGCTCCAACAATGTGAGAAACCCATATATCTACACTATTTTCACTTCATCTCATTGTAGCTAGTTGATCTGGTCTGTTTGAACTTGGTACAAGACTTCCTCATACTTTTCATTTCCTACCGCTTTGCTTGCCAAGATCTCTATTTCCATCTTAAGGGTGTAGACATATCTTGTATACTACCTCCAAAGCTGACATAAGCTTCCTTTCCTTCTTGATTGTGAGTAGAAGTTGCTTTTTTTCTCTCTCCTTGTGGTCTCTTCATTCTTCCAGGGTCTTGAGTAGGTAATCAAAATCTCGTCTAGATCTTTGGGTGATGAGGGGCATGTAAGAGGGCATTCCTTCTAATCTTGCAACCTTTTCTCCCTTTTTGATTTTGCCTCTTCCATAGCCAATCTTTTTGATCTTGTGATAGTTGGTCCCTTTGACTTGCGTTTGGAGACCAATGAGTAGATGATATCTAACCATTGCACTTGTTTTGCCAAGGTCGCATAACTGACTCCTTTGCTTGCAAGAGGTGGTGGTAGGAGTGGTATGCTTGGTGGGTAAGGTAAAGTTTTTCTACTAGTTGGCTTGGTTGGGGTAGTGGTGGTAAAGGTCAAATCGGTTCCTTTTCCTTGCCTTTGATTGTCTTAGGCTCCTTCCTACTTTCTTTGCACTTTTTCTTGAACCTATTCCAGGTTGGGGTGGGTTAGGTGGGACTCTAGTGTTTGTATATCTTTTCCTTCTAGTCTCTTCCATTGAATTCCTTAGGGACCGATGATAATCTTTTCTCTTCCATTCCCACTCCTCTTTCTCCTTTTGAAGTTTAGCTTCGTGCTTCGCCTTTGTCCTTCATGAGTCCACTAGGGCTATCTCCAAGGCGTCTTTGTCTTCCAAGGGTGTTTTTTCCTCATCATCTTTCTTTGTGGTGCCCTTCTTCTCCCTTTCGTTGGAACCTTTGTTCTTGCTCTTCTCTTGGTCATCCTTATGTGTATCTTCTTTGAATTCTACTTTTTCTATTTTCTACTTTTGAATGGCCTCCAACTTGGCTTGCTGCGCTTCTTTAGCCCTTTTCCTTCTCTCCTCTTCAATCTTCATTTTCTTTTGAGTTTTGTAGCCTTTTCTTGGTTTGTGATGTCTAAGACCCCTCTACTTCTTGCGTCTGTTCTTATTTCCCCTATGTAATGGATCGTGTCTTGCTAGTCTCCCTTTCTTTTGAAGTTGCCTTCTACACTAAGGACATTGTAGTGTCTTTCTAGGTGCCTATTATCAATTCCCTAACTATGTTGGGGTCCTTCAATGTTTCCTTGATGATGTCGGTTAATATACCTCCAAACCCAACCATGGCGGCCTTACATGTAGCTTTTCGCCTTGCAAGTTACCTACTTCCCATTGTGACTTCCTCAGACTTAGTAGCATCATTGAGGACTTTGGTCAGTGCATGGATTGTGCTCCTTGCATAAGCATTAAGATCCACATTCCTTAGGTGTCTTGTAACCAAACCTTTAAACATGCCCAAGTGGATCTTGTTCATTGTTGAGTTGTGGTGAGTTTGAGAGAACAATGTGTATTAGCTCGGCTTGCAATTTTAGGTGTGGGTCGGGATTGCCTCAAGCTTAATCCCATTGCCACCCATTTCTTGCTTTGGGAATTTGAATTTTGCCACAACGTCAGTTTTCTTGGGAGTTGCTCTCTGTAAGCACTCTGGTGGGTTAGAGCCTTGTACACTAGCTTTACAGAAAGGGGAATTTCCACTCTATATGCCTTCCCTTGTTCTCATAGTGATTGTCCCAATCCTCATCAGGATCATAGTTAATCAAAGATTTTGTATACTTGCGATGGTTTACCCTGCCTCCAAACTTGTCCACATATTTGGCTAGAGAGCGCATTTCCGCTAGTTCTTGGGCTTTCTACTCTTCATCTATAACTTGTCTAAGGTTCTAGGTCTACCTATACCTTATATTCAAGTTTCTTAGAATGTCTTCATATTGTACTTTGCTAATTTTACTACTGTGAAGGGAATCTGAGGATTCCTATGCCTTTTGCAGATGACCTTCTCATTGACTCCTATAATTTCCCAATGTATCTAGAAGAAAAAAGGAGACATGTGATGAGAGAGCAAGTTTAGAGTACATAAGCTAGCATATTTCATTTGTTCAAAAATTACTTGTTGCCTAATTCGTAAAAGAAAATGATTTCTATTTATCCTTGTCTACAAATTGACAATGCTTCCTAGTTTATAGGAGAGGTGAATTGTGGAGGTGTGATTTACATGGCTCAAGAACATCTATTAAATAATGAAAGAAAAAGAAATGAATGAAGTGCATTCACAATGTGTATATAGTACATACATAAAGTAAATTTAGACTAATTGGATGATGTAGGACCTTGCTACTACAGAAAGCAATCATAAAAGTTAGGATTGTATTCTAAGGTAATGTAATGGGCCATATCAGTTGGTCCAATGCCCACATGAGTGATGTATGTGAGGACATCTGTGAGGAAATTCCTTGTACCTAGGTGGTTGGCAATGTGAAGTTCCTTATCATTGAGTATTCGATCCAAATATGGATGTAGTGGAACATGGTCCTCTAATGGTTGCTTTTGTGTGATGGGTAACACGTGGAGTGACATTGGAGCAATATAAGTGGGGTCATACTCAAATTTTTTGATGGTAGGATGTTTGGCACTTGTCATTATTTGACAATCGAGCCGTTTCCATTGTGCACGGAGAGTGAACCACTTGTGCAGAAATGGGTATTCAAATTTGGCTAGGTTTTCTAAGTTTGCTATTTCTTCCATTGTTGTTTCTATATGGCTATGCTTGAAGAATCTAATTAAGTGGCCATTGAATACACTTGAAGAATGTAATTAAGTGGCCATTGATAACTTGCTCTGTGCTTATTTGTATGGCAATTAGCTCTTCGGTAATAGAAGCATACTTAGTAAAGATGAATTTGAATTCTTCCTAAGAACAAGGAAGACTTCTAATTGCTATTGCAATGTCTTTATCTAACAGACCTAGGTCAAAGTGGTCATAACTGTGAGCGAATAAGGTGAAAATATTAGCAAGACGGTGAATGATGTTGATTGTATTGTCACCCATGTTGACAACCATGTCTAAAGTGAGTTCTACTATGGAGGGCCTAAAATACATGGAAAGAAATTTCAAGGGTGGTTCAGGTTTATTGTGACATACTTGTGGCATACTTTTACCTAACCTTGCTAGAGGATTTTCTTGGTTGTTACTCACTGTTGGAGTAGGTTTTGGGGTGGCATGATGGTAGCACTAGGGGAGGGAGTTTGAATTGGAGATGGCACGTGAACCCCCTAGGGCTTGAGAAGAAGTGGACTCCAGGACTTGAATTCTTGGCAACTTCTTGAGTGGCTTGAGTTGAGGTCATTGCAGAGATTGTAGGTTCTTGATGCTTAAGCTCCCATTTTGGAGTAGATGGTGGTAATTGATGGTGCTTACACACTCTCATACTTGATTGCGATGGTGTTGCAGCACCTTTAGATGGTGCTAGATTGGATGGTGTGCCGTGTTGTTTTCTACTAGAGGAGAGCATATTAGTGAGTTCAACAATAGATTTAGTAGGGGTATTAGAGTGGGTTGGTTTGCTCTCCTACTGTTTGGATGGTGTCAAGATGGCCATTGTGATGTGTGTGGTCTTGCTAGTGAGTTGTGGTATTGTTGGGAAGCCAAATCTAGCGATTACCCTCATAGTACCCTTGTACTTACAATAGGGCTTTGAAGACCCATCATAGCTTTGCATGTGCTCATTTACCATAATGCCAAATCTTTCATTTGGGTTTAAGGTAGGAGATTCTAGGGTTTGGATCTCCTTGTAGACTGAAGTTCGAAGGGATTAAACTTGTCCTTAAGAACCCATTTGACTTGGTGCTTATGAGTGGTGGTCAATTTACTCACTATCATTTAGTAGTTTTGTATCCCCCTCACCTGAGTTGGTGTGAGATGTGGATATTAGTGGTGTTAAGGTGCTGTAGAAACTTGCGTGTCCTTATTGAAAGCTATTATGATTATGATATTTGCTAGGGTGAGGTGGATGCATTGGGTCTCATAGTCAACATTACACAAAGTCTTTTTTTTGAAGGCTCATCCCCCTCCCAACAACGTTTCTTTTCCACTCCCTCAATGTTTGGTAGTATGTAAAACATGATCGGGAGGCTCTTAGTCTCTATGGTAATCTTGACTTTGCATTTTTCTAGTAAGGAGTAGGACTTTTTCCCATATGGGTTGACTTTAGCGATGGTAGGTATCAAATTGGGGCCATCCTATTTTGGTCCAATTCTCATAGTTCATTGAGGATGTGGTCTTTCTAGGTTGTGATTCTTAGTCTCAAATAGGCTGGTGTTATGGGTTCTTCATCTTTAGGGTCAATCTCAATGATGGAGACTATCTGTATATTTATAGGTCATAATAGCATAGGGGACTCATGTAGTGGGTGTGCTAGTGGATATTATTTCTTAATGTAGCTTCCGTTAAAGAAGTCCATGCCCTTGTTGTCTAAAGTTTCAAGCTCCACATTGTTGGTCCTGTTGATTTCATAAACTTAGAAGGATCCAAGTCATCTGGATTTGATTTTTGGCTTGTGGACCTTACTTGAATAAAGCAACATTAAGTCTCCCTTTTTGAAATTGTGTTGTTTAACATATTTGTGAAACCATGTCTTTAATCATACTTTTTTGCAAATTAGGGCATGTGTAGCTATGAGTTGAATTTCAAATAGTCCTTCCAACTTAGATGATCACTCCACGCCTCCTTTCCTTCACATATTTCTTTCATAGCTATCCTCAAGCTTGGAACAAAGAACTTGATCAACAAAATCACTCCTATCTCGTAGGTCAACTTGAATGGTGTTTGTTTCGTAGCCATTTTATAGGCAGCTTGATAGGCCCATAAGGTTGTTGTCCTAGTCACTCCGTAAGGCTAAGACAATTTTTGTCAATATACTCATCGAAATTTGGTTTGTCACTTTAGCTTGACCGTTGGCCTAGGGATAATATGGTGATGAATTTCGATGGATTATCAAGAAGGTGATGGGTGATGACTTCAAGGAAATGTGTGCCTTGATAGTTAACTAATTCAATGGGGTAGCCAAATCTGGAGATCACTTACTCCCAAAGGAACTTAGTTGTAGTTCTCACATCATTTTTCCTAGTTGCTCTCGTTTTAGTCCATTTTGTAAGATAGTTAATGGCTACAATTATATATTTGTCTTGTGAGTGTCAGAGTGCAACGATGTAGAAGCGTAGGACAAAGACTAAGAGAGAGTGAACACAGAGAGAGGAGAGAGAGAGAAAAGGAGACAATGTAATGCAAAAATCTGCAGTGTAGTATACTGTATAAGAGTGCAGAAATATACACGAGGGCAAAGGAAATATCTGCGTGTGTCTCTGCCTTAATGACCTCTATCTCCGTTAGCCCGAGCACAGTCAGTCTCAATAGATAGATCTCAAGATTAGAATATATCAGAGAGTGTACCACCAACTGGATGTATATAGCCAATAAATCAAAAATACCATGCACTAGGTCGGCTGCATTAAATGCAACCGACTATAGTAAAAAACTGTCCGACTGCTGCGTGTCCTCTATCGTATTGTACTGACGTGGCTGTCCTTTGCACTAATGTGGCACTCTGCCGTAATGTGCTGATGTGGCACTGTCGTATGACTGTCCAATGTATGAAGTGATATTGGATCTCAATGTGCTTCGTTCGGGCATGGAACACAGGATTCCATACCAAGGCAATGCAACTCTCATTGTTGCACCGAAGAAGAGTAGGATGAGGCTGGGGACAACCAAGCACCTCCAACAATCTCCGAAGCTACACAACCTCACATGTGGTGGGAGATGCAGCTTGATACTCCGCCTCAGTAGAAGAAAGGGCTACCGTGGGCTGCTTCTTGCTACTCCAAGAGATAACACCTATACCCAAGGTAAAATGGTAGCCTATAGTAGACCGCCAGTGGTCCACATCACCAGCCCAATCTGAGTCACTCCAACCTGCAAGAACAAGATTAGAAGCATCTGTGCCTACGGGATAAGAATTCCCTAAGTCAGAGGCCCCCCTCAAAAACTGAAGAATCCTTAGGGTAACCTCCCAATGCACCTGTTTGGGTTCACTCATGAACCCTGCCAAAATACCCACAGCAAAACGAAGATCAAGACGAGTGTTGAGAAGCCAAATCAAGGATCCAATCAACTGAGGTAGCAAGAAGCATCCATCATGGGAGAATCTGAGTGTGAAGTGGCCTTCCAGTTCGGATTCATAGGAGTAGAAATGGTCCTCATCTCAAAAGTCACCAAGAGCTCCTGAATGTATCTCTGCTGAGAGATGAAAATCCCCCTCTAAGACTAATAAATCTCGTGATCCAAGAAGAAATGAAGAAGCTCCAAATCCGTCATCTCGAATGGCTGTTGTAAAGCTATCTTGGTCTCTTGGACCTTCTGTTCATGATCCCCTGTCAGAATCAAATCATCAACATACAACACAAACAACACGCGACCAACCTCGGAAGTGTGCACATAAAGCTGTGGATCGGCCTTGGAGCGCCCATATCCCAACTTCGACTGAAGAAACGAGTTAATCTTCTCGTTCCATGCACGTGGATCCTGCTTGAGGCCATACAAGGCCTTCTTCAACCTATAGACTTTCCCATCCGAGGACCCAAAGCTAGGAGGCTGCTCAACATAGATCTCCTTCTGCAAATCACCATTGAGAAAGCCCAACTTCACATCCAACTGATAGACATGCCATCTCCTATGGCCAAAAAAGGCAAGAACAGCTCGAATAGTCGCCATACGAGCAGTGGGGGAAAAAGTATCATGGAAATCAATGCCTCAATGTTGAGAAAAACCTTTAGCAACAAGGCAAGCCTTGTGCTTGTCCAAAGAACCATTGCTAAGGTACTTGGTCTTGAAGACCCACTTGACGCCAATCACCTTCTTGTGAGAGGAATGAGGCACAAGAGACCAAGTGCCATTCCTCTCAATAGCCTCCAACTCGGCTTCCATAGCCTTCCGTTGATGGTCAGGCTCCTTCACTGAAGTGGGCTCACGATCCTGCATAATACGGCTCATCAAACAATAGTTAGAGCAAACAAGCCGCGTAGAATGTGCATGATTCCTCCATGACCTCTGCGGTCCATCTTGCGGTTCCCACTCCTCAGGGACCCCCTCGATCCATAAATCTCAGAGTTTGTCACGAGCCCCAACGAGGACATCCACTGGCGGAAGCTCCTCGGGGGTGGCCAGTGGAAGGGAAGACTCTGAATCAGAAGAAGAATCTCCATCAATAGGCTCTGGCTCCAAAGGAACTGTCTTGGGAGCCCAATCCTCCATTGGATCTCTAAGGATGGGGTGCTCCTGATCCCCCTCTGTGCCTGAAACTTCCACAAACTGCACATCTCGGCTCGTGTAGACATCCCACTTGACGAGATCAAACAGACGATAATCTTGGGACTGGGAGCTATAGCCAACAAAAACTTGTCTCATCAGGAAGCGTCTCAAACTTGTCACGCTGCGGCTTCAGGATGTGGACATAAGCGTCACACCCAGAGATCCTGAAATAAGAGACATCAGGCTTCGTCCTAAAGTAAGCCTCAAAAGGTGTCATCCTGTCAACTACCAAAGTGGGAGATCGATTGAGGATGTGAACTGCGGTAGCCATTGCCTCGGCCCATAGAAATTGAGGTGTTTGTCGATGCTCCATCATGGTGCGCGCCATCTCGATCACACTTCGGTTCTTTCGCTCCAAAATGCCATTCTCTTGAGGAGTGTTGGTGTTAGCACACTCCTGGTGAATGCCCCTATCTGCACAAGTTGTAGAAGACTTCAATTTGTAGATGCCATTCTCCTCATACCCTGCTGAGAGAACCTTCCTCGATCCATGATTAAGGACTTGAACAGTATCATTGTCAAACTCCACCAAGAGGCCAAGAGCACAAATATTATGGACCAAAAGTAAATGATACCCCAAGCCTGGCACATGCAATGCCTCGGACGTGTGGGTACCACCACGTCCATCTGGAATAAGTTGCATCACACCCTGCGTAGCAATAGACATAGAAGAGCTGTCTCCAATGAGAATTTGCCCACGCGAAGGTCGCAAATGGGCAACACCAACGAGAGGAGTCATGTGTCGGGAGCACCATTGTCCATGATCCACTCACGAGCCTGGGAAGCTGCCATTGCAGCATCAGAAGTCTTCAGTGTAGAGTCCTCAATGACTGTTAAGTGTAGAAAAGCACCTGATGAGGGTGCAGCCACCGCTCCAGAATCCTTGGTGTCCTTCTTTGTCTTTGTCAGGGCAATCCTTCTTCCAGTGACCTGTCTTACACAAATATAGCAATTTGATTCCTTCTCCTTGTCCTTCTTGGATTTGTTGTCTTCCTCCTTGTTTTTGTCCTTCCCCTTTGTCTGAGAGGCTTAACCAATCAAAGCCTCCGATTTGGAAGCGTTCTGTCCCTTCAATTGTTCCTCTTGGTCCAAGACCATAGGAACCAACTCTTCCCATCGAAGAGTTGACTTGTGCCACCTTGATGCAATAAGAGTGGAATAAAAGGTACCAAATCATGGCGGCAACTGGGACAGTAAAGTGATCGCCATGTCTTCGGAGGAAATAGGCTTCCCCGCATTTTGAACTTGCATCTGAAGCTGCCGAAGCTTGTTGATGTGTTCCCGAAAAGCGAAGAAGACCTATTCATCATGGACAAGGTTCGCATCTGCACCTCCAAAGAAACCCTCTTCATCAGGGCCATCCGGTTGTACATCTAGTCGAGCTCTAACCATATCTCTGAAGCCACTGACAAGTGCTCAATGTGATCTATCATGATTGTGGTGCAAGATAGAAAAAGAAAAGAATGAATCCTGGCATTCAGTTTGTCCCAATGAGACTGGTCCTTGGTCAACTCCGCACGAGCATTGGAAGAGAGTTTGGACTCATCTCTCATTGAGGGCCTATTAATCTCCTCCATCACCAGTTCTGCCAAATCATAAGACTCCAAAATGGCCAAAATCATCACCTACAAGATGCGGTAATTGTCACCATCAAGCTTCTGGTCTGATGGAAGAGCCAGTAGGACAGGCATCTTCCTGTCCACGATCGCCTGAAACTCCAAATTATTCTCTATAGACATGTTCACTTGCAATGCTTGTACAAATGCAAAATCAGCCCCCTTCAATTGTGTAAATGCAGCCTTCTAGGGCTGGTTCCTCCGTGCCCAAACCTTCTTCACATGACGGAGGCGATGAAAAGGTAAAATCTGCAATGGAAGGCCTAAAACACAGCCTTCCTCCCCTTTGAATAGCAATAACATGTAGCAAATTCACCAGTTGGACTCCTTTTCCGCACACCCACGCTTGCTTCGGCCTTGATCCGATGCGCAGCCCTCCCATTTGCCCTCGAATCCTAGAAACACAGCCTTGTGTCACGCTGAAATCTCCTCTTTAGGTAGGTTCAGCACTCAGTCAGTCCATCTTCACCACTTTGATATACCATGTCAGAGTGCAACAATGCGAAAGCATAAGACAAAGACCGAGAGAGAGTGAACATAGAGAGAAGAGAGAGAGAGAAAAGGAGACAGTGTAACAAAGAAAATCTATAGTGTAGTATGCTATATAAGAGTGTAGAAATATACACAGGGGCATAGGAAATATCTACTTGTGTCTCTACTTTGATGACCTCGATCTTCGTCAGCCCGAGCAAAGTCAGTCTCAATAGACAGATCTCAAGATCAGAATATATCAGAGAGTGTGCCACCAATTGGCTATATATAACCAATAAATCAGAAATACCTTGCACCAGGTCGGTTGCATTAAATGCAATCGATTGTAGTAAAAAACTGTCCGATTGCAGATAGTAAACTGTCTGACTGCTGACGTGTCCTCTGTCGTACTATGATGACATGGCTGTCCTTTGCACTGATGTGGCACTCTGCCGTACTGTGTTGACATGGCACCGCCGTACGACTTTCCATGAAATGACTGTTTAATAGTGAGTACTAGGCTGTTGCAAAGCTAATGGGTCCAATGAAGTCAATGCTCCATCTTTCAAATGGTTGGTGTGCTATTATTGGTGTCAACTTGATTTTTTAATTGCATGTAGGTAATTTTGTATGTTGTGACTTATCACAATGCTTAACAAACTTAGTAGCATCCATGAAGAGCATAGACCACCACAATTGAGACTAAAGAGCTTGTGTGCAATAGTGTCTCCATTGAAGTGTCCTCCTGCAATTTCCCATGTGCCTAAGTGAGCACATTATGCATCTTATTTTCACAGATACATATTCTCAATAAGCCATTTTTCCTTAAGGGATAAATATAGTAGGCACTCAACCGATAAGGTTGAACCTTCAAAACGAGTCATCATAGTCTAGCCTTCTCAATTGGGTGATTTGTGATCTCTTTCTCCAAGATTTAAACTATGTCATTCGGCTAGTATGGTGTAAGATTTGCTTTGTAACACTATTCTTTACTAGAGATCTCAAAGAGATGAGCATTATGTAGGTCATCCATGATATCTTGCTCAGTTGCGTCTTTAGTGGGTATGTAGGACATGTGATCAACCACATAGTATTGTTTGCCATTTTGTACATGTTATCGCGGTGAGAGAACACTTAGTTATAGCTTGAGAACCCATCCAAGAAGTTATATGCTTCCTTCCTTGCTACTTTCTCAAGCATGTGCTTGATGTAAGGCAAAGGGTTGTTTCTCTTGTTGCATTGACTTTCTTGTAGTTTTTGCACACTTGGATCTTGTCGTTCTTTTTGAGTACAATCATTATTGGTGATATCGTGTCCATGTGTTCAAACTTGTAAATGAATCTAGTGTTGTCAATCTCCTCTTTTATTGCATGAGCATTCTTAGGATTCATGGTATATGGTCTTTGTTTAATCAGGGTTACATTAGGGACCATAGGGATGTTAGGAGTCACAACACTTCTTTCAAGAGATAAATGAGGTTGATCTCTTCCTCCTCAGTCAGGTCATTAGCTATGAACATAGGTTGGGTCTTGTTCCCTTCCCTTGCTAAGTTGAGTTCCTTGACCTTGGCAGGTCCCTCTCAATGAATTCACTAGCATGGCCTTTCCTTTTGGCTCCTACTAACACCACTACTTGGTTGCATTTTTTAAAACTTCGTGAACCGTTTTGGCAAATCATGGGGTTTCTTATGCTATTTTGCTTTTGAGTCCTTGGCCTATTTCTTTTTCTTCTCCAATCTTTTGCACCTTAGGTGGACTAGAAGGTCTCCTTTAGTGCATCAAGTCTTAGAGGATCGTGGCATCTCAGGATCACTATCAGAGCTAACCTCAAATTCAGAGTTAAATTCACTTCCTTTGTTGGATGAGGGAGTTTCATCGGGTAGTTAGAGCTTTGATGCATATCCTATTTCATATAGTATTATAGATTATCATGCTTATTCATAGTCAACTACCTTTACGTGTTCTAGCCAGGACCAATCGCAATCCACCTTGATGACTCCTTTTTCAATCCTAAACAGATTAGTCTCTCTAGGCTTAGATTCCATCAAAATCTACTTAATTGTGCTCCCATCTGTGTCATGGTATCTACTTTCTCATAATAGATTTCTGTCTACATATTCATGGTCAAAATTCTCTCTCTTAGAGAGCCCATCCTTTGCTTGCTCATCAACTTTTAGGTTCTCATTGTCCTTGAGTAGGGCCCAATTGTACAAGAGATTCAAGTCATGCACTCTAGTCCATTTCCATTTCGGGTTCTCCATGAGATCTTTGAGAGGTTTTAGATTGGATGTAAGGTTGTTGGCTAGTTTCTCAATCGGATATTAAAGGATGTTATGCACTTCTAATTTGCTTGTTGGAATATGGTATGGCATAGGCATTAGCCTTTTGCATGAGGCTCTTGCCATCATGTGCAGAGGTACTATAGGCAAGTCATGGATTCCATAGTTTCATTAAACATGCTCAATTTCTTCATAGCCCTTTTGTAATCATCCTTGTCATACGACAAGTCAATGGTGGTTGCCAGTAGTGCTCGTCCTTTGGAGAGGGAATGTATTTGTTTAAGAAGCCATAGTTGGGTTTGCTATGTGATTCTTCCTTGAGCATGGCAAAAATGGAATCTAGATCATATGAGGTTTTCTATGTGTCCATTTTCACTTGCACTACTTTTGTCCTATTTCCAAAGAACATTAACCCATTGCCCCAATCTTCCATCACTCAAGAACCTCTCATCCACGGTCTTCCTAGTAATATGTCATAGTCCAGACCATTCATTATAATGAAATTCACCAAGAATTAGATTCCAATTATCTTGATTGGCTAGTCTTTTAGCACTCTAAACGGATGAGCTTTCGTGCCGTTAGCGAGTGTCACATTGAATCTAGCTATTTTCGTAGGGGAACCACCCATACTGGTAGTGCTGTGTGGCTAAGGACAGTCACCCTTGCCCCTATGTTCATGCTACCTTTTTAAGTCGCATCTCTTGATGCCACAACTGAAAGGACAATATGCATCTCAATTCCTTTATAGAAGGCATGAATTTATTATGAACCTGAAACTAGGGAGGGTGTCACACTCAGAATGTGGGCATCATTCTAAGGGTCTCGTGTTACCGCTAGTCATCCTTGTCCTTCTATTGAGGGTTTGAATGTTCTCCATAGATCAAGGTTTTGCCTCTTCAACTTTTCCAAGGGTAACGACACCTGCATTAGGGGAGTTTTGAGGTCTCAAAAATGCCCTGTAAGCGATTCTAGAGAGAAAATATTTTAGAAAATAAAATCATTTTTAGATTTTTAAAAATATTTATATTTTAGTAAGTAAATATATAAAAAATTGTTAATAAGTCATTATCGTGATATTCTCATGGGTTCATCAAACCTAGAAATCTAGGCTGCCATAAAGGTGACAAAGATTGTCATAATGAAGATCTTGCTTATCCTCATTAAAGTGGAAACTAATATTCAATTTGAATTTTGTTCGATGTTTGATTACTCGCTCCATTCTCACTCCCTTCTTTCTTTCCCATCCTTACTAGTTTCTTCTTCGTTTTTCTTCTTATTTCTAATTTGCATAGTTTTTCAATCCAATCTTCTAATCACATCCTTAGCTATGGATTGGTCATCCAATGATCTTTGTAGCTCTAGTAAAAGACCTCTCTATCATCTTCATATTGAGTTGGATAGTGAGTATGAAATGATAAAGAAGATAACAAAACCCATTACTATTATAGAGTCTATGAAACATATACTTAGGTTTGAAGGAAAGAAGATCTTGATCTTTGGTTGGATGGTAGGCTATATCCCAAAGATCCTAGCAAATTGGAGAACTATCTTTTATCAAAACATAACAAGTTGTTACAGAAGCTAAAGGGTTGTCAACAGAGGATTTATTCGTTGGAGAAACACATTAAATCTTATCAATGAAAAAAAACTATTTTAGGCCTTCGAAATTGACAAAAGGCTCTTAAGAATATTGAGCGTCTCAAACGAGGAGGTGATTGCAGTAAAAGAATCCAAGCAACAATGTATATTTTTTTTCACTTTAAAAATATTAAATATAATTGTTATAATTAATTGTATTGATTTGTAATGTTGATTTTGTTTAGGTCTCTTTTTCAACCGAATGCAAGCGAAAGAGATTCTTTAAAAGCATCTCGGTTTTATTATCATCTTCTTCCTTCAGTAGTTTCAAAAGATATTTTGGAGAAGAAAAAAGTTAAAAAGGCAAAGAAACAATGCTTGGAGTCGTTTATAAAGAATCATTCTTTGGATAGTCAGTTAGTACAGAAGACACTAGATAGTATTGGTATCAGTCGAGATGCTTATATAAAACTTTTTCAGCTTTTACAATCAAATATGAAGCAAGAACAAATATTCAATTGCATACTTTCAAGGCCATCTGTGGTTAGAACTATCAGACATAGAGTGAATAACAAAGCGATAGAGATTCTGGGTGAGCCTTTTCCACATGCATTAGGGGAGTTTCAACATGCATTAGAGAGTGAATAACAAAGCGATAGAGATTCCATAGATCAAGGTTTTGCCTCTTCAACTTTTCCAAGGGTAACAACACCTGCATTAGGGGAGTTTTGAGGTCTCGAAAATACCCTGTAAGCGATCCTAGAGAGAGAAAATATTTTAGGAAATAAAATTATTTTTAGATTTAAAAAAATATATATATATTTTAGTAAGTAAATATATAAAAAATTATTAATAAGTCATTGTCGTGATATTCTCATGGTCCCATCAAACCTAAAAATCTAGACTGCCATAAAGGTGACAAAGATTATCATAATGAAGATCTTACTCGTCCTCATTAAAGTGAAAACTAATATTCAATTTGAATTTTGTTCGACGTTTGATTACTTCCCTTCATTCTCACTCCCTTCTTTCTTTTCCATCCTTACTAGTTTCTTCTTCGTTTTTCTTCTTATTTCTAACTCGCATAGTTTTTCAATCCAATCTTCTAATCACATTCTTAGCTATGGATTGGTCATCCAATGTTCTTTGTAGCTCTAGTAAAAGACCTCTCTATCATCTTCATATTGAGTTGAATAGTGAGTATGAAACAATAAAGAAGATAACAAAACCCATTACTATTGTAGAGTCTATGAAACATATACTTAGGTTTGAAGGAAAGAAGCATCTTGATCTTTGGTTGGATGGTAGGCTATATCCCAAAGATCCTGGCAAAAACAACACTTCGCCTTTCTATAATAGCTATTCATTGTTAAGGTTCATTGTGGTGATGGTTATAATGGGTTTCTCGGTTATACACTTAACTTGGTTGTAGAAAAAGATGTTCTCAAATTGGAGAACCATCTTTTATCAAAATATAATAATGAGTTGTTACAGAAGCTAAAGGGTTGTCAATAGAGGATTCATTCGTTGGAGAAACACATCAAATCTTATCAATGAAAAAAAACTATTTTAGACATTCAAAATCGACAAAAGGCTCTTAAAAATATTGAGTCTCAAACGAGGAGGAGATGATTGTAGTAAAAGAATCCAAGCATCAATGTATATTTTTTTCACTTTAAAAATATTAAATATGATTGTTATAATTAATTGTATTGATTTGTAATGTTGATTTTGTTTAGGTCTCTTTTTCAACCGAATGTAAGCGAAAGAGATTCTTTAAAAGCATCTTGATTGTATTATCATCTTCTTCCTTCGGTAGTTTCAAAAGATATTTTGGAGAAGAAAAAATTTAAAAAAGCAAAGAAACAATGCTTGGAGTCATTTATAAAGAATCATTCTTTGGATAGTGAGTTAGTACAGAAGACACTAGATAGTATTGGTATTAGTTGAGATGCTTATATACAACTTTTTCAACTTTACAATCAAATATGAAGTAAGAACAAGTACTCAATTGCATACTTCCAAGGCCATTTGTGGTTAGAACTATCAGACAGAGAGTGAATAACAAAGTGATAGAGATTCTGGGTGAGCCTTTCCATATCAAGGCTAGCTTCAAGGGCAAGAAAAAGGAAGTTGTATTCAATGAATTTAACAATATTTTCCTTGACTTACCCGCCCTATAATGTTTAATGATCAGACTCTATGACTTGTCACTAGAAGAGGCACAAGGAGTGGCTAGATTTGTGGTTAAACTTGATGAAAGTGAGATTTTGAAATGCACAAAACTAGAGAGGGTCTCTTACCTTGATGGATAGAGCACTTTCATCATATCACTGCAATCACTCAATGTCATTTAGTATTCAATCAGAATACATCTGGTGGCTAGGAGCATTCGAAATAGATACAGAGGATTTTGATATATTGTATTGGGTTTTTCATCGAACACCAATACCGAATGTTATTAAGAGACAACAAGCATGAGAAGAGCTATTTGTTGAAGGATTTGGGAACTACAAGATTGAGTGGCATATAAATGGTGACTTAAAGACACTGAAATGTATGTATCAAGGGGAGCCAACTCTAGATCTCCTTGCCTATATTGCATATCCCCATCCATAAAGTTGAACTCAAGAAATTAGAATAGAGCTCCCTCTAGAAATTACAAGGATCCACAGTTTAAGCCAGTCATAGATCCACAGTTGAGGCCAATCTGCTTCCCACTTCTTGAATTTCTCATCAATACGGCTAAACCTTGTTTGTTGCAAAGTTATTCTAGTAGCATTGGTAGCATCCACTATATCACTGTAATGGACAAATCTCTCCAATCTCTAGGCCTTTAACATGTCCATCATAAAACTCCCTATAATCCTTCAGCTTGTCTTGAAGTTCCTTCAAAAGCTCTTGCAAATCAAAAGAAACATTAAGCATAACTCTTATGTAAACAAATTTGGATGAATTTCCAGTTGCATGGAGAAAATCAAAGAGCTTCTCATCACAAGCATCCTCTAGATCCTCTTCCTCCATTCTCTCTAAAGAAAACTTCATTTTAGTCATCTTGATTACTCACAGATCCCAATCCTGAAATAATAGCACAAGTTTAGAGAAACAATATACAAATTTACATTTACTAGAACAATGAGCCACAATGACAATTTATTTCATTCATCTTGGATATCTAAATCGATATATCATACTCCACATTTACAAATGCTTGGATAACATAGCATACATGTTAAATTGTACAAAACAAAACAACAATGCCTTATGAAACGTGAATTGACCCTTTAGATAGCAGAGCAGGCATAACATTTCGCGTTTCATCGGGCAGACACTATTTTAGCTAGAGGATTTATGAAACATGAAAACAGGTTTTCGAAACCCTCTGTAGGTTGACAATTTCACGTTTCATATGGCAATCTATCGTTTCACATGAAAAATAACAATTTTAATGATCTTTGATTCCTCCAAATACTCATAGAACTATTTTTCAAAGATTGCAAAAAAATAGTGATGATATAAGTTTGTTACTCGAAAATTAAATTGCTTCCTCAATAGAAATGGGCTGCTTTGTTGAGAATATACTTACTTTGGGCGTGCAGTGCTTTGTTGAGGATATAGTTATAGAAGAGAAATCAAATTGCTTGGAAGAAAATTTGCATAAACATGAGCCTGAGTTCTTGTATAACGGTTACCATGCATTTGTTTAGAAAAAACCCTTGCACTCGTTCAAAAGAGTTGTATTTATAATAAAAATGAAAAGGCTAAAAGTTCTCTTTTACACTAAAAAGCGGTGCCATAAAAGCATCATCATGTCCAAAAATGTTAGTGACACGTAGCACAAGTTTCGAGGCAACAACGGTCTACGTGGGGCACGTGTCAAGTTTACTGCGTATTATAGTAGCCACATGTGTGAACAAAGGTAATTTTAAAACGATTTTTTGGACCACAAGAGCATTTTTCCAAAGAGACCAAGCCCTTTCCTCCTTCGAAACACGAGTACGAGGCGACTTTGTCAAACAACAAAAAATTCTTCAGCACCCTCCAGCACAAGGTAAGATTTCATCACCTTGCACAAAACGTGCTAAAGTCTCAGAAATGTAATTTTCTTAAAAATTCTTAGTAAGTTCAATAGCAATGTTCATTTTACCAAAATTATATTCAAAATCTTCTCTGAACGTGTTAAAAAATTTCTTCAAAAAAGCTTGACGACTAAAATGTGATAAGGCACAGCTCTCCCCAGATTTGCCATCTCGCATTTCATATGTCAGGAAGGGCTCTACAACTGATTAAAATAGCTCAATCTTATGCTAAGACTAGTTTGAGTAATTAAATGCATTGATTACTATGCTTTTGTGTTCAAGAAACAACAAATTTAAAAGATCTTGACAAGTTCAATAGCAAAATCATATTCTACTTGCTTATGGACTTATTTTTAAAATCGTTTTCGAATTTGACCAAAATTTTCACAAAAAAAGGTGACGTATGAAACATAAAAAAGCATATGTCTCCCTTACCTAGAAGTATCAGATCGCGTTTCATAAGTCAGAGGGCTGTATTATTTAATAGAAAGTTAAGTTGGAAGGTTAACATAACTTTGATGAATTATTAAAGTTTAATTTTATTATTTGATAAAATAAATTATTGTCAAAGTGTAAATATATGATTGGCTTGGGATTGAAACTATTTGAGTAGTGTTTGTTTACCACTAAGTGATTGCAAAAGATATTATATTAGATTTTGGGGATCTTTCCTAATTTTGAGTTGGTTTTTGTTTTATTTAGAGATGTCAGATGGCTAGAACTAAGGCTACTGCAAGAAAGCAGAAAGTTGAGTCTAGAGGTCTTGCTTCAGCCCTACAAGCCTTTCAAACTTACAAGGAAATCAAAGCCAAGGGGAAAGTTTTCACAACACGTTAGATGTCTAAAGGAGATTAGAAGTGCAATGAAAGCTCTGGATAATGCAATTCCAAAACTGCCTTTTCAGAGCTTGCTAGGGAAATTTGTGACAAGCATAGACTTGATTGTTTTAGATGGACAAGGGTAGCTCTCAATTGCATTCAAGAGGTTGCATAAGATTTTTTAATTGAGTTTTTTCAAGATTCTTATATATGTGCTACTCATACACATAGGCTTACACTTATGGACAAAGATATGATAATTCTTAGGACGTTGAGATACAGGCTTTCAAAGGTCCTTGAGCCCAGTCCCCCTTTCTGATGTGAAGGCTTTCAATATTTTAAATGTGCCTCCATATAGATAAAAGAAAGGTGATTCAGATCCTAAGGTTAAAAATGTCACACATGAAAAAGATAGAAAACTACATGAGAAAGATGAAAAGGCCACAAAAGAGCAAGCAAATAAATGGAGGGAGTATAAAAGAAAGAAGAAAGAATAAAATAAATCAGAGCAGCTCTTATCTTTTGAAGAAGAGCTATCTACCCTTCTTGAAAGGGCCGACTCTAAGGGCTTCAATGTTTGTTGCTTTTTATCTAGTGATATTAATAAAAGATCTGATATGATGTTTTTTTACTCTGATTGTATTTAACTTCTCAAGAATAAAATAAAAGAAGTAAATGACTCTATTCTTCTTGATGGAATAATGTATAATATATCAAAATTTATTTTTACTCGCTATAGTTTCCTAGCAATAGGCTTTCATGTTGATTCTTACTATGATATCCATTTCTTTGCTAGGTATGTAATGCATGAGCTCCCCTTTGATATACAACAAAAAGTTGAGGTTCTTGATCTATCTATCTCATACTATATGAGGAGTAAGCTTGATGCAAGTGCATTTGACGATTGGTTCTATTCAATTGACTTTGAAACTTTAGAGCTTCTTCTAATTCCATACAATGAAAAGTAAATAATTTGATATTTTGTTAAATTTAATGAGATCTTATTTTGCTAGATTATTTAAATATTTTTATTTTCAATACTTATTGGAGCCTAATTGGAATAGACTGTATGGAGAGGCAATGTTTCCTCATCAATTCTATGAAAGGAAGCCATGAAAATGCAAAGTTGTAAGTTATATAATCCAAGGTCTCATTGATATTTTGATCTTTCTTTTTGTAATTACTCTAAATTCTATTGTCTTTTTGGTACAAAGCTATAAAAAGATTGATTGAAGTGCTAGAGAAAAATCCTCCCATGCCTTTCGATTTACTTGCAACAATGCAATATAAACATGATGTTGTAAGGTCTTGATTTGAATGGCTGAAACTTAATAATAAAATTTATGGTAAACTACCATAAACAAGTTTCATAGTTTTACTTTATATTGTTGATTGCAGTATTCTCATTAGGATGATAGTCACTCTTGTGCCTAGAGAGTAATTGAAAATGCCAGAAGATTGGTTAGGTTTATTTATCTCAATGAAGATAAACTTATAAAGGTAATGTGAAAGATACTAAACTTTAAGATTGCGGTTTGTTGCAAAATAGTCCATTGATGATAATAATATAGTCCATTGTAAAAAATAACAATGAACTAAAAATCTTTTCTTAAAAATGTATGACAGTTTACAAGGGATTGCTATATGAGTGAGCATGTTTGGTATATTCTTAGCAAAGGTCATGAAGTACATAATGGAAAATTGTATACAACCAATAAGAATGGACAATAGTGGGGGACTTGGACATTGAAGGAGAGGAGGTATACGTAATTGCAGCAGGTGAAGCTATGCCTTCAACACCCAAGGCAACCAAAGCATCAAAGAAATGCAAAAGGACTCCTAAAAAGAATGTCCCTTCTCCTAATAAGCAAAGTTCTCAAAAAAAGAAGTAGCTTTGTCTCATTGCTTGTAAGTCCATGTGTATAAAAGTCATGGAGATGACTGTAAAAATTTGTCACAAAATTTGTACATGTATTTTATATTCTTCTCTCCTTGTTGATATTTGCAAAAAAATATGTTGCAAATGTTTAATAATCAGAAAGTGGAATCAGATATACGTCTAAGTGAATATAATATGATATAAAAACTTACACATTTATTATTAAGTTCAAACACAAATAAGCATGGTAGTTTAATATCTTCATTTGTAAATCCATCCTCACATGATGTAGCGTACATGATGATCTAACCTTTAGGATTGCAATAATGTCCTCATTGAACCAAACATCAATATCCACTATAGGATCTTTGCTAAAATTATTAAGATTTTTGTCTAAAGCAACCAGTCTACCACCAACATAATGCCATCTATTATAATAAAAGCAAAGGATGAAATTTTGAGTAGTAATCATATATTTACAAGCTATAGAGTCTTGATCTATCTTACATATAATTTTTTCTTCTGTCTTAGTGTCCTATCCCTCATCAACAAATTGTATGACATGATCATATGAAAGCACTAAAAGCTTGAAAAAACGAGCAAAGGAAGGGGAAATATTGATCCCCATTGGCTGCGCTGTATGGGGACAATAGAAGAATGATCATTAAAGAATATTCAATTCTCTGGAAGCTCTATCTTCTCTCTACATTTGTACATATTTTCTCCAATCGAACCATGCATCACATCAATAACATCAATAATAGACTCGACCGGTTGCCATTTCTCAAGATCAGAGAGATAGACATCTACAAGACAAACAAACAAATGTTATAATGGAAAACCTTAAACCAAGTTCAAGAAAAGAAATACTTTAAGAATCAAATTCTGAAAATTTGATCTATACATTGGAAGACTTGAAGTTCTAGGTTTCAAATATAGCTCTCTATGCATAAATACATATTACATCAATACCTCTTTTATGCTATTCTTATTTAATCCAAGCTTGAAATCTCGGATTCTATCCTTCCAAGCAAAAATGAACGAGCTCTCATATCTTCGCCTTTTTTGATGTTTTGCATGTTGCATGGTGATCCAACTACTTTTGCTAATGATTGTGGGAATCCATCTTTCATCTTTTTGGAATGAGTTAAACATTGCTTGGACGCCTTGTTGAAGGTCAAATGTCTGTATCCATAGCAGAGAGAGAGAGAGAGAGAGAGAGAGAGAGAGAGAGAGAGAGAGAGAGAGAGAGAGAGAGAGAGAGAGAGAGAGAGAGAGAGAGAGAGAAGACTAGGCTACAACAAAGGAGGGAAAAACACAAGAGGGACAAAAGAAAGGAGGGAAAAAATAATGTGCCAAGCTTTTTACTAATTTGAATTTAGAGTAAACCTGTCATTATCATTAATCTAGACATATCATTAAATAAAAGTGATCGAGACTGCATATAATTAATGCAAAGAATACCATAATCATGAATATGAGGCTAAAAATAAAAATTGATAGTATAATTTTTTATATATTATATATATATATTTATTTATAAAATAAATTTTTACATTTTTAAAATTAGAAGTTCCGTTACGGAGGCTTTGCTCCTATTGGTCTAGAGCACTCTCTTTCTATCTCTTAAAAGGTATTTTTGAGACCTCAAAACTCCCCTAATTAGTGGACATGAGGGTTGTAAGTAGTCGTGCATTAACCATAGTGGGTTTGTCTCTTCTTGGTCATTGAACTTCTCCTTCTTTGTCCCATTGAGTAAGATAGTCTCACCTTCCTGTGATTGGTTGTGAGGTTCATGTCTATTAATCGGTAGACGAACAAGGTGGAAAATCTAGAAAAGCTAAAGTAGAAGACAAAGGCCAAGGCAAAGTGGAAGGGAAGACGAAGCCACGCTAAGAAAAACCTAGAAACACAAGAAGCGCAGAAAAGTCCTAAATAAGGGAAAAAGACGCACAAGGAAAAGTCCAAGTCAATACTTTTGTAAAAGAGCGCAAGTGCATCATGATTTAATTTAAGGAGCACCGGGCTCTCACTCGTGCAATTTGTAAATGTAGACGGGCGGTGGAAAGGAAGCTAGGAAGATAGAAGGACAATGGGAAAAAGGGCCTAGGCCACGGTCGGCCATGTAAAAAAGGGGATAAGGGGATGATCGCCCAAAAGGGATTTAGGGTTTTGTATATAAAGTTGAAAAGTGAATGAGAAGCTCATTCTTGTGTGTGGCCAAAAGTGGCTCTCCTCTTCTTCTTCTTCTTTTTCTTCTTGCTTGCATGAGCTTGTGTTTGAGAGGGGAAGTGTGAGAGTATGAGGGAGTGAGTGTGTGAGGGTGAGGGACTGAGGAGGAGAAGCTCTCCATCTTCTCCTCTCTTCTTCTCTTCTCTTCTCTTCTCTTGTCTTGCTCGCGGCGATGGAGCTTGGAGCATGGAGCTTGAGGATGGAGCTCGCTTGAAGCTTGCACTTGGATCGTGGAGCTACCGGAGTGCGCGGGAGAGGAGGTAACTCGATCGGCATGGAGGTAAGCTCACTACACTCATAGATATGGATGGTGTGTTGGCTATGTGAGAGGTAGCCATTAATGCTCGGCTTGGAATGCTTGAAACAATAAGCGGTCCGTGGGTCTTGGCGGTTGAGCAAAAGCTCCCACATTTTGGTTCCACTGTCGGGACAAATGGATTCAAGCCTTGAGCACTTGCGGGCTTCGAATCGAGCATTGAAGTAGGGTTTTCTCCGAACCGGTGCTTGAGGTAGATAGGTAGGAAGTGAGGGAGTTTGAAGAGGTATTTGATATCCGTAGTAAGTAGGTTTTTGTTGTTTTATACTTGGGAAAGCATGATGGAGTAGTGTAGGTATTTTTCTTATAAAATTTTCTTGCATTTAGGAAGGATAGGAGCAAAACATAAGAGCAAACAGTAGGGTTTTTTGTTGCTGTATAACAGGCTGAAACAGGGAAAAGAAGGGAGAGAAATAAAAATTTGGGTTAAATGTTAGTAAGGGAAGCAATATTGAGGTGAGTGCAGGCCTAGACAGGGTGATAAGGGGCCAAGAGTGGCAAGAAAGGCCACATTGTGCATTGCAAGGTTTTAGGAGAGCAGGAGAGAGGAATAAAGCTTTGTGAGTGGATCCGCTTTGATCTTACTAGATATTTGCCCAACCCAGGTAATTCTATACCTTCCTCTACATGAGTAGGCTGGATTTGGAGCTGCTCGACCAGGAGGAAGGCCTCTAACGCTTGGTGTGGTTAATTTCGTGAAGTCCGACGAAAAAACGCAACGCACTCGGCGCTCGGGGGGGTCACTCATGAATATATGTATATATAAGGTGAGTTCAAAATAAGAGATTTTTAAAATAGCATTTTTATACATTTTTTACATACAGAAGGGTATCATATAAAGGGGTTACTTACAAATTGAATAGAAAATGGTTGTGTTTAATTCAAGAAAAATTCACAGATTAGGATATTTATAAATAGGCCATGAACACATGTTATATAGAGAATATATATATAGTGAACCCCCCGAGGCTCGGCATGTCTGAGTGATGGCAATTCTGGGCCGAGTCCCAGAATCGGCCCTCGGACCGCTCGAAAATTTGGGCCTCGGCCCACTTGACTCGGACACCCACTGCTCAGCCCGTTCGATTTGAGCATTCGGACTAACCTTGAAACTTGGCTCTCGACCCACTCGGCCCTCGGCCCTGCCGACTTGGCCCACTACCACTCGGGCCACTCGACTCGACCCTTGGCCACTCGGCCCTCAGACAACCAGACTCGGACTGGCCGAATTTGACATTCGGACCAGCTACATTCGATCCTTTCTACTCGGTCCTTGGACGGGCCGAATCGGGCACTCGGCCCCTGCAATTCGGACCTGTTGGGCCTAATTTAGATTTTTTCAAATTTTAGGTTGAAGACAGTGAAATTGATTGAGAGACCATATAGAGCTGAAACCATATCGTAGATGGATCACTGGGCTGAAACTTAGAGCAAGTAGTTTAAAATTTGGCTATAAATAGTCTTTCAAATCACATATGGCATTTACCGTAATGGCCTTGCGGGCCGGGGGGACTGCCCCCCTGGACCCCCGCCCTCCGCACCTCCCCCGAGTAGGTTGGCGAGAAAACACGTGCCGTGACAGGTGCTCCAAAACAGACCCTAGTTTAGTAATGGCTCTACATGAGCATGGATTCTCACTTGCAAGAGTAATCAAAAGCACGTACTCGAACAGAGACAAACAGAGACCCTAGAACCTCAATGGGCCCATGTAGCCAACAAGGGCAAATAGGCCACACTGCAAAAACACATACGTGTTGCATTCGGACTGCATCTAGTCAAAGCGGAAAGCAACAACAGCAAGCTACAATAGCGAGAATGACTAGATATGACAGTCTTGACGATAGATGCTCCTTGAATAGCACAGTACTGATGATCCAAGACACCAGTGGAGAATCCACATCTGGTCATGCAGTTGGGGACTCAAGGGCATTTGTCAGAAGGCTTTAATTTACAAGATGAAGACATAGTACCACCTGCTTATCTTAGGGTCAAACTCATCGTGAAAAGAGAGTATACTATCGATGCTCTGATTGATGAAGGAGCAGATATCAATATCTTGATCTATGAAGCATGGACCCTACTAGGCCAACCAGAGCTCACACCGACTAATGCAACTCTTAGCCCTTATGGGGGACACCCACAAGCACTCATAGAAAAGTGTAAAATCTTTGCGATAATTGAAACTGAAAGCTTGCCTATCCTATTTCACGTTCCTTCAAATAGTGCTAATTATGGGAAGGGAACCCTCCTTGGAAGACCCTTCAAAAGGGTGACCAAGTGTGAGGCGGACTATGTAGCACAGAGGATACACCTAACACTACCGGGAGTGAGGATAGTCACAACCTTTAGCAAGGGTGACCTCATCGAACCTCAAGGGAAAGGCAAGGAAGGTGCTGACATAACAATCAAGTCTACTAACGAGAGTAAGGACTTGTTGGAAGAGTTGATACAAGCACAGGTTGAACAACGAGAATCAGTGAGTGAGGCCATGCCTGAAACAAGAAGGTCAAGAGACAATGCCAAGGACGGGATTTGGACTTACAAATATCGTAGAAGACCCCAAAAGAAGCCCAAGCCTTATAGGCGAAGGCATCGATGGAGAGCCAATACAACGCCAAGATGGATATCCAAAGCGGTGCTATGTGCTCAAGGGTATTATGCAGGTAACCGATGGATTTGGGTACCAAAACCCCCTGCTAAACCACCTCTATCAGTTGGAGGCCAGATTGCATCAAAAGCAACGAAGCACAGGAGGAAATCTAAGAGAAACTCCAGGTCTTGAGGCAAGAAACCAAACATGAGTGTTCGAAAGAAAGAGCCTCAGCCTAGCATGCTTAATAAGCAGATGTCATATATAACCATTGAGCATGCATAAAGACCACTAGTGCTCAAGGAGCTTTTGACTTCCCAAAAGGATAATGAGCACCAAAGGCACAATGCTGCTCGTGAGAAGGCTGATTGCTCAACAAAGAAAATAACAAAATCATCTAATAGCCACGAGCAAATCTCCCAGCCATTGTCAAATCCACTAAGGAGTCCCAAGTCTCCTACACCCTCTTCCCCTAAATGGACACAGGAAGCACAATATTCGTTAAGGGTGGCTGCTCAATCCCAATCTCTATCTCCATTTAAGCTTCCAATTGTTCAAGAGGTGGGACATGACACCATCCGTAGCTCTCGGCCCAAGGATATGCTTGTGCAACCTAATGTGACTAGATCAACTCATGCTCGATCTACACAGGTGAATGCTCAAAGGGCAACAAAAGACATGACCACTTCCGATCGCCCTAGGGACTTGACACCGCAATGTACCAAGGGTAGCTAGCCCACTAGACTAGCCGCTACTACTTCCAATCAGGGATCACAATAGTCATAACCCTTGGCCGTGACAATGTCCCTTGCGGAACGTGTCCTTAGTAGTTCACCTGGGGAGGAGGTGCCGCAACCAGTGTCCTTGACAACTCTAGCACTTTCAAAGCATCTAAAGCCTAGGCTTGAGGAGAAATCTCTCAAAGATGTGGCCAAGGAGATGGTGCGTCTGACTAATCAACCTAGCAAGGCTGTCCAACAGGTCGCAACTATGTCCCATGAGGACACACTAGAGAAAGAGAATGCTGAGGCCCAACTAAGCATATCAACGGTTGACCTAGTCCAAGGTCCTAAGTCGTTAGGTTATGCACCTTCACTGACCAAGAAAAAGATGAGAAAACAACGAAAACAACAACAGTTACAGGTGGTTGTGGACCCCAAGAACATTGAGACTAAGAGCGCTGGAGAGCTGACGAATAAAGTATCGAGTCCATCCACCAATGAACCTGTTGATGTCTCTCCTAATAGCGGTGAAACCTCAGACACATTCGTGTGCTCTGAAAAATCAAAGCGGCCATTACCATCAATGGTTGCTTTCAACACTCAATCCACTGACAATAGAACTCGCATTGACCAATCAAGAGTGGATACAATGCTGTCACAATAGGGTGACAAATTTATACCAGTCACATCCAAGGAGAACCATGACACAATAACAAAGCCTCAAGAGAAACATGGAAACCCCGAGAGCATAAGCAATCCTAGCATTGACCAATCTTGCTCATCTAGGCCTGAGCCCCTAGCTATGCTAAAGCCTAGGCAAACTCCTAGAACTTTGCATGAGATAGCAACCAAGCAAGCCCTCGTTGAACATAGAAGTGTCGCAGAATGCTTAACTGAGTTGGATGCTAAGCTTAAGGTGTTCGCACGTGTTTATGTCCTTGCGGATATGGGTGCATTCCCTAAGGAGCAGCTTGGAGAATACTTGCCATTTTTCCTATCCTGGGAAGAGCAAGAACATCTTAACGAGCGCTATGATAGGCTCTTGCATGAACGCATGCGACTCACCTTTGATGAGGAAGCCGACAAACTATGCTTAACTGTGACATTCAATGATGTGCTCTGCCAACCAAATCTTTTAGAGATAGAGAAACTAAAGTGACAATCAGAGGGTTGAAGTCAATTTGAACAACATTGGTTTGAAAACCGCATTGCAATGGCAGAACTAGGAGCCCAGATCATGACAGTCTCAGAGGAGCGATTGGCTAAATAGCGGTCTCAAAGAGACCCAACCTATGTGGCAGCAACTTCCTTTCGTGTTGACTGCCATTCGGGGTACAGACTTAGCTAGAACTAGCCAAGAGAACTCATTGGTTGATAAGGTTCTCACTGAGGAGGAGCTACATGCTGCAAGTAGACTCGGACAAGGTACCATGATACTTGACGTTGCAAAATACCTGATGTTATTAAGAAGGCTACCACGAGTACTGGATGCGTGTGCCACACTCCAGTACAATCTCGAGTTCTACAATTGGTTTTTATCCTTGTGAAATGATATGGATTCGTAAATATATATATAAATAAACAATGAATTTTGTGACCTTGTATAGCCAATATCAACACACACAAGCAATGATAGTGAAGCGCAGGGAGAAGAGTTGGGTTTGATAGGCTAAGCTCCTTAGGTCCTCCTCTCATCACACATTTAGAAGTCGTGTGACCATTCTCACCTCCAAGTGGAGGGCATGCAACCCTCATTATCACCATAGGAAGCCTTAACCAACATCTCTGATGGTGTAGATGGGGCACTGTCTCTTTCTATACACCTTTCCCCTTTTTTGGTCTATCCTTCCAAGGATGAGCCTTGCTCCACTCCATGACAACCAGTCCATGCAACTTAGCATAAGCTACGATCTGCTAATGACTGGAGGTAAAACGAACATCATTATGGGGGCCGTCCCTCCACAACAAACGTTGCATGCCTCACCTCTCCCCTCCTTAGCATATGCACTTGATAGCCCACTGTATAATCCCTTCCATGCAAATAGTTTTATCCTGTCTCAAGGTCTAATTCTTGGTTTGCATTTTGCACGTCCCCCTATGTAGTAGACATGGAGCACCCAGTGTAGCTGGCTTGCAAAGATATTCTCTGCCGTTGAAGGGAGCATGCCGCACAAGCTCCTCTGTCGGAACGCTATGTGCCTAGCCTCAAAAGGTATGCAAAGAAACGAGGCCCCAAGCAACACCACCCCGGACGTAGACTGAAAAATCCCAAGGCTAGGGGAATAGCAGCTCAAGGGAGCACAGAAGGCGTAGCAACACCGGTTGTGCAAGCCCCCAATAGATGCTCGGGCACCAGGTGCTCGAAAGCAGAGAGGGCAGCTCAAGACAAGGAAGAATTTGATGCATTGTTCAAAAGCATTTTGGAAACGGTTGCGGCCTGGGACTACACCATTCAGGTCCTGACCGACATCTTCCCTGCCCAACCTTACAGGAGCCCCTCACCAACAGAGCCTGAGTCGCCTGACCACCCTGACTCACCCCACCTCGTGCAAATCGAGTAGCCCCTATGATATATAAGCAACTTAACAAAAGCCATCCTGCCATAACTTTTTGTCTTTAAATGGTTAAAGGGGTAGGCTCCCCACCTGTATACACTTTCCTTACCTATTGCTAATATATGCCACGTCTTTAACAAGCACCGGAATATGCATCGCAATCAGCATCATAGGATTTTGATGAAATAATATCTTAACATGATTGCATCTGTTTGTTGTACTTGATACATGCGACTGGCATATACTCTCATGAAGTGACAAGTGGATGCAGGATGACGCAAGGCTTCGTGCGAAAGTGTTCAATGCCCAAGCACCACAAGACCACCGGCCCCACAAAGAGCCACGACAAAGCCACGTTATCGAAAGCAAAAGTCACCCGTGCGAGTGCCCACATCGCATGGCTCAAAGCATAGTCATGGGCTACACTCTCTTTTTGGGTCAAGCTCTACATTTGGCTCATGGCAGTTGTTACCTCAATTGTACCAACATTGCGTGTCACAAAGAGGTTTGCAAAATCTCAAGTGTATTTTTCCATCTCAACAACTGGTGCTCTAACAATGAGGCTAGGGCACAATCATTGATGTAATATTCATTTCCTCAGCCTTCGAAGCTCGACATTTTCCAACCCATGGAAAGGCTAATAACCTCAACATATTGCAATGATGGTACTCAGGCAAGTCCAAAAAAAAAAAGAAAAAGAAAAGAAAAGAAAAGATACGAGGCGCCCACAATCACAACACAGCACCTAGGGGTCCTCAAATTAGGTACGTCCAGTGATCTTGGTCGGTTGGCTCCGTCCCTAGTCCCCTAGCCCTTTAGTATCACCCACAATTGTTCAGGGCGCATCAAGGGCAGGACATACCTAGGGAGCTTGTCTCGTCTATGGTTAGACCTGTCACCCTGACCTATTCACACGATTTCCTCTTGCACTCTACCTTAATACCATTGCAATTAATCGTGGTAAGCACTACACGAATGGCCATGAAACATACACCGTCCTCATCACACAAGTCCAATAGCTCCCAGCTCTACCGAAAGTGCGGTGTCCCTGTGTGCAATTATGCTACGTTGTGCAGTCACAACGCAAAGGCTGTCTCATACACCTTCACGCATACTTCTTCTCCACATAGACAACTTTGCTTCACCCATACATTGTTACGAGAAACTAGCCCGCGATCTTCTAACTACGTAATATCTAAGTATGCACGAGCACTCATATAATATCTGCACAAAAAAATATACATAGTTTAGGTCCTCAAGTGCAGGACAATACTCTCAGCTCACTTAGAGTTCGACCTGTCTCTCAAACTAATGGAACTATGTCTTGTGCACGATAGAGAAAACTAGCACTACCCCTAGGAAGAGACCACTTATGAGAGGTTTTCAAATTGCACGTATTGAAGACTCCAACGACAATGTCATTCACTCTTTATCGACACCCAACTCTGAATGCTTATCCCTTATCATCCTGCAAGCCCGCAATGAATCGTCATGTGCAGAATCCCCAACAAAGAACAACCCTACCACCAACTCCAACAACCCTTCCACCAGCCACCTTGGCCACCAACGTGCCTCCAAGGACCTTCTTCCACACCACCACCACCACTCCTCCACGGAAACCACAGGCATCCTTGCCACCCACATCTTCGAGGCATGCTAAAGCCTGCTATCTACGACGGTGAGTGCCATGGGACTGGCACTCGTCTAGGCGAGGGGTAATGTTAACCAGTAGATGAACAAGGTGAAAAATCTAGAAAAACTAAAGTAGAAGACAAAGGCCAAGGCAAAGTGGAACGGAAGACGAAGGCGCGCTAAGAAAAATCTAGAAACACAAGAAGCACAGAAAAGTCCTAAATAAAGGAAAAATGCACACAAGGAAAAGCGCAAGTCAAGACTTTTGTAAAAGAGTGCAAGCACATCATGATTTACTTTAAGGAGCGCCGGGATCTCACCTGTGCAATTTGTAAATGTAGACGGGTGGTGGAAAGGAAGCTAGGAAGATAGAAGGACAATGGGAAAAAGGACCTAGGCCACGGCCGCCCATGTAAAAAAGGGGATAAGGTGATGACCGCCCAAAAGGGATTTAGGGTTTTGTATATAAAGTTGAAAAGTGAATGAGAAGCTCATTCTTGTGTGTGACCAAAAGTGGCTCTTCTCTTCTTCTTCTTCTTTTTCTTCTTGCTTGCTTGAGCTTGTGCTTGAGAGAGGGAGTGTGAGAGTGTGAGGGTGAGGGACTGAGGAGGAGAAACTCTCCATCTTCTCCTCTCTTCTTCTCTTCTCTTCTCTTCTCTTGTCTTGCTTGCGGCGATGAAGCTTGGAGCATGGAGCTTGAGGATGGAGCTTGCTTGAAGCTTGCACTTGGATCGTGGAGCTACCGGAGTGCACTGGAGAGGAGATAACTCGATCGGCATGGAGGTAAGCTCACTACACTCATAGATATGGATGGCGCGTTGGCTATGTGAGAGGTAGCCATTAGTGCTCGGCTTGGAACGCTTGAAACAATAAGCGGTTCGTGGGTCTTGGCGGTTGAGTGAAAGCTCCCACAATGTCCTTGGCTTGTCACAAATAGTATGTAAGTTGGAGAGGAGGGTGGATCTAAGCTAGATAACCCTTGCTTCTTACATGATATAGTATTGACTCTCCTATGTGTGCTTGGGCTTCTTCTACCCAACCTCTCACTTTCTCTATGATTTCCAATTGGCGCTTTGGGTTAGGATGCTTTCCTACCTTATCACTCCCCTTCTTCTTAGTCTTTGGGGCTGGGGTTTCAGGTTTGGTGTCCCATACTTTTCTCCTTGATATGAGTGTAGTGGCACTATCACTTTCCAAGTTGATCTTTCATTGAGCTCTCTTCTTCTTCTTCTTCTTCTTCTTCTTCTTGTCGATAGAGGAAATATCCACATTGCTAGGTCTAGGTATCAACACACACTGGCTTTGCTTTGTTTGTGCCCTAGTCATCACATTTATTGGAATGGATGTGGCTTTGTCATCAAGTGATTCAACAACAAAGAGTCCTAGGGGCACTAAAGGTTTGCCTATGTTGCTAGATGATTTTTTCCTTCGACAATCAATGTACAGATGTGTAACCTCACACTTCAAGCATCTCAACTCAGCTTTGTCTTTGTTGGCTTATTCCCACTCAAAGCATTGAGAAGAAATATGTCTAGGATGGGCCACAATTCCAACAATTCACTAGTCATGTGATTACATTGCTTCTGATCCTTGTCCTCTTCCACTTCCCAAGGTCATTACTAAAGTTGACCTATAGTCCATAAGAACTGGGTTTCCCTCTTCATCATATGAGATGTAAGGGTTCATGTATGGCTCTTCCTTTAATAGCTCCTTGAATTAATGCACAGAAGCATTGCTTTGTGGCAACATTATAATCAATCCAAGGGCTTTAGGTATACCGGTTGTATTAATCTCTATCCTAGGTACAATTTGGCGTTAGGAGCTGCGAGAGGTAGTAGAACTCCTCGTTCAAAGAGAAGTTGTTTTCTCATTGGATGTTGTTGTTGGTATGGCTATTGATAAGGCAATATTCATGGCATTTTGTAGTGAATGGCCCCATGACCATACCTTCCATAGTCAATACACTTGCCAATATGTGTGTTTATACGCTTGACTTGCTTGCTGGGGCCTTGTACAACTTATCATTCTTTATGCCATCGATAAAGAAAGATGATGGATATTGCTCTAGCATGAGCGACACAGTCTCGGATCTCCTTGTCCTTTTGGCTCACATTCATGAGCTTGAAAATCAAGTTATTTGCATATCCTACCTCTGAGAAGCATTTTACAAACAAGTTTTTGAGAACATGAAAGTCATTCTCGGTATCATCTAGGCTCATGAACCATGTTTGGTCCTTTTCGCCTAGACAGATCGAAGGCTCATACTCTTTTTTCCACATCCATGAGGTTGCTCACCTCACATACCTACTTGAACAGTTCAACAAAGCTATATGGGTCATCTCGTGCTATATATCTGTCAACTTGCTTAGTGACAATTGGTATTTTTGTTTGGCTTCTAGTTCTCATTGATACTCCTGATCCAGTCAAGAGTGTGGTGGCTAGAGCAACTCTACCTTTTTCTATAGAAGTTCGATACGATAGCTGCTTGAGAAGGAGCTTGGAAGGATCGAGATTGGCATGGGATGCCTTAGTTTGTTTGCATCCTCTCCAATTGCCATCCCTTTGGCTAGGTCCATGATTCTTTGGATTTGACCTAACTTTGTGCCATTCCTTTTTTTTTCTTGTCTCAAATTTCTCATTAATTGTGCCACTTGTCTTATGAGGTTCTTTCCAAGTTTTTACTCAACCTCATAGGATATTATCTATGGGTGTTCTCAAATGTTAAGCTCTTGTGTGTTGATTGTAAAGTGTGATCATCTGCTAGATGTCCATAGGGAACTCAATCGCATATGGAGTTCCAAACTATCCATAGTAGAGCGTGATCTAGATACGATCACATGCTATTGTTGATTTACCAGGCTAAAGTTGATGAGCTCTGATAGGGAAGTGGGAATTCCTATTGGTCTTCTCTAGAGAGACATAAGGTTCTTCGTACCTGGTTTTGAAGTTTGTGGGATTGCAGCACTAAAAGTGCCAAGTAGGTTTGCCTTTGTAGTCCTTTATGGCTAGATAGTCATGTTTTGTCTTTTCTACTTTTTGTGTGTATGGGTTGGTTTTTGTCTCTTGGTTGATGTATTTTGGTACATTAATGTAACCTTGTGGGTCTAATTTCCTTCCCCTAAACAATTGTTTTTCTATGGTCTCAAGTTTGTCAAAGTTTCCCATTTAGCTCTCTACCAATTCCCTCTGTGTCCCTTGCTTGTTTATGTTTGTTTGTTCCTCTTAGGTGGGCTTTACTCTATCCGCCTTATCCAACTCATCAACACTAAAATCTTCCTTTACAAGTCAAAGATTGCAACCATGTAGGTCAAGTATTTGAATGCGGATGTTGTGAAACTCGATTAGGATGTGTATTAACTTCAATAAAATCCTTCAATTGCAAGTTCGAAACAAGAGTTTGGATGAGTACCTTTGGTTACACTAATGATGTCTTGGTAGCCCTCGAGTGGTCAAGGGAATTGTATGGATAGGTGACAATCTTTGCTCTAGCACTTGGATCACTCTACTTCCATTAGTTCTATTTTGCTTGTCAGTTCTCCTCTATATGTGTATCGTGTAAAGCCTAACTGAGGCTTTTGCTTTTATGTTTGAGTTCTTTGGTTTTTATTATGTGTTCTTGCAATTGAAGAGCATCAAATGTATTAGTGCCTTGAAAAGCACAAGGTGATGTGGTGAGTGAATCTTCTCAAGCAAAAGTAATGCCAAAAGTATTTATTCCCTAGTCAATAAGATAATGACTTGATCAGTTGAATGTGGAGTCTCAATCTATGCACTCAATGCAGTTATGAGCACTCGATGCAATGTGCCAAGTACCCTCAAGGCAATCAGGCTCGATGCAGTCCAAACTTGCTACAATGGGGTGGTGCGCACTCGAGACAGTGTTGGAGGAAGCTGCTCGAAGCAATAATCCTGTTGACATTTACTCGAGCGAGGAACGTGAAGTCCTCTTCAGACAATGTGTTTGCATGCATTTGAAGCAAAAGCATGGCCAAAGCGGAACTCAAGGCTGCGGTCAAAGGAGATTTGGCTGAGACACCTGCAGCAATGGCTGCCTACCTTGGTGTTTTAAGGTGAATTGGCTCAAGGGGGAGATTTGCAAGGGTCAACGCTTCGAACATAATTCCAGTTAAATGAGCTTTGAATTGTAGGAAGGTGAAAATCCAAAAGCTCGAGACTAAAAAAGGAGGGATATGAGAGTTCCCAACCAAAAAGCTCTCTTCAAGTAAGGTCTGGGGTTATCCCTACCTCAAAGAGGAGGCATGAACGTTGAGTTCAAACGAGGCGAGCATAGTGGGGATTTAGGCTAGTGCTGCAACCAGTTCGTATCATCAAGTGCTTTGTCTTTGATGGCTGGAATGAAAGCCATGAGAGTGGGGAGGGGGAGTGTTGGAAAATCTCATGTGGATCATGATAAATGTGATGACGATCTTGAATGCTCACAAGTCTATGTGTATGGGGAAGTTGGTCAAGCCAGAGAGTTACCCTCTCTTACTGTGTCATCTTCCAAGCATGCACCATGGAAGTCTCAAGTTCTTTTCCCTTGTCAATGGTCTGGATCTACTGGAGACATCTTGAGTGGGAGCTATATTCTTACTAGAGATGGTACCAACACACTCTTAGTGCACTCGAGATAGGACTAGACTTGTGACGTTGTGCTTCAAGAAATTAGAGATAATATGGATTTCAAGGTGTAGATGGGCTAGCCCCTTATGGGTTCATAGATGGAAGATGGGCCTAGGATGCTCAAAAATGCCTCTTGTAGGTGGCCTTTGAGGCATGGGGATGATGAGCACTATCTTTCGAAGAAGGGTTTGCGGTGATGGATCACTTTAGTGAGGTTTTGTTCTTGGCTAAGGAACTAATGTCCAATTATGAACTTGAGTTGGAGGGGACAAGTGGATGCCTTATACTCCAAGCTAGTAGGGGTAAAACATACATCTCAAAGGTTAAGAGACACTCAATTCTTGCACCATCTATTTGGTTGTGTGGCTCAAGGTTGTGCTTACCCCACGATTCCACAAGGCTGTAAGCTACCCCCTTGACCTTAGAGTAGAGTCCCTATAGATGGCTCAAATAATCTCCAATGTAAAGAAGTAGATCACTAAGCCAAGCACATGCCATCCTCACTAGAACTAAAAAGGCAAGCTAGATGCTAGACTATATCTAGTCACACACTTCTTTAATGCCAATCATTACAAAACGAGTAGATGAGCAAAGGGAGACTATGGATGGTGCAAAAACTTGCAAATTTAGTAAAAAGTCTACAATTCCCATGATCAATGTTCATGCGAATGAAAGAACACTGAGCAAAACTATGTCTTGCTAGTCCAAACTAGCATTTTAGGTGTCTTGAAAAGCTAGCGATAGGCCTGCAATTGTATCCCTAACTCCAAGTGGTCCAACAATCCTCTCTTTCAGAGATTTGTAGTAAATTTAATGATATGCAAGTGCAAATCAACTTTCTTTAAAATTCATGTTTTACCTCCTCATACTATGTCCTTTTTTGCACTCGGTAAAAGAGAACTAGTCAACATTGCGAGAGGCTATCTCTAAGCACCTTGCAACTTTTTGAGTTTCTATGATTGGAAAAGCTTAACTTTCAGAAAATTTGCAAGTTTATGGCATTCTATGATTGTGCACATCAATTTTTTATGCAAATGTGAAAGCTCTAATGCATAGGTAGTTGATTAAACTAGCAAGCCATAGTGGTACTCTAGCTAGTTTGGCAGCCTATTTATCTTGAATGAGTCTTATGACCACCAACTAAATTCTCAATAAAAGTTCAAGGTTTTTCTCAAGAAATTCATAGTAAATTAAAGAAATAAAAATTTTGAGCATTTCATAAGTCAAAACTCTCGAAAAACTATAAGGAATGATCAACGTTTGACTAGTTAGTCATCGCAAGCTAGTCCGCATGTATTCTTTTTGCCGAAATCAATAAATTTCAGAAACTTCACCACTTTCTTAGAGAATTCATTGTGAAATTTCAACCAAGCATGACTCATGATTGACTCAATTAGTCATACTCAAATACACCCTTTTGCAATATAACAATGTTCACTATGTCTGACTGTTGGCACCCTGCTTGCTTATGTCTAGAAAGCTATCATGAATTTGTAATATTCCCCCCCCATGACTCCCCCCATGAGAACCCCCCCTTCAAAAATTTTTAAATTTTTTTCAAAATTTTTTCCTCCCTCTCTCTGCCCTTGCCGACTGCATGGCAGGGAGAGAGAGAGAGAGAGAGAGAGTGAGTAAGAGGAAGATGGGGGGGCATTCAGCCCCCCAGGTGGGAGGGGTGGCAACCGTTAACGGCCGTCTCCCCCCCCCTTGCCACCTCCCCCTCCACCATATAAGGCGGCCTTCTCCTCCCTCCGGCAGCGTAGCCCCCCTCCCTTGTCAGCTTGTTGCCGCGCCACCTCCTCCTTGATTGACGGTTGTAGCTCCTCCCCTCCTCGTCAATGGACGCAACTCCCCTCCCTCATCACCTGCATCATCACGCCCCCCTTTGTCTGCGGCAGTAGCAGCGCCCCCCTGTGGCCATCATCAGAACCACCCCCCCCCCCCCCCCCAGCGAAGGAGAGGATTGTAAAAGAAAAATGTACTAGCAGATTGTTTAACCTTGATATAAGTCTGCCTAAAATGAATGCTATCATGTTTACATCATGTAGTTTAGGTGTTATGGTTGATATTGAAATTCGGCATGAGAGAATTGGTCATATGAATGTGTAGTATTTGAAAGACATACAATCAAACGAGATTGTGGATAATTTGCCTAAGTTTAGAGTTATTGAGATGCATAAAGTATGCAAAGCACACAAGGCATCCGTTTCCACATGAAATTCACATATGCAAAAGAAGACACTTGAATTGATACATTCTAATATGTGGGGTCTTACAAAGACTGCAACTTTGAGTGGTTGCGAGTATTATGTTTCTTTCATTGATAATCATACTCACAAAGTATAGGTTTAGTTTATGCATAAGAAAAGTGAGATGTTTACTCACTTTAAAAGCTTTAAGGATTTGATTGAGAAGAAGACATGGTTGCATATTAAATGTTTAAGGTTAGATGGAGGGGAAGTATTAGAATGCATGGATCTAGAGCATGGCTATGGCGGATGGAAGAAAAAGAGAAGACTCATGATAACATAAATAAGGAGGACTTAGTGTCACACAAATGAATTAGGTTCCAAGATGGAAGCTTGGACTCATAAACACAATCTTTGAGTGGTGGATTTTGCCTAGGAAACATACTTAAAAATAGGCAAAAAAGCCGAATTTCAAGCAAAAAATGGACTCCATCGAAGGCGGCAGCTACAGCCAATACGATTTTAAGTGGCAAGTCAGAGATGGGTGCCAAAAGTGTTTTAAATACCCACCGAGAAACAGTTGGGAAATTTTCATAATTTTTTCGTCTGCCAAAATGGACCTCGGAAAGAGATGAGTAGTGCGCGACCTCAAGACGAAAGCTTAGAAATTTTCAGATTGTAATTCCGATGCCGGACAATCGAATGGGGGTGCTCGGGGTCCAAAGCCCATAAGGAAGTAAGTGTAAAAGGATTTGGAGGGAAGGGGGGTGACCCTTAGGTCTCCCACCCCCCCAATTATCACATGAAGGGGGCGGGGCCATTTTCTAGCATGAGGAAAAAACGAGGTGACGTCCTCCTGGTGCCAATTTGTGAGAGGGAGGGGGCTATGGGGGTTGAATAACAACCCCCCCTTCTGATGGCAACTCTGATCTACATCTTTCCTATGCCCTCCATCACTGTCTCTCGCGCGAGCAATGGCTGCATGGGTGAGAAGAATTTGATCTAGTATTTCTCTCTCCTCCCTCTCTCCCTTCTATGGGCTGTTCATGCGCACTATCTTGAAGGAGGAATCGGGAAGAAGATTGAAGCAAACAATGATGGAAATTAATGGAGATGCTGAAGCTTGATGTGCAGCATGGAATTGAGAGCAATGGAGGCTCCGTCTACTGGTCATGCAGTCATTTAATGCATCTCGGGTTTCATAAAAACATGATATGACTATTTTTTAAGAAAAAAAAAGATTTTTTGACATTTTATGATGGAAATGTTCTTATGCGATGAAAATTTGTGTGAGTGCTATTTGCATTATGTTCAATTGCTGTACATTAGAAAATTTTGATTTCATAATGATTTACATGCGCTATTTAAATACCGCAAACCCGAAATGCGATTTTTAAGGGTAAAATGATGGTTTTGTCGTTTCAGGTGGGTGAAATGTGTTCTTATGGGGAAAAATGAAAAATAAAATTGAATTTCAATGTGCTAGAATGGTTGGCATGAAAAAATCAAAAAATAATAGTGATTATTGTCAACTAAATGCTAAAAAAATAAGAAAAAATAGAAATATGCTTCATAAAAATAAGAAAAAATATAATGAGCGTCTGTGAATGTATGGTAGTGGAGAAATATGAGGTTTAGCCTCCATTTGCCCTATCTTTTTGTCAAAGTTCATGATTTATTGCTTTTCCTACATTAAAACATGACAAAATGAATCTCTACACCTATGCAACGAAAGCACTCCCTAAATGTAGGGGGTGTAGTGTTTGAATGATGCAAATTGGGTGCTGATTATTACTGATTTTGCTGATGCATAGCATGATATAGGGTTCATTGTATTTTAATTAAGAGGATAGTAGCATGAGCATTATCTCGGTGCTATCCTTACATCGCTGCAGAATGAGTTAGTGAATGAGCATTGAAAAGCCTGGTTGTGCGCGACACATTTTTGATTGCAAATTATATTTTAGCACATTAGGATCAACCATTTTGCATGTGCATATCAACTATGGTATTGGAATATAAAGAACTGGATGCATAGCACTTGTTTTTCGTTATGATGACCTACACTTTGAGAGTGTGAGGGATGACCTAATCCGTAGGCTAGTTGACCGGGTTTTTTGGGAATTATTTGGTAAGGACACATGTTGTCTCTTGGAATTCATTCAAGATGAAAGAGTGGAGCTTGTATCGTGTGTACTGTATGTTGAAGCAACGCATCTTGGGACCAATCCCCGAGGTATAGGAGAGTCGCAGTGGAGCTGCAACAATCAGCTGAGAGGAGCTTCCTTATGTTTGTGTTACGAGGCACTATGGATATATCTTATGGGGTCTTCCTTTGAGGAGAAGAGATGGTGAATGTTGGACTATGACTCAATACAAACACAAAATCGATTAGTGTAGAGTGAGGCTTAGATGCTCCTAGCTCGCGAGGCTATGTGGTGGGGTTGTCTCTTGTGTGCATGAGGTCCGGCTAGTGCCATAGCAAGTGCCGAACTATTTTAGGTCCCATCAGTGGAGTGATTATCGGGAGCCACCAATAAGTGGTGGTTCTGAATCTACGGTTTCTAGGGATGAAGTAGTTGGTTTATGTCCTCTAACAAGAACCATCAAGCTGAAATACAAAAAGCAGAATGTGCTGAGAGGGCTAGACGGTGGTTGGAGATTTTAAGGCGTTATTCTCCTCAAAGGAGTAGCCGTTACGCATAAATGGTAGTGGTTCTAATAACCTAAGTGTCATAAGTAGCCCTTTGAGTGCAAGTGAAAGTCTTAGTATTTCCCCGCTTTCAGTCAATCAACCCACTTCAAGTGGGGGTGTAATTTTACCTGCAAAAACTCCTGTTGTCAATCCAGTTGTAGCCATGGCACAACCCATTGCAATTCCAACAGGGACACCGGATTTACCATCATTAGGAGCACATTTTCCCATCTTCCATGGGTTAGCATATGAAGATGGATAACTCCATGTTAAGGAGTTTCAAACGATCATGTTCAACTATTGAATCCAATACAAAGAACACCAAAAGATGTTCTTCAATATGATGTTAAAAGGAAGGGCAAGAGTATGGTATTATGGTCTAGAGGCCGGAACCATAACTAGCACTGACCAATTCTTCATGGCCTTCCGTAGAGAGTTTTCTCCTGAGAGGGGTGGACAATATTAGTTGTGTGTCTTGAATGTAACACACCAAGAGCCAAATGAGAATGTCCAAGTCTATGCCAAGAAGCTAAAGTAAGTTCTTCGCAAACTTAATACTTACATCCCCATTCTCCGGCTGCACAGTTGCAATATTTTCTTTATGGATTAGATTTTAATATACAGGTGTAGCTTAGTAGTGTTGCTTTGGCCGACATTGATACTGTTATTACCCAAGCAGAAGGAGTAGAGTCATGCTTGCAAGCGGCTTACACAACAAAGGTAAATTGGAATGGTAATGATTTGGCAATGACCAATGGGAGTCAAGGGGACCCCATGTCAAATGCGAATGGCAGAGTGAGTATCATGCCAAATTTGCCTATGTTACCAGCTCCTCTCAGTAGCATGACTATGCCTATGGCTAGTTAGATGGGCCCACTAAAAGGTAGAGGCTAAATAATAAATCCTAATGTTGTCCCAATAGGTCAGTGGCCAATTCCTAATCAAATGGTTAGGCCGATAGGATGACAGACAGATGAATGCGGCTATGAGTTAAGTGCCTCTAATGTCCTGGGAAAAGTTAAGGACATGATGAAGCACTACACATAGAAATCAATATAGACAAATAGCTGTGGATGTCAATTTTCTTAAGAAGCATCAGAATTTGATAGGGAGTTGACGCCTTGAAGAGGGTGCACCTTAAGATTTAGCTGTAAGTGGTGTGGTGGCTAGCATTTCCCTAGGAATTGTCCGAATGTCAAATGCAATATTTGCAGAAAGTCTGGCCACTTAGATGCTACCTGTTGGAGTAAGATTAGTTCTCTCCAACAAGGGATTAAGCTATCGGGTCTAGTTAACCATCGCGCACAAGGGAATAATCTCCAACAAGATGAGGGACCAATACAAACAATGCAATGAGGAAAGGCTAATTTAGAGGAGTTGTCTCATGGCAGTGGAGTCAGTCTTATTGAGGCCATATGTGTCAATGACGCTGAAACTTCTAATCTACGAGCTGTAATAAGAGGTCAAAAGATTAAAGAGGGTGATAAAGGAACTGTAAAACCTGTCGAGGGAAACCCTAAGCAAGATGCTAGGGGAAAGCAAGTTCTGAATCTTGATATGGAAGGTGGACGTCTAAGGCATGTTGATAGTAAAGTTGATTAAACTTTCTCCATGAGTATGCAAGGAATTCAAGAAAATATTGCGTATCGGGTATATTGTAGAACCTTTGGGCGTAGCACGAGTGGGAGAAGATTTGTTTAATCATGCTGAAAAGCATTGTCCTAGGTGTCTAGCATACGTGGATGGAGTATTAGTAGAGCATGCCATCGTGGACACTGGATCCTCCGTCAATATCATGAGTTCAGACTTAATGGAGAGGCTAGGTCTCAAAATTCAAAAAGATAGCTCCACACTTCTTAGGATGGCGGATGACAATCTAAGACAACCAAAAGGTTGCATCACTAAAGTCCACGTTACTGTTGCAAGTGTGGAATGCTATCTGGACTTTAGGGTGATAAGGTTTACAAGATGTCCTAGCTATCGAGTTTTGCTTGGCAAGCCATGGATTTTACGGACGGACTGTCAAGTCGATATACCCGCTGGTCCAGTGATTCTAGGTAGAGGTGCCAATCGTGTACTAGTGGATGCTTATCGTGAGTCTCCTTAGAGTGAGAGAGCTCCTTTATCCTCTAATGAACTAGAAACAATAGATGATCCATCTAGTAGTGAGACGCATCGAGTAATGGATCTAAAGAAGGGTCCACTACAGAGGACATTTATCAGATAACATTGAATGAGCCAATAGAGCCTCAAGATCGAATAAGAGATGCATACGTTATTGAGTTGGACCTTGGTATGCCTAATGATTCGCGGCCAATCAAATTAGGTTCCATGCTCAGTTTGGAAGAGAGAGGACTATGTGTCCCTGATTCAGAAGTTTCGTGACATCTTCGCTTGGATCTATGATAAACTTAGGGGTATTTCCTCCATTCTGGCTGTGCATACTATTCCTATAAAGGAAGGTACCCATCTTGTACGTCAAAAAGTAAGGCGCATGCCTTTTGAATTAAGGGATGGGCTGTTTGAGGAGATTCAAAAGTTACCAAAAGCAGGTTTGATCTTTCCTATTCAGCATACCGAATGGTGTTTACCAGTTGTGATTAGAAAAAAGAAGAATAATCAAATCCAGCTTTGTGTAGACTTTAGAGAGTTGAATAAGTAGACTGCTAAAGACTACTATTCGTTGCCCTTTATTGACCAAATTTTGGATCAATTAATGGGTTGCGAAATATATTTGTTCATGGATTGCTTTGCGAGGTATGACCAAACGGTGATTGCTGAGCAAGACAAGCTTAAAACACCATTTATTACTGTCTCTTCGGTACTTTTGCACACCATGTGATGGCATTTGGTTTATGTAATGCACCTGGTTCGTGGCAAAGAACAGCCGACAAGACCTTTGGTGACATCTCCCCAGAGGAGTTGAAAGCATTCATTGATGACCTAGGGGCAGCCACCACAAGAGAAAGACAGTTGATTATTTTATAGACGTGTTTTGAGCGTTGTAGAAAATTTCACATAGCTCTCAACCCACAGAAGTGCGTCTTTGTAGTGCCTTATATGGGCTATTGTTAGGCCATGTGATCAGTTTAGTAGGAATCATGAATAACTCTAAAAAGATCAAGGTCATAGTCACCATGAGTCCTCTGCGTATTCCAAAGGAAGTACATATCTTTTTGTCATCGATAGAGTATTATTGGAGGTTTATCAATGCCATGGCAGAAAGAACGTTGCCATTGATGAACCTATTGTCCTTTAATTGTCAGTTTGCATGGAGTGATGCTCGCAAAGTATCTTTTGACGATATGAAGCAAGAGCTTGCCAAAGCATCTGTTTTAAAAGCACCTAAAAGGGACGAAATGTTCTATATATTTTTAGCAGCCACCATGCATAGTATCAGAGCTGTGCTGCTTATCCCGAATTTGGGAGGAAAAGTGGTACCATTCGATAGTCTTTGCTAGTCGGAAGTTGGTCATATAAGAAATTAACTATACCTATATGGAAAAGTTGTGCCTTTGCGATCATATTTGCGACAAAAAATTTCAGGCATTACATTCTTTATGAGAAGGTGGTTTTTTATACAAAGGTAAAAGGTCTTCGATTGTTGCTGAATAAGTTACAACCATCGAATCGTTTAGCAAAGTGGTTAATCACTTTGCAGGAGTTTGACTACGAGATCAAGAGCAAGCCACAAAAGCTATAGGGCATTGTAGAATGCCTTGTGGATTTCAGAGAGCCAAAAGAGGTCTTGACTGAATGAAGTGATATGGACACATTGTTTAAATTTGATACGGCCTCTATTCCCTCCTGGTATGCTGCTATAACACACTATTTATATATGGGAGAAACTAGAGCTACTCTATCCAAATCCGAGAAGAGGAAAATTAAATCTTGATTGTAGGAACACTATATCGGCAGGGTGTTGATGATATCTATCGCTAATGTGTGATGCGTGATGAGGTTCCATTTATCTTGGAGGAGTGCCATGACTCCGCTTGTGGAGGGCACCTTGCTGGGCGGTTGACGGCACAAAAGGCTTTAAGAGTTGGATATTGGTGGCCGTCCATCTTCTAAGATTTACTTGAGTATGTTAAGAGATACGATACATGTCAAAGACATGGCAATAGAGAGAATAGGAAGCAACCACTTATGCCTATTATGGCTATCCTTCCATTTGAGAAGTGGGGCATCGACTTTGTGGGTCCTATTACCCCATCGTCTACCACTCAGAAGAGATACATTATAGTAGCCACTGATTACTTTACAAAGTGGTCGAAGCCTGGGTGACAAGGCATGATAATGCAAAGGAGGTTGCCAGTTTCCTACTTGAATAGATCATTTGCCGTTTCGAAGGAAATAGTATCGGAGCAAGGAACCCATTTTTTGAATAAGATGATTAAAAGCCTAACTAAAGAATGAAAAATTAAGCATAACAAGACGACCCCCTATAATCTGCAAGCAAATGGGCAAGTTGAAAGTACAAATAAGTAACTTGTGGGTATTTTGTCCAAGATAGTCTCCGAAAAGAAATGGGTATGGGATAAAATAATTGTATGTGGTGGTCTGGGCATACAACACAATGTTTAAACGAGCCATTGGCCATACCTTGTTCAAATTATTTTATGGGAATGAGTGTGTATTGCCCTTGGAAATTGAGTTGCCAACCATAAGATTCGTAATCAATCATTCTTTGGGCGAGGAAGATGCCCTATTTGAGAGTTTTATGACTATAGCCATAGCCCACTTGAATGAGCTCAAATTGCAAAGTTTTTTACACTAGGAAGTGGTTAAGCATCAGATGAAGTGGCTGCATGACTTAAAAGTGAAGAAATATATATTTAAAAAAGGGCAGTTTGTTCTATACTATGATGTACATAGGGAGCTATTTCCAAGAAAGCTAGAACCTAGATGGGATGGCCCTTATAAGGTAGTTAAGATAGGTAAAAAATAAGTCCATGGCTTTACTGGCTGATTTATAGGGAGTGGAATTTAAAAATAAGGTTAATCTTAATAAGATTAAACCTTATTATTTTTGAGTATGATAACGTGCTAAATGCATTGTAGGTCCATGCTGGAGTTGATTTGAGATATGCAGGAGAGCTTAAATTGGTTGATGGGCGGTTAATCCCTTATTTGGAGTACCCATATCTAGAGCAAAGGTATCATCAAGGGAAGCTTATCTGGTGGAGAAAAGGATACAAAGTGATTGAGCACGAAGACGATACCTTTGTGTGGGAGATCAAAGTTTTTTGCCATCACTGTTTACAAAGTTTGACAAGCATTCCTGTTGAGTTTAATGAAGAAGGTGGGATGGAGCCGTCTGTTCATCCTCTAAATATGTTGAATTTTGACTATCATAATTATGAATAGGGGAGTTCTTGATGGATTGCTGTGTAAACCCATTATGTGTCAAGAATCGCGTGGTGGAGGGACTTGCTCAAGATGCTGTACCGAACACACACAGAATGCACAAGGAGAAGCTCACTCAAGAGACAAGAAGAGAGATGGAGGCCAAAACGTTTTCTTGCTGATTTCTTCCTCTTCTTCCACACACTTTACAATGTATACAAAGTATAGATAAGATACAACATAAAGAAAAGTGGCCTACTAAGTCAAACAATGCATAACCGACTACACTTGTCGACTGGCGCTATAACTATGCCAGCTGTAAATAGGTGTAATAACCTGAATATAATAAGTAATGAGTCAGTGACCATGTGTGAGTCATAATGATCACCGACGTGCTAAGTGTAGATGTGTGGACCCATCTAACCAGGCGGTCCATCATCAATGTTTGCATGTGTTGAGCTTGTCATCTCAACACTCCCCGTCAAGCTCAACTGCATCTCTGCGACTCCAAGTAAGCTTCAGAACTTTTGAAGCTTCTTTGTACCCAATGCCTTCGTGAAGATGTCAGCTATCTGATCCTGTGTGTTGACATACTCCAAGTCAATCTCACCTGCTAGTACCTTCTCTCTCACAAAGTGATAGTGTACCTCAATATGTTTTGTCCTGGCATGGAACACATGGTTTCTAGACAAGTGTATACTGCTCATGTTGTCACAATAGATGACAATTGGACGTTCCATCTGCGCATCCAAATCAGCCATTAATTTTTGTAGCCATACTACCTCACATGCTGCAACAACAGCACCTCTATACTCAGCCTCTGTACTCGACAAAGCAACTGTAGATTGCTTTTTGCTGCTCCAAGCAACTGCTGCACTACCAAGAGAGAACATGTATCCACTGGTAGATCTTCTATCAGACATACTACCAGCCCAATCTGCATCTGTGTATCCAAACACTTGTACATCTGTACCTGCCTCATAGAAAAGTCCATAATGTAATGTGGACTTCACATATCTCAATATGCGTCTGACTGCATCCAAATGTGGCTTTCTAGGTACTTGCATAAACTGACTCACAAGACCAACAATGTAGCTCAAGTCTGGTCTTGTAATGGTCATGTAGATCAAACTCCCCACTATCCTCCTGAACATAGTAGGGTCTTCTATCTCATCCCCAACATCAGCACTCAACTTTACATTCTGCTCCAATGGAACTGAAGGTGGTTTGCATGCTGTCATACCATACTTGGACAACATATCCAAGCCATACTATCTTTGGGACAGCCATATACCATCATCACATTTGATCACCTCAATGCCAAGGAAGTACCTTAGCTCACCTAAATCCTTCATCTCAAACTTCTTCTTCAAAAAATCCTTGACTTCAGCAATCCCACTATCACTATCACCTGTAATAATCAAGTCATCCACATAGATGACTATGATGACCAAATCTGCATTTTCCTTTCTCACATAAAGTGAGTGATCAGCATCAGAAACATAAAAGCCAATATTGACAAGATACTCTCTGATCTTGTTAGACCATGCTCTAGGTGCTTGCTTGAGCCCATAAAGTGCCTTCTTCGACCTGCACACATACGTGGGATGCTCTAAATCTTCATAACCTGTTGGCTGATCCATATACACTTCTTCCTGCAAATCACCATGCAAGAAGGCATTCTTCATATCCATTTGCTGCAACCTCCAACCTTTGGCTGCTGCCAAAGCAATCACACATTTGACAGTTGCTATCCTAGCAACTGGATTGAAGGTTTAATCATAATCTATGCCATATGTCTGGGCATAGCCTTTTGCAACCAGCCTAGCTTTGTACCTACTAATAGAACCATCTGCATTGTGCTTAATCTTATAAACCCACTTACATCCAATAGCTTTCTTACCCTTCGGCAATGATACTAGATCCCAAGTCTTATTGGCCTCTAATGCAGCCATCTTCTCATCCATTGCTGCATCCCAATGAGTATGACCAACATCATCCTCAAAACAAGTGGGCTCAACATCCTCAACTAGTTTCACCATATAAGCGTAATGGTGAGCTGTATAACCTTCAAAACCAAATCTTTTAACAAGATATCTGACCGTACTAGATCTGCGTGCCACCGAATCACTCAATGGAGCCTTTACATTATTATGAGCTCTCTGTACACCTGGTGTCTTGACAGAAGCAATACCAAGCTCATCATCTACGCTCTCTGAGCCACTAGAGTCTCCATCAAGAACTGCATCAATTCCATCTGATACTTTATTCTTTCCTTTGTCTTTAACTGTAGTGCTACTAGATGCACCTGAAGATGTAGAGGTACTCCTTAGTCTCCCAGACCAAGGACTACCAGATGATGTCTCTGGTCCACTAAGAGTCCGTGATTCTTGCTTTTCAGCCTGCACATGAGTGTCATGATCATCATCATCATCCAATGCATCACTACTAGATGCATGCCAACTGCTAATTTCATCAAAGATGACATCCCTGCTCACTCTGAACTTACATGTGACAGGGTTATAACAACGATACCCTTTTTGCTCTAAAGAATATCCAATAAAGACACACTTTTCAGCCTTTGGATCCAGTTTCTTCCGCAACTCATCTGGCACATGAACATACGCAATACAGCCAAACACTTTCAAGTGTGAGACATCAGGCTTTTTACCTGTAAAACATTCTTCGGGGGTCATACCATGAACTGCAGATGTGAAAGTTCTGTTCATAATATAAACAACTGTATGAACAGCCTCAGACAAAAAATGCTTAGGCATATTCTTTTCAACTATCATCAAGGCGCGTGAAACTTCTGCAATATGCCTGTTTTTTCTTTCTGCAACCCCATTTTGCTGTGGGGTATACCTGCATGTGAACTATCTCTTTATCCCATCAGACCGCAGAAAATCACTGAACTCATTTGAGAGGTACTCTCCCCCTCCATCTGACCTCAAGCACTTTACTTTCAAGCCTGTTTCTCTTTCAACTGCAGCCTTGAAAGTTCTAAAGTGCTCAAAAGCTTCACTCTTTTCCTTCATAAAATATACCCACAGCTTTCTAGAACAATCATCAATGAATGTGACAAAGTATGAACTGCCTTCAAGAGATATATTTTGTGTAGGCCCCCAAATGTCTGTATGCACAACATCAAGGATATTTCTACTTACATCTCTGTCATGTGAAAAGGGTTGTCTTGTCTGCTTACCAAACTGACATGCTTCGCATACCTTATGAAATTCTGCAACTCTAAATGTAGGCAAACCTGTAACCAACCCTTTGGACTGCATTAATTTCAGCCTTTGTACATTTGCATGTCCAATGCGTTTGTGCCAAATTTCAATATCTGCAACAACATCTTTTCCTTTAGCATACATAGCAACATTCATAGTAGGAATTCCAGCATCCAGAGTAAACATACATCCAACTCTACTTCCCTTTGCAACTAACCTGCACTTGTCATTGAAGTCTTCTACAAAGCAGTCCTTTGCATTAAATCTCACTTGCAGCCCTTGCTCTACCATTTGACCGACTGACACCAAGTTCTTTGTAATAGATGGCACATGTAATACATCTAAAAGACTCTTTGTCTTACCATCATGCAAGGACAAGGGAACTTTTCCAATGTGTAAAATTGGGTGGCATGAATCATCACCCGTCTGCACATAACTTGCATTTTGCAAATTTTGCATCTCTCCAAACCATTCTGCATGGCTGGTCATATGATTGGATGCACTTGAATCAACATACCAAACATAATCATGTGTTCCCTTTCCTGTAACAGCATTTAGCATATGCTGCATAACAAACAGACGTTCATTTTTGTCTTCATTCTGTCATGAAGATGATGCATAGTTTCCTTGCTGCAACTTACCACTGCGAATATCATCTTTCTTAGCATAACATTGGGCTGCAATATGACCTGTTTTGCCACAGTAGTGACACACAATACCAGAGTTGTTAGAACCTCTATTCTACCATCCATCTCTTCCTCTAAAGCTCCCCCTGCCTCTAAAGTTACCATGACCTCCTAAAACCTGCATATCGCCAAATTGCTGATTCAATCTGTTTTGCTGGTTGTCACTACCACGTCCTATACCACGGCCTCTTGAAGAGAACCTGCCACGTCCCCTTCCTGAACTGGAGTAGAAAGCTTGGACCTGTTCACCACTTTTTTCAGATGTCTCACTCTGCATGTTGATCTCTTCAGTGATCATAAGGGAGACCAACTCATCGAAATCTGGAAATGGCTTTTTAACATATACGAAAGTCACAAAAGACTTCTAAGCCTTTTCATTATTAAGTCCACCCAAGGTAAACGACACCAAATCATCATCAACGGACATTGCATCAATCGCTGCCAAGGCATCTGCAATGCTCCTTACCTTCAGTGCATACTCATTGATAGAAATATTCCCTTTCTTCAATGTATTCAACTCTTGCTTGAGTTGAATCTTTTGTGCCTTTGTATTTACAGAAAACATACTTTTAAGTATGGTCCAAGCTGCATATGAATTCTCTGCATTTCTAATGTATCCCAGCATATTATTGTCAATTACTATAGACAACCAATACATGACCTTTTTATCTTTTGCATTCCATTCCTTCCGTGCCTTTGTCTCTTCTGCAGTTGGAGGATCACTCACCTCTGGCTCCTTTTCTTCACCTGAAACAAACTCGTAGAGGCCTTTTCCAATAAGGAAGTTCGTGACATGGAACTTCCATGAAGGGTAGTTGTTCTTGTCGAGCTTCTCAATGATGGGGCTCTCACTGTTCTCTGCCATTATCACAAAATTAATACCAAACAGCAAGCAAATCTTCTGCAACCCTTGATCTATAGTGCACAGTAATACATCAGACAGCCTTTTTCACTGTCTGCTCAACAATACATGTAATCTGTCAACCAATTTGCAAATAAACCTTGTGTTTACTCACTAATAAACACCTTTGAACTTATAGATCTGAAATTTGTAACCTGAGCACCCACTTTTGGTCAATACAGTCGAAGTCACAGTGTACCTTGAAACTGCTGTCCGCAACCCTTGCGGCTCTAAAACGGGGCCTGAAACGATCTCAAATGTCCAAAATAACTGCGGACAAGCCCTAAAGGGCTTATTGCAGAATACACAGTGCTCTTTGCGCACACCAAATCTCACTGCAATTTGAGATTTTTACTCGAACCTGCTTCCGGTGCCTCCACAGGCACTATCCAAGAGAGAGAGTGGAAGAATGAGAGAGCTTCTTACCCGTGGCTTGCTTGCTCGAACCTTGCTTCTTCTCCTTCGCTTCAGCCTTCAAAAAGTCGCCTCTCTCAGTGGCACAACTTTGATATCATGTCAAGAATTGCATGGTGGAGGGACTTGCTTAAGATGCTGCACCGAACACACAGAATGCACAAGGAGAAGCTCACTCAAGAGACAAGAAGAGAGATAGAGGCCAAAACGTTTTCTTGTTGATTTCTTCTTCTTCTTCCACACACTTTACAATGTACACAAAGTATAGATAAGATACAACATAAAGGAAAGTGGCCTACTAAGTGAAACAATGCATAACCGACTACACTAGTTGACTGGCGCTATAACTATGCCAGCTGTAAATAGGTGTAACAACCTGAATATAATAAGTAATGAGTCAGTGGCCATGTGTGAGTCATAATCATCACTGATGTGCTAAGTGTAGATGTGTGGATCCATTTAACCAGGAGGTCCATCATCAATATCTGCATGTGTTGAGCTTGTCATCTCAACATTATGGATGTACCCATTATACTTTGATGGAGTGTCCAAAGGCCCTAATAAAAAAGGGAGTATTGGAGTAGTTATCTGAGATCCCCGACGTAGAGTTACAATGAAATTAGCTGTTTATCTCGGGGTAGGATTCACTAACAACATGGCAGAGTATAAAGCCTTGATTATGGGACTAAATATTGTCAAGAAAGGTGGTATTTGGCGGTTCATATTAAAAGAAGATTCCCAGCTAATCGTAAATCAAATAAATGGGATATACACAGTTTGGAATCCTATCCTTCGCATACATCATCGAGCTGCTATGACCCTACTTGATGAATTTGAGGGAGTATCTCTTCAAAGTTAATTCCATGTTCTTGAAATCAGTTTGCGGACTCCCTAGTGAATTTTGCTTATAAAGAGGATCTCTTCTTCAAGTGTGGTCCTAGTCTAGATATTTTTATTGATAATGAGATAGGACTTGGTTGCTTGTGGTGAATTTTATCAGACCACGCATTATATGGCAGGCGATGATTGATATGGGTAATGCAAAGAGTGACTGAGACCCATCTACCACTACTATCTTGGACCCATAGGTTGGTTAGATGATATGTTATGCGCACACCTCTTACTATATATGCAGGAGGGATGGGTCACAACTTGATGCATTTAGTTTAGGGTAGAGAGCCCTATTTTTCCCCTCAAAATGGAGCACATTTTTCCATATCAACCTGTTTTCAAGGAGGGATATATATGTGCTGGTTTTCTTGATTTCATTACGCCAAGAGGGCTAGTTGCTTTAGAGTTTTAATGTCTACTTTCTTTCGGCCAAAAGGGTCAAAAAATTTTGTAGTGTCATGTTTGATTTCTTTAGGCTAAGTGTGAGGTGTCCGCTAGTCCCAATTCACGATACACCTTTTAGTAGTCCATTGGTAGGTTTTTCCATAAATGATGCCGCCCGCTGCTCCCTTGGAACATCATGGGATTGTCACTTAGGCCCTACCGAGTCTACTTCGCAACGGGAGAGTTCTGGCCAAACCCACTAGGATCGACCTGAAGACTTGGGTTCCTAAAATCGGATGGGTCTCCTAGCAGCTAGCTAGCGTCAATAATTTCGAGTTCCACTTTTTAGAGGATTACTCAATCTGAAGCGGACTTGCCATTGCACTTGGTTCAAAGAGAATGGGAGACGGAGGGGAGTGTGGTACGTCAACCCTCCTGCCCATAAGGCAAAATCCCATTCCGGTCCCCTAAAACAATGCAAGTCGGTTCTACCTAATGACTACTTGGTCAATTTATCGTCTTCATATTTCTATATTTGATGTAGAAAAGCTCCTAGCTAACCGGGACCACCCTACCATTGGACGGACCCGTCGGGGGTTACGCCCACCCACTTTCCTCTGATGATGGGTCATCTTTAGTTTTTTAATTACCTACAACAAATTTATTGGAACATATACAACCAGCTTCCTTAATTAGTCCATTTAGTCACACGTTCCTTCACATAATTTATCTCACTAACATGCATACCATTCGAATAGTAAAGCAAACTTCTTTATTATATTGGAAGTCTATTACAATTTCCATCATTCCGTCCTAGCGGAAGATACACAGAATTCCATAAGGACATTCTGTCCACCAAGATTCCACCCTTATAACTAGTATTTAGGGTTCCAGGATCCCATCCTGGGTCACGAAGGGGCTCGTCAGATTCTTGGAACAATGCAGGATTTATAGCCAGAGCCCCCTCTGGCACCTACAATTCCTACTGCCCGAGACTATCCCTACTGACAGATCTTTCGCCTACGGAGCCGGTCCAAGCCTCTCGTAGCGATAATCATGACCCCCTTGGAGTAGGGTCTCGCCGCTAGCTTGGGGGTAGCCTAGCGCGATCCTTCCTTTTATTCTGTTGGCAATAATTTCAATCAAAATCTAGATTCTAGCAAACACAAATAGTCCTTTCAAATATGTATCAAATAGTGCAATGACAATCATCCCAACATGTAAATCACAGTTTCACATAGCCAAGGTAGACCTTATCCTAAGGTAACCTTTCATTCTAATGAGGATTCTTCTTCCCATAAAGAAGTGTTGAGTACACCTCTTAAAACATGTTAAGCAGGACATGAGTTTTCCGTTTGGATTCACTTATCTAACATAAGCAAAATCCCTTAAGAAAATATATTGTGTCAATAAACTCAACGAGATGGTCTTTAGGATTCCTAAATAGATAACCAGTTTTTATAACCTTCACTAATCAATTCTTAACCTTGTCGCATTTGATCATAACTATATTGAATTCGCATAAAGACATATGTATAATAACCTTTGGCAATTAATTCTATCATGATTCAATGCCTTAGTATCCCAACTATTCTAGCTAGAAATCATAGTGATTAATCATTTTATGCTTGAATTAATATGTCTTTCTAGATGAGTTATGTGTAAGCGAAGAATATGAAAGCTAATATCCTATGTAATTTATCTTATATTGTAAAATTGATAATCTAGTAATGAATAACCTGGTTTGGCGGCATGACGACATTAGGAACTTCATCTTTACTCGCGCTCGCATTAGCCACACCTAATGTTCCAATTGTGGTGGCAATTCCCGCAACCTCGGGCACTCCCGTATCATTGGCAATACCCGTTGCTTGACCGATTGCATTGATTTCCATGGTTTTTCCACTTTGTCGCTTTGGAGCCATCGTCCACGAGGAGTTTGAGAGTTAGGGAAGGTGGGATAGATTTTAGATGAGAGAGGATAGAGAATATGGCTTAGTTAAAGATCGAGACAAGGGATTTGAGCTAGCTCTCTTCCTCTTTCTCTTCTCTCTCTCTCTCTCTCTCTCTCTCTCTCTCTCTCTCTCTCTCTCTCTCTCTCTCTCTCTAGCTTCTCACAGCCTCTTGAAGAAGTATTCTTCCTTCTCTCTTCTTCTTTCTTGTAGCCTCTCGGGGTCTCCTTATGTCCCTTATGCCTCTCCCATGCCTCGTATTTATAGTGAATTGGGGAAGAGGGCTTGTGGTTGAGAAGTGGAGCTCTTTGTGGAGGGGGATCTTGGAAAGATCAGTGATCTGATGCTCAGATCATAAATCTGATGGTTCCATTGGCTCCGAAAGGGGGGTAAAACCCCAAGACACTTGATTAGAAAGCTCTCAGTTCACTCTTTCTTCTTTTCTCTGTTCGAAGTGCTGTCTACTGCCTGTAAACTGCGATCGCGGCGCGCGCGATTTCGCCAGTCACTTTTCTTTATTTTTCTTTTTATAAAATCTTCAAACTAACTAACACATCACTTGTTTTTTTCTTTTAAATGACATCTAGTTCTAGAAATCTCCATATCTCTTTTTTAAAAAAATTAAGATAATCTCTAAAATATCTAAAATATTCTAGTCTTGTCCAAAGGTCTAATATTTTTAGACCATCCAAACTATACACATTATCCTAGTGATTAATATAACTCATAAGTTTCGTTCACGTTGTAATTTACGTGAAGGATGGCCACGGTCCTTGCCAATTCGAAAAAAATATCGAATTTATGACTCTTGATTTTTCTAAATAAAATATTTTAAATTAAATAAAAATTATTAATAATTAATGTTAGTTAGTTTTTACCTTAGTTAGTCTTTAGTTAGTAATCTTACTAACTTATTAATTAACTAACTAACTTTTGAACTAACCAACTAACTTTTATTGTGTGGAAATATTACACTAAGAGGGCCAGTTAGTTTGCAATACAATGTGCTATTTCTTTAGGCCAAGAGGGCCATACATCTGTTTAGTGTAGGTACGTTTAATAGTGTTTTGTTTTAGTGATTGCATCATACAGGATGACAAAGTCACTGGAGGGAGCCTTTGTTGTGGAGGAGCTTCTTGTGGTGGCCTTTCCAAGTGGTTTCATCCCCTTTCCGAGTCTTTTCCCTTAAGAAATTAATGATACATGTGTCTTTAAGAGTGCTTTCTTTTTGTTGGTTGGGGACCGTCAATCAAAGGCACGAAGTCCTAGGTTTAGGTTAGTTATGTCTGTGGGAGGTCTGAGTAGTCATTACCTTCTGCAAAGGCATTGTCATGCCTTGAAAGACGTATTTTTGAAGGGAGTTCTAGTGACCTTATTTTGCTGACCTGCTAGGCGGCCATCCTAGGAGTTTCTGTTAGTTGTGAGGCAGTTAGCTAAGCTCATGCTAAAAATAATCAAAAGAAGAAAAAATCTGAGTATCTGAAAGTAATAAAATATATATATACAGAGGTGTGTAAAAAGGGATTCTAACCCCTTAAAAAATAATAATAGAAAAGGAAAGAAAAACAAATTATTGAGCAGTTGTTTCTCGCCTTGCAAAGGCCTGGTAGGTTCTTGGGGATGAGACAAGACCGGGGCCGATGCCTTGTCTTCCTAGGGGTGGCATCTAGTTGAAACTAAAGGAAGGTTGGAGCAAAATAAAAGTGAGTGTTCGAAAAGATTTAAGTGTCACCTTGCGAGGGCTTGGTAGGTTCTTGGATACCAAGATAGGACCTGAGGCTGATGCCCTGTTCTCCTTGGGTCACTATGCTCCGCTCCCTCCTTTTTACACACCTGAGTATGGAAAATCAAAGGCTAAAAGGAAAATTTGCTAAAATATTTCTTGATCGGCTATAGGAGTCCTCGCCTAGTAGAAGCTCCTAGTTGAGTTGTCCTCCATTGGATAGGTAGTTCAGAGACCACCACTTAGGATGACCTCTTTGATAGTCCTTTTTAGCTTGGCCGTATTGGAGCAGTTGGTTAGTGAGTAACTTTAGGCTTTTGTGTCAGATTCTTCTAGGCCTACTTCTCGTGGATTTCATGCCTTGGTTTTGATAGGGGATAGGGTGAATACTGTGATGTGTTTTGTTGATTTTCTATATCAGCTTGATGCTCTTTGTGGTTGTGTTTAGTGAAGATCTATTCGTGGGATTCAATGGGCTGGGTCGCCCTATCTTGTGGTCGCCAATGAGCGGTGGATTTTTCCCAAAAAACATGCTTAAAAATAGCCACAAAATCCAAATTTCAAGGGAAAAATGGACTTCGTTGAAGGTGGCAGCTACAGCCAGTACAATTTTAAGCGGCAAGTTAGAGACAGGTGCCAAAAGTTCTTTAAAGACCCACCGAGAAACGGTTGGGGAATTTTCATAAATTTTTTGTTTGCTAGAATGGACCTTGAAAAGAGCCAAGCAGTGCGGGGCCTCGAGACAAACGCTCAGAAATTTTCAGATCGTAATTCCGATGCCGGACAATCTAATGGGGGTGCTTGGGGTTCGAAGTCCACAAGGAAGTAAGTGTGAAAGGACTTGGGGGGAACGGGGGTGACCCTTGGGGTCTACCACCCCCCAATTTTCACTGGGGGGGGGGTGTTTTTTGGCATGAAGAAAAAAGGAGGAGACATCCTCCTCGCGGTGATTTGTGAGAGGAAGGGGGCTATGGTGGCTGAAGAATAATCCCCCTTCTGATGGCAGCCATGATCTACATCTTTTCTATGCTCTCCATTGCCGTCTCTTGCACGAGCAATGGCTACCTGGGTGAGAAGAACTAGATCTAGTCTTTCTCTCTCCTCCCTCTCTCTCCCCTCTATGGGTTGTTCATGCACATTATCTTGAAGAAGGAATTAGGAAGGAGATTGAAGCAAATGATAATGGAGATTAATGGAGATGCTTAAGCTTGATGTGAAACATGGAATTGAGAGCAATGGAGTCTTCGTCCGCTGGCCACATAGTCATTTAATGCATCTCGGGTTTCATAAAAACATGATATGACTATTTTTTATGAAGGAAATGAACATTTTTTGACATTTTATGATGGAAACGTTCTTATGCAATGAAAATTTGTGTGAGTGCTGTTTGCATTATGTTTAATTGCTGTACATTAGAAAATTTTGATTTCATAATGATTTGCATGCGCTATTTAAATCATGCAAACTTGAAATGCGGTTTTTAAGGATAAAATGATGGTTTTGTTGTTTCGGGTAGGTGAAATGTGTTCCTATGGAGAAAAATGAAAAATAAAATTGAATTTTAGTATATTGGAATGATTAGTATGAAAAAATAAAAAAATGATAGAGATTATTATCAAATAAATGCTAAAAAAATAAGAGAAAAATAAAAATACGCTTCATAAAAATAAGAAAAAATATAATGAGTGTTTGTGAATATATGGTAGTGGCGGAGCATGACGTTTAGCCTCAGTTTTTCCTATCTTTTTTTCAAAGTTCATAATTTATCACTTTTTCTACATCAAAACATGACAAAATGAATCTCTACACCTATGCAACTGAAGCACTACCTAAACATAGGGGGTGGGGTGTTTGAATGATGCGATTTGGATGTTGATTATTATTGATTTTGCTGATGCATAGCATGATATAGGGTTCACTGTATTTTAATTAAGAGGATAGTAGTATGAGCGTTGTCTCGGTGCTATCCTTACATCACCGCAACAAGTTAGTGAATGAGCATTGGAAAGCCTGGTTGTGCATGACACATTTCTGATTGTAAATTATGTTTTAGCACATTAGGATCATTCAATTTTGCATGTGCATATCAACCATGGTATCAGAATATGAAGAACTAGATGCATAGCACGTGTTTTCCGTTATGTTGACCTACACTTGAGAGTGTGAGGGATGACCTAATCTGTAGGCTAGACAATCGAGTTTTTTGGGAATTATTTGGTAAGGACACATGGTATCTCCTGGAATTCATTCAAGATGAAAGAGTGGAGCTTGTATCGTGTGTAATTTATGTTGAAGCGACGCATCTTGGGGCCAATCCTTGAGGTGTAGGAGAGTCGCAATGGAGCCGCGACAATCAGCCGAGAGGAGCTTCCTTATGTTTCTGTTACGAGGCACTATGCATATATGTTATGGGGTCTCCCTTTGAGGAGAAGAGATGGTGAACGTTGGACTATGACTCAATACAAATGCATAATCGATTAGTGTAGAGTGAGGCTTAGACGCTCCTAGCTCACGAGGCCGTGTGGTGGGGTTGTCTGTTGTGTACATGAGGTCCGGCTAGTGCCATAGCCAATGCCGACCCATTTTAGGTCCCATCAGTGATGCAATTGCCAGAAGCCGCCAATAAGTGGTGGTTTCAAATCTAGGGTTTCTAGGGACCAAATAGTTGGTTTATGTCCTCTGACAAGAACTGTAAAGCTGAAATACATAAGCGGAATGTGCTGAGAGGGCTAGATGACGGTTGGAGATTTTAAGGTGTTATTCTCCTCAAAGAAGAAGCTCATTATGCATAAGCGGTAGTGGTTCTAATAGTCTAAGTGTCATAAGTAGCCCTTTGAGTGCAAGTGGAAGTCTTAGTACTTCCTCGCTTCCAGTCAATAAGCCCCACTTCAAGTGGGGGTGTAGTTTTACTTACACAAACTCCTGTTGTCAATCCGGTTGTAGCTATGGTACAACCCATCACAATTCCAGTAGGGACACCGAATTTACTGGTATTAGGAGCACCTTTTTCCATCTTCCATGGGTTAGTAGAAGAAGATGGAGAACTCCATATTAAGGAGTTTCAAATGCTTATGTTCAGCTATCGAACCCAAGATGAGGACACCTAATGATGTTCTTCAATATGACGTTAAAAGGAAGGGCAGTAGTATGGTATCATGGTCTAGAGGCCAAAACTATAACTAGCAATGATCAATTCTTCACGGCCTTTCGTAGAGAGTTTGCTCCTAAGAGGGGTGGACAGTATTGGTTGCGTGTCTTGAATGTAATACACCAAGAGCCAAATAAGAATGTCCAGGCTTATGCCAAGAAGCTAAAGCAAGTTCTTCGCAAACTTAATGCTTATATCCCCATTGCATTGGCTCCACAGTTGCAATATTCCCTACATGGATTATATTTTAATATCCAGGTGCAACTTAGTAGTGTTGCTTTGGCCAACATTGACACTGCTATTACCTAAGTAGAAGGAGTAGAGTCGCACTTGCAAATGGCTTATGCAACAAGGGTAAATTGCAATGGCAATAATTTGGCAATGACCAATGGGAGTCAAGGGGACCCCATGTCAAACGCGAATGGCAGAGGGAGTATAATGCCAAATTTTCCTATGTTACGAGCTCCTCCCAATAGTATGACTATGCTTATGGCTAGTCTCTTCCTAGAGCATACATTATTTGTCATATCTTTCAACACCCCTTTGATGAGTTCCTATACTTATTGGCTTTTTCCCCCTCTCCCCCTCCACATGATGACATGGCTCGGGAGGCTAGCCTACAGGCAGTCTAGTCAAGTTAAAGCTTGAAACTGTACATCTTTGGCAAGGGTTTTTACAAAACAACATCCACTAAGGGAAACAAAATCCACTATGGAAAAGATACAATGAAAATTTCTTCAAAATGATCTATCGGAGTTATTGTCAATAGCGGAACCATCTTCTTTATCTTCTACATTCATGAATTGATTTTGATGGTTACCATTCTGCACTTGTACTCTTTTCCTATGGAAACATTACTGGCCATGTGCCCAATCTTACTACAATAATGACATGTGACCCGATCCTTGGTGTTGGTGTTGAATCCTCATCCACGTCCTTTTTCTCCATAAGTTTCCTTTGTAAAATATTACACGGCGCAGCGAACAGAATCTGAGAAAGAGATAGAGAGTACACAACAGATAAGAGGAGAATCAGTAAAATTCTTTAACTCCAAACAACTGATACAAAGATGGCTCTGTCCACCCGTGCGCTTCCACTAAATGAAGCTTAGATGGCGATCTAGACAGAAGATAGGTGAAGAGCTTAAGGCTAGCTGGAACAACAACTCTGACTGGGTGAAAGATGAGTGTAAGATGGCTGCGAAGGGGTTTAGCTTTTATAGCCCACGAAGGTCGTTAGGTCGGCCTGCTGACCGACCTACCATATGAGCCTCCACTAGTCGGCCAGGGAAGCCGCTTCCGCGGCCCCCGGACCCCACAATAGGGGTCCCTTTTAACTCCCTTACTACGCAACTCAATGCAATGTGCCTCGAGTTGCTACTAGCTTAACCACTCTGTCTAACCCAAAGATTAGACCCACAATGGTCACCTTTTTGCCATCCGGTCACATAGACCTCATCTGATATACAAGTCAGGACTCCACCAATGTCCGGGCTCACACTTGGCTTCTCCTCATAATGGGGGCCTTACAACTTTGAGCACCATGGATCATTGGTAGTACCTAATGAGGGTGGGGCATTGATCATATCTAACACCCCCCCTCAATGTCCACCCATAGGTGAACTATCTCCTCGGCCCAATGCCGAGTCTCTGAAGATGAACTTGAAGCAGATCCTTCGTAAGTGCTTTGGTGAAGATATCTGCTCCATTCTCCTCTGTTGGACAGTAGACCAATTCCACTATCCCATCCTCCATCAAATCACGCACATAGTGATACTGGATCTCTAAATGTTTGGTGCGTGCATGAAACACTGGATTTTTGGCAATGGCGATGCAACTCTGATTGTCACATCTCAGCACAGTTGGTTCTTCATCCTGCACTCCCATATGCCATAGAATCCTTCTCAACCATATGGCCTCACATGCAGCAAAACAAGCTGCCTTGTACTCTGCTTCGGTAGAAGACAATGCCACTGTTGGTTGCTTCTTACTAATCCAAGAGAAAATTCCTGAACCCAAAGAGAAACAATAACCAGAAACTGACTTCCTGGAATCAATGTCTCCTGCCCAATCTGAGTCACAGTTCCCCACAAGAGAAGTTTCGAAACTGTATGTGATACCATAGTCAAGAGTTTTCTTCAAGTATCTGAGCACCCGCATCCCAGCCTTCCAATGACTCTCATGAGGTTTGTTTGAGAACCTGCTCAAAACACCAACAGCAAAACTGATATCTGGTCTGGTGTTACACAAGTAGATTAGACTGCCGACCAACCTCCTATACCTCCCAATGTCTGCTAGTGCTGACGTATCCTCAACGGATAACTTTACATTCACCTCCATAGGTGTAGCTATCTCCTTGCACTCGGTCATGCCAAATGCCTTCAAGATCTCCCATGCATACTTCTTCTGAGAGATGAAGATCTTTCGTGGCTCTTGCCAGACTTCAATCCCCAAACAATAGTGCAGCAAGCCCAAGTCTGTCATTTCAAACTCAAAACTCAAAGCCTTTCGAGTTTGGTTGATCATATCTTCATAGTCACCTGTAATAAGAAGGTCGTCCACATATAGGACAATCACTACAGACTTTTTACCATCCCTGTAAACATACAAGTTAGCATCTGAGGCACATCTTTTGAAGTTTAGGTTTAAAAAGAACCTATCTATCCGCTGGTACCATGCTCTGGGGGCTTGTTTCAGCCCATACAATGCCTTCTTCAGTTTACACACTTTGTTCTCAGAATGGGGGGCCTCAAACCCTGGTGGCTGAGCCACGTACACCTCCTCCTTGAGGTCACCATTTAAGAACGCTGACTTAACATCCATTTGGTACACTGGCCACTTCTTGTGGGCAGCCACTGCAAGTACCGTGCGAATAGTGGTCATTCTGGCAGTTGGGGCAAATGACTCTTGAAAATCAAACCCTTCAACTTGTGAAAATCCTTGGGCAACCAGTCTAGCTTTGTACTTTTCTAAGGTACCATCAGCCTTGTACTTTACCTTCCAGATCCACTTGGTGCCAATAATCTTCCGCTTTGCTGGCCGATCCACTAGCTCCCAAGTGTCATTCTTCATTATGCTGTCATACTCCGCCTGCATAGCAGCCTTCCATGATGGATCTGCAAGTGCTTCTTCTAAGTCAGTTGGCTCCTTTACTTCTCTCATAATCTCAACCATCAAGGCCATGTTGACTATGTGAGCAGAAGCCCTCCTTTGCTCCTCTATTCTCTGAGACCTCCTTGGTCCGTCTGCCTTCTCCTCAACAGATGCAGGCATAGGATTATTGTGGTCATAGAGCTGCTTCACCCAGCGCGGCAATGGCTTTTCCGGTGGGGTGATGTCAGGTTGGTGAACTTTTTCCTCATCATCTGAAGATGATGCTTCCTCCTCCTTAAGGATAGGGATAGCTCTCGGGACAGGTTCATAGTGGACTACTTCTTCGCTTGATGATAAAGTGGAAGACCTTGCCTTCTCCTCCTCCACTGTATGCGGCTCCTCCTTGAACACCACATCACGGCTCGCGATGATCTTCTTTGCCTCTTGGTCATATAACTTGTAAGCCTTCTGCTCATCACTATAACCCAAGAAGATACATTTTCTGCTTTTTGGTTGTAACTTGTTTCTCTTCTCATCTGGAACATGTGCATAACATTCACATCCAAAAATTCTGAAATGTGAAACAGATGGTTTCTTACCAGTGTAAGCCTCATGAGGTGTTTTTCCCTTGAGAGCCTTTGTGTAGCTCCGATTTAGAATGTAGACTGCAGTATTAACAGCTTCAGCCCAAAAATGGTTAGGCAATCCCTTGCCCTTTAGCATGCATCTTGCCATCTCCACAATGGTACGATTCCTGCTTTCCACAATACCATTCTGCTGAGGTGTGTGAGGCGTCATCAATTGACGCTTGATCCCTTTGCTCTTGCAAAAGCCTTCAAACTCCTTTGAGTTGAACTCACCACCACCATCTGTTCTAAATTTCTTCACACTTTTCCCTGTTTCATTCTCAACAAGTATTAGCCATTCTTTAAACTTACCAAAAGCTTGAGCCTTATCACGAAGGAAGTACCCCCACATCTTCCTACTGTAGTCGTCGACAATCAACATAAAATAAGAAGATCCCCCCAAGGCCTGTGTAGGCATCTTACCACACAAGTCAGCATGCACCAACTCTAGAGGAGCATGTGCTCTATTCTTGCTTTCTTGTGGAAATGCCTTTCTCTGTTGCTTGCCCATCATACAAGCTTCACATGGTTCCTTCAATTCAGTTATTGTAGGTAGGTGAGCAACCATACCTTGCTTTTGCATCTCCTTCAATACTGCAAATCCGATGTGTCCAAACCTTTCATGCCAAAGCTTACTTGTGCCCACTCCAGCGGTGGCTGTAAGAGCACTTAGCTCATACAGGTTGTTCCTTCTTTCTCCTTTGCCAACAATTGTGCCAGCACTATCAATAATTTCTGCACCTGTCTTCTTGAACCTCACTTCATGACCAAGATCAGTTATGGCAGCAATTGATAAGAGATTTCTCCTGATTTCGGGAACATACAACACATTTGAAAGCTTTTTGACTTCACCATTTGCAGCAACAAAAGAAATAGTACCTGTGCCCGCAGCAGGGCATTTAGCATCATTTCCAACCGTCACAGTGATGGATTCTTGTAGAGGCTGCATAGAACTGTATAGACCTTTCTTGTTGGTCATGTGACGGGAGGCCCCACTATCCAACACCCAAGAGTCAGTGGTAGATTCTTCTTGCGCCAAGGAGCACACTTCCTCAATGGTCGCCATGAATAATTCCAACTCTGCTTCAGCCGTATTGGCTGTCTCTTTCCCTTTAGTTTTAAGGGTACCATTCTTTTCATCTGCCTTCTTGACACGACAATCTGCAATTGCATGTCCTTTCTTCTTATAGTAGAAGCACTCTCCTTGAAACTTCTTCTTGCCGCCCTTTTTCTTTTTGTCACCATCATTTTTGGTGGAGGAAACACCTTTGCCTTTTGCATTGGCAGAGAATGCAGCATCTCCATTGTTGCTTCCTTCTCGGGCTTTCAGCCTCAACTCCTCCTCCATTAATAATGCACAAAACTCCTCAAAAGTCAAAGCTTGAGGTCTCACCTGAGTATTAAGGGCAGTTACTAGTCCATCAAACTTTTGTGGACAAATCCGAAGACACCTCCGAGCTAGCTCTTCGCTAGTCTTTTGTATCCCAGCGCCAGCCATCTGGTCGCGCAGATTCTTAATCCGAGTGATGAATGCTTCAACCGTCTCTCCTTCAGCAAACTTCTCCGCTGCTAGTTGATTCTCCAAGTTTTGAATCCTTGTTTGGTTTCGTGTTTCATACTGACTCCTTAGTACATTCCAAGCCTCTGACGCTTTGGTTGTATGCTGAATTAGAGTCAAAACACTGTCAGAACAGCTTGTAACTAAGGCACACAATGCATCTGCATTCCTTCGTTTCCAAGCTCGTAGAAGATCTGCATTCGGAGGAATCATCACACTAGGATTTGATGGGTCGGGGATAGGCTGTGGTTCTGCGTCAGTCCCCAGCACAGTCTCCAAAAGCTCATAAGAATCAAGGATAGTTGTAATTTTGAACTTCCACAAGGTGTAGTTTGTACCATCTAACTTGCCTTCGCTGAAGGTTGGTGGACGAATCCTCAGTGTTTGAATAGCCGGTACAGCAGCACCACCTCCTGCACCGCTTCCTGATGCGCCAGAACTGCTTCCCGGAGTCAACATCGTTTCTCTTTGCTGTTGAAGCCTTTGCCTCTTGCACGCTCTCCGATCTCTAGAGCCCCCTGGGCTCTGATACCGTGTAAAATATTACACGGCGCAGCGAACAGAATCTGAGAAAGAGATAGAGAGTACACAACAGATAAGAGGAGAATCAGTAAAATTCTTTAACTCCAAACAACTGATACAAAGATGGCTCTGTCCACCCATGCGCTTCCACTAAATGAAGCTTAGATGGCGATCTAGACAGAAGATAGGTGAAGAGCTTAAGGCTAGCTGGAACAACAACTCTGACTGGGTGAAAGATGAGTGTAAGATGGCTGCGAAGGGGTTTAGCTTTTATAGCCCACGAAGGTCGTTAGGTCGGCCTGCTGACCGACCTACCATATGAGCCTCCACTAGTCGGCCAGGGAAGCCGCTTCCGCGGCCCCCAGACCCCACAATAGGGGCCCCTTTTAACTCCCTTACTACGCAACTCAATGCAATGTGCCTCAAGTTGCTACTAGCTTAACCACTCTGTCTAACCCAAAGATTAGACCCACAATGGTCACCTTTTTGCCATCCGGTCATATAGACCTCATCTGATATACAAGTCAGGACTCCACCAATGTCCGGGCTCACACTTGGCTTCTCCTCATAATGGGGGCCTTACAACTTTGAGCACCATGGATCATTGGTAGTACCTAATGAGGGTGGGGCATTGATCATATCTAACATCCTTGGTGTTCAAGGGGTTGTCCTTTGAGACGATTTCTTTTGTATCCTTTTTTTCTAGTTTACTTTCTCTAGCAAGTAGAGAATGCTCAATGTTTTGAGTGAGAGATTAGAAACATTACTTAGGGTAGAGACAAGGTTCTCATATGGTTTTGGATTTACACTTGCCAGTAGCACTGCTATGGCTTCATCCTAATCTATGTTCTTATTTAAAGTTGCAAGTTGAGTTTTTAGGCTCTTGAACCGGTTAATGATGCGGTCATAGAAGAATTATTCTTTACATCTAGCTTATAGAACTGCATGAGTAATTTTACTTTTGAGTTTTTAGCTTGAGTTGCAAAAATCCTATCAAGATCATCCCATGTCTTTTTTGCATCTTTGATGCCAGAGATATGGTGCAATACATGATTAGATAGTCCCCATGCAATGATGCATACAACCTTGTTGTTCATATTTTTCCACTATTTTGACTTGGGATGGACTTGTTTAATGAACCCATCTTCATCATCTTCTTTCTTGCCATTTGCATCTCGTACATCATTCTCAAATAGATCCCTCAGGTCTTTCCTCATGAGATGGTACATTGTATTTTCTTTCTAAGTGTGAAAGCCTTCACCATTGAATTTGGCTATTTGCTTAAATTCAGACATTTTGAAGGTCTTACTACAAGTATACTTGGGCATGTCTATCCTTTTACAATGCGATTGAGGCTTACAAGGGATTTAATAAATTGGGAATTCCACATTAAAATCTTAATTTTTGTTATTGCAAGAATTGAAGTAAAGCTAGCAAATGAGTTGTTCTTGGATGTGTCAAGAAACACAAGTGCCAAGAAGCACTAAAATGAGTATGAAAAGATACTATGCTTTGAAGAATTTGATGTTGAGCTTGATGTTATTGGATGATTTCTCCCCTTATTACTAATTTGAAGTGTTGAGAATTGAGTGGAGCACCAAATCAAAGTGGCAAATATTTGAGTGAGTTGAGAGGAGTGAGAAAATGAAGTGTATTATGAACTTCAACCTAAATGGCTATGGCTTACTGTTTAGGGTTTCAAGACAGGGGCGTGGTTTTTCACTGATTACAGCTCACAGAGATGACCATTTTGAAAACCCTTTTGAGTGGGAGAGAGCTTAGGTATGGAGCTTCAATTGCCCTATGAACTTGATGAGAATCACACTACTTGTAGGGAGAGCAGGCCGTACTAACAAGCACAAGCACAGAACCATTAATGATGATGAGTTCTTGTAATGATGAGCTCATAGTAGGGCAATGTTGATGTTTGAAGTGACAGGATGTTGCCCCTGAGTAGATAAAGAGGTCCATAGAGGGAAGTTCAATGAGATTTGCCTTGGTTTGCCTCAGTGTGAGAGATATAAAAGCTCCAAGTAGGGTAACTGCAACCCCAACTATGGCTGTCATGAAGGAAAGAGTGGAGTTTGGAGTGAGAAATGAACTCATGAGTTGACAAAGAGCTAACCAAAGATGAAGAGGAGCTAAAGGAAAAGTTTGATGAGCTTAGCTATGCTCACCATGGCTTTGATACCATGTTAGAATGCATGGATCTAGAGCATTGCATTGAAATAAGAACCAAGTACATGTTTATGTAGCCTTTGGATTGTTCCACTCTCCTCAGTGTGCTTATGGGATACAAAGCATCTCTTCCTAGAGCATACATCATTTGTCATATCTTTCAATAAGAAGAATATCTTTCCAATGAGTTTTTTAATTTCTTGTAAGAAAATGGTATACATAGATACTATATATAGATATACTTTGCAACAAAATGGAGTTCTTGATTGGAAAAATATGCATAATGCAAAGGTGGCTCATGTATTGATGTCAAAAAGAAACTTGCCTCATTACTATTGGGTTGAAGCAGTTTTCTACTATTGTATACATTATGAACATGACACCTTATTGTTGGTATACATGGTATGACATCCAAAGAGAACATGACATCTAATGTTGGTATACATGGTATGACACTCAAGAGAAGTTTAAATGTAGAAATTCAAATCTATTCTATCTGAAAGTATTTGGATGTATTGCTTATGTGCATATTCTTGTGATGAATTGCATATAATAAATTGGATTCCAAAGTAAAAAAATATGTATTTGTGGAATGCTCTCTTGAGCAGAAGGGATATAGATGTCACACATAAGCTAAGAGTTAGCATGGATATTGTTTTTGATGAAATGAGTAGTTGGTATAGTAATGTGTAGAATGTAGTTGGGGGCTCATGAGCATGAGAGTGTGGTTGTGTAGGAAACAGGTTAGTAGCTTAAGACATTGAGTGGACCACAAGTCTCCTAGTCATGGTTCGATCGATAGACCTTGGAGTGGTAGATTGAGGTCACATGTTACTTCACTAAGTATATCATAGATGCCAAGAAAAGGTAAATTGAATGTTGGAGATTCACCTATTGTGATAGATATATCATCAAGTTTTTCTCATATTAATGTGGATTTAGATGGCTCTAAGCAGAGCTTGGATGAGGAGTTTGGGATTTTGTCTATTAAAACAACTATTGTGCAGAAGGCACAAGAATATGCTAAAGCATCTAGTAACGATCCATGTCCATGCAAGTCAAGTAGAGTAAGTGAAAGGTGAGAAGGATAGAAGCTTGCTTGGAAGAGCTATGGCAGGAGAGCAAGAGCAAGAAAGAGAGAGAGACCAAATGGGAACTCCAACAATCACAATGTGTTATCAGGCCTTCCTTTATTTAAATTGTTACTAAAAGAATAAAGAATAAAGTGATGGTGACGGGCGCTCGCCACCTAGAGTGCGCAATGGCGGGTACTCTCAGTGTAGTAATACATGGGTAGCTAGGCGGAGGCGCCTTTACCCCCAACAACCTCCCACTTTAAGGCAAATCTGCCCCAGTGAGGAACAAAAAGAAAATGAAAAGACATTACAATGTACATATGTACAACATGATGAGGAAAAACATCATCTCATCCAACACCCATTAATCTCTTGAGGAAGGCAAAGCACTCAGTAGTGAGGCTTTTCATGAGCATATTTGTAGGATTTTCGTCAGTGGAGATCTTGACAAGGTCAACAAACTTTTCCTCCACGACCCCACTTATGAAGTGATACCTCACCTCAAGGTGTTTTGTCTTCGCATGGAAGACCAGATTCTTGGCTAGCTGAATAGCACTCATAGAATCCAAATGCATCATATCTATAGTATCAATCCCAAGGTCATGAACCAAATGACCCAACCATATGGCTTCCTTGCAAGCCTCAGTGGTAATGGATAGCCCATAGGCTTTATGTATGGCTTCCTTGCAAGGGGAAATCCAAGGGGTAATGGATAGCTAATAGGCTTTATGTTCTGCATGGGGAAATGCTCAAGGACTTTATGAATGTACTCCTTCTATGAGAGATAGAGGGGTCCCTGATGTCTATCGCACTTCATGCGCATACTAAGAATGTGAGAGGCCTGTCCCAAATCCTTCATCTCAAAGCTCTTCTTCAGCTAAGATTTAAGAGCATCTAGCTCATCATGAGCTTTCCCTGCTATCAACATATCATTCACATAAAGTACCAAAATAAGCAATGAGCTATCTCAAGCTTTCTTCGTGTAAAGACACGGATCCATAGCACTCCTGCTATAGCCCTGTGACTGCATAAAGGCATCAAACTTATGATACCACTCCTTAGGTGCCTACTTCAAGCCATAAAGACTTTTCTACAACTTGCACACTAGGTGTTCCTTGCCAGGTTCTGCAAAGCCCATAGGCTGCTCCATGTAAATCTCATCATGCAAATCCCCATGCAAGAATGAAGTCTTGACATCCATCTGATACATGTCCAAGTCAAGTTGCGCGAGTAAGGCAAAAACCAAGCAAAGGGTGGTCATCTTGACCACAGGAGAAAAGACTTCATTGAAGTCAATTCCATGCTCCTATTTAAAACCCCTCGCAACAAGTCTTGCCTTATAAGCCAGCTTGGGGTATCCAGGGGTACTTTTTAGCTTGTACACCCATTTGCATGGTAGAGTCTTCTTGCCAGCAGGCAAGGAAACCAAATCCCAAGTCATATTCTTATGCAACAAGTCTATCTCAGACTACATAGCCCTCTCTCAGGAGTGACTGTCACCCCCCCACATAGCCTCATCATAGGTGAGAGGCTCTTGTGTATCTGTAACTAAGACATAATGCATCGAGGGCTCAAATCTATCAGGTGGACATCTATCTCTAGTAGAAGGCTCTGCTACCTGTCCAACACCCTGGCCATGTGTACCAACTGTTGGTGTAGGTTGACCATCTAGCTGTGCAGGCTGTACTGGAGCATGTGGCTTCTCTTGGAATATAACCATGTGTATCTCTACCACCTTCTCAGGCTGCCGATGCATCTTGTCTTCATGGAATACTACATCATGGCTGCAGATGACTTTCCACACCAGGGATCCCAGAGGCGGTAACCCATCTCGCCTACATCTCCATAGCCAAGGAAAATACATTTGACACTCTTAGGATCCAGTTTCCTATGTTTGTCCTTGGGTTGTCCTTGGCCACATGGCAGAATGCCTCATATCCAAAGACACGTAGATGCGTATAAGACGGCAGAGGTTTCCCTATCCATACCTCCTCTACAACCTGGAAATCCAAACCACTAGAAGGTGATCTATTTATGACATACATAGCTGTACTGACTACCTCAGCCCAAAAGCTCTGTGGTAGGCTTGCATGTCTAAGTGTACTATGTACATGCTCTTGGATCGTTTTATTCATCTGCTCAGCCAAACCATTCTGGGGTGGGATATAGGGGCGGTCAATTGATGCTTAATACCCTTTTCATCACATAGTGGCTCAAAGGCACGTGACACATATTCTCCCCCATTGTCAGTTGGAAGGTATTTCAGCCTATGCCGAGTCTGGTTCTCATCCACAGTCTGGTTCTCAACCAATGCAAGCCATCTCTGAAACACAACCAAGACATCTAACTTAAGCTTAATGAGATAAGCTCAAACTTTATGCAAAAAATTATCAATAAACATCACAAAATACTTTGCACCACCCATAGATTGACAAGGCATGGGTCCACAGACATCCGAATGTACCAATGCTAGGGCCTCACTCATGCATATCCTACCAGACTTCTTATGTGTATTCCTAGTATGTCTACCATAAAGACAATGCTCACATGAATCAAAACATGCATAGTTAAGGGGCGATAAGTACTGTAAACCAAAAAGCATTTTCATTTCCTTCAAGGACATATCGCCAAAATGGGCATGCTAAAGAGATACATGTGGGATGGAACTGACTGACAAAACATGATTAACATAGGAACCATCAACTACAAGAGAATAGAGGCTGCCAGCCTTGGCATCTCTAGTAAGCACAAGTTTGCCATGGGTGATCCTTCAGTCAGAATCCCCAAATGAAACATGAAATCCAACATCATCAAGCTACTCTGTAGACATAAGACTGCGTATAAGCGCATCTACATGATGTACATCCTGTAACAGAAAAGTACTGCTAGTAGAGAATTGCAATCGTACATCCCCAATGCCAACAATAGCAAGTGACCTGTTATCACCCAAGTGAACTGAGCTAGAGACATTACGGTAGGAATGGAACCACTCATGGCATGGTGTAACATGAAATGAAGCACTAGAATCCAAAAGCTAGCACTGTGTATACATAGAGTGAATCTCGGTCAATGGCGTAGCATCACAAGAACTAGCTGCAAGTATGTACTCCCCATTGGAGTCATCAATTTGCATAACATTTATCTTCTCAATTTTCACACTAGATTTTGTAGGCATAATGTTGCGATCAGAGGAATTTTCATGTACTTTGTCTTTCCCCTTCTCTTTGCACTTCTCATTGCACAACTAATGACATTGTGGGTATATATGACCCTTCTTGTCACAGTGATGACATGCCACATTAGCATTTCTCCCATGAGACTTGCTGTGTGACTTACCATCACTTAGACATAGACTTCTGCGAGTCCTTGCCACATCCATACCCACGGTCATTCTTTCCGTTACCATCTCTACCTCTAATAGTCAAAGCATGCAATACATGAGAGGCATCCAAGTTATTACCGTTGATCTCTTCCTTGTAGAAGAGCACTCTCTACATAAGGCAACTTCAAAATGGTAGCAAGACCATATAAGGCAGTGTGGAATACATCCCATGACTCACTCAGAGTCTCACGCAAAAACAATGGAGTAACCTCATCATTAAAGGTAATGCCCTACAAAGTCGAGTTCTTAAGAATAGCATGGAACTAGCTCAAATGAGCAGACATTGTCATATTCTCCTTCATGCATAGGTTTATAAGCTGCTTTAGCCAATACATCTGACTTACTGGACTTTCTTGTCATAGAGGTTCTTAGTTTTATCCCAAAGTTGCCAAGCACTCTATGCTTCCCCAATCACATTGTAATATACCTATTCAGTGAGAGACAACATGAGGGTGGACTTGCATACCTCATCAACCTCATCCCATTCGTCATCAGTCATAGTTTCAAGTTGCTCACCATGCATCATTAGTGGCTTGATCTGAGATTTTTGCACCATTACTTGCCAAACTTGGATCTTCCAATAGGTATAATTCATACCATCAAGCTTAGTGATATTGAAGATAGCACTGTCAATTGGAAGAAGATGCCATACTGCAGTCCAAAATAATGCAGGTAGTTCAAAATTGCTTGCTTTTTTCTGCTGTAAACAAACAAAATACTACCAAAACCAAGGCAAAATGACCACGAACTGATAGCTAATGATGTTACCCACCAAGTACCATCAAAAGTACACAAAATCAAGATGATTTAGCATGAAAGTTCCATGTCAGTCCATGCATAGCTGCTTGCTATAATAAATTACAACCAGGCACAATGAGAGAAAATTGTAGGCAAAATGAATGCACCAAGTCAACCACACTGACTGTCAAAGCATAACTAGCATCAAGCGGGCATAAATTAGCATGTGACAATCATACCAACATCGAGCGAACACCCAAGCATGTCAAATGAATCCATTGGTAAGCCGGCATACCCCCTATGTAATAGGGTAGAATGTATACAACATTGGCAAGACCTAACACAAATAGGTGTATGCTCGGGAAGCGCAAAGCCCAAATCAGCCCAAATACATCTGTGAGGATCACGGCATATCAACCCTGTAACATGCAAGTGAAGATCCCAGTCTCAAGTATCCGAATGCTCAAGTAGCATAAACTGCTTGTTGCTTAATGTCGTCAAGCATATCAAGACATTCCCATTGGTACAAAAGACAGAAATATCAAGCAAAGAAGCTCAACAAGGGCATATGATAACACCAGTGCTAGAAGATCCAAGATCAAGTATCAATAAGACCGTATGAGCATATAGGCCATGTAGCATTCGTACATAGCATTCATAGACATCAAGAAATCCAAACTATAGCTCCAGAAATATGAGAAATAGCCAAAATAAGCTCTGGGTAATCAAATGTCAAGCCAAAGCAAGGCTTAGTAGCATCCAACTGCAAACAATGTAACATGCATGTAGTAGTGGCATAGGCCAAGCACGTTAAGATCGATCAGACATAAGCAAAGTATATGCAATAAGTACATGAGAGATGAAGATTCAAAGGCTATGCACGAGTTCAAGCTCAACCAATGATTCGAGAGAAAATCCAAGCTCTATCTCAATGCCAAAGTGGTTCAGACAACTAATGTAGCACTATTGTGGGCTACCTATGAACTATGTACAACAATCCCAAACCTGAAGTAAATCACATCAATGCTCAATGCCAAGGCTTGGGATCAAATGCCAATCATAAACCAAGTGTATAGTGCCCAAATGAGGCTACCAATGACTGGGATGAACTGGAGGAGATCAAACAACTAATCATGTGATGTAAATGTACTTGGAAAAATGGTGCAAATCTGCATGGGGTTTCTTCTCACATTTTTGTGCTGGGCAGAGTGATAGGAAGCTCAAGTGGGTGCCAAAGAAGGCACACAACAAGCATGAGGTGCTCCAATAAAGCCTATGTCAAGATATAGAGCACCAGAGCTTCAATGGTGCTGCCCCCTTTCTCTTCTCAGACCTATAGACTTTAACATGTTACTCAATTCTCTTGACAATGGTCTGAGAAGAGAAAGGGGGCAGCCCCCTTTCTCTCCCAAATACTATGAATCCAAGTTACTCAATATGTAGAGCAAATCATATGAAAGAATTGGTGACCAGGTCTGAGAATTTTACTCATGTTTAGGTAGGAAATGTTGCAAATCCCCTTCGAGAGTCTGTGGTATGAGATGTGCTAATGATAACTAGCAAAACATGTTAAAGTAGATATTTAGTGAGTAACTTGGATTCATAGTATTTGGGAGAGGAATTGTGGTACATCTTGACAAGATCAAAGATGTTTAAGAATGGGCACCTCCAAAAATAGTTAAGGAGATGTGAACCTTTTTGGGTTTAATTGGATGACACAGAGTTTTTATCAAGGATATGCATTGATTGCTACAATTATCATTGATTTTCTCAAAAATAAAGTTGCTATCATGTGGTCTCCTATTGAGTAGTCTACTTTTGAGGAATGTAGAAATTACAAGGCACAGTAGACAAAATCTGAGCAAGCAATAGAGAACACATAGCAAATATGAGAAGAATAGAGAACGCTTTAATTTCAAATGAATTGATAAAAAGATGGCTCTATCCACTTGTGTGCTTCCATTGTGAATCTTAGATGGCAATAAAGATAGATGATAGGCAAAGAGCTTAAGGGTAGTTGGAAGAATTTTGACTAGATATAAGATAGATTGACTATAGCTTTAGAGGGGTCTTCCTTTTATAGCCCGAGGAGATAGCCTAGTTAGCATGTCTGACCATATTATGAATCTTTCCTAGTCGTCAAGGAATATTCCACGACATATTCCCTTTACTATGTCGACCTGGGGGGACACTGCCCATGGACCCCTATTAGGGGGTTCATTGGCCTCCCTAAGACCCCCCCAGCCAGGGGCCAATTCTATAGCCCTCGAATCCCAAAATAGGGGTCCCTAATAACTCCCATACCCACAACTCAATGTATTGTGCCTCGAGTCACTACCAACAAAATTCTATATAACCTAAAGATAAATCAACAAAGGTCACCTTTTTTCCATCTGGTCATATATACTTCATCTGACATACAAGTCAAGACCCATCCAATGTGTGTGCTCACATATGACTTCTTCTCATAATGGGGGAAATACAACTTAGACCACCATGGATCATTGGTGGCACCTTATGAGGGTGGAGCATTGAGCATATCTAACACCCCCCCTACATTCTCTGCCCAATGTAAGTCTCTTTGAAGATGAATTTGAAGGAGATCCTTCATAAGAGGATCACGCCCTTGCACTTCTCTTTATAAGATGGATCATCTTTAGTTGTCTACTCTTCTTGAGCTAACTTTTCAAGGCATCCACCTCATCTTGAGCTCTCCCAACAAATCAATATTCCATCCACATAGAGTACCAAAATTGTGAGACTTCTATCATGGGTCTTTTTGTATATAAATAGGGATTCCATATCATTGCATGTATATTCATATGAATGCATGAAAGCATCAAACTTGTGGTACTATTTCCTACATGCCTACTTAAGGCCATAAAGCCTCTTTCTCAACTTGTATACTAGGTATTTTGTACCATTTTTCTCAAAGCCCTTAGGCTGCTATATATAAAGCTCATCATGCAAGTCCCTATGCAAGAAATGCATCTTTATATCCAAATGATAAAGGTCCATATCTAATTATGAAAGCAAGGCTAAAACCAATCGTAGGGTAGTCATATTGATTATAGGAGAGAAGACTTCATCAAAGTTAACACCATGCTCATGCTTAAAACCCTTAGCAACCAATCTGGCCTAATACGCTAGTTTGAGGTGTCCAAGAATACTCCTTCAACTTGTATACCCACTTGCATATCAAAGCACACTTTTTATTAGTTAAAGAAACCAAAATCCACATATATATTTTTTCATAATGAGTCATACCCTGACTGCATAACCCTCTCCCAAGAGTGACTATCACCTTTGTGCATGGCCTCATCATAGGTAAGAGACTCACAAAAATCTATCACCAGAACATAGTCCATGGAGGGTACAAACTTTATCTCTAATAGACCATTGCAAAACAAGTTGTGGGGCATGTACATCCTATCTAACATCATGGTCATGGGCCACACGAGCATCAGTACAGGCTATCTAGTTGGCTATCCATGAGCAAGGAAATATCTTCATGCATAAATCAACTATGTACTTAGATTACTTATGCATTTTCTCTTCATGGAAAACAACATCATGGTTGCAAATAACCTTCCAAGCCTATGGATCCCAAGGCAATAGCCCATATCACTTACATCCCCATAAACAAGAAAGATAAATTTCACTAACGTAGGATCCAACTTATTATGCTTCTCCTTGGAAACATGGCAAAAGGCCTCAGAGCAAAAGACACATAAATGAGCATACCATGGAGGTTTTTCAAGCCATACCTCCTCTGCAACCTGATAATCAATAGCAGTGCATGGGGATTTATTAATTAAATATACAACAATGATAATTGTCTTCGCTTAAAAATACTATGGTTAGCTTGTCTGGATAAGTATATTATGGACTCACTCTTTAATCATCCTATTCATGCACTCAGCCATATCATTCTTAGGTGATATGTATGGGAAAATCAACTAACACTTAATGTCCTTCTCATCACAAAACTACTCGTAAAGAATTTAGATACATACTCAATCCATTGTTGCTTCATAGGCATTTCAACCTATATCCAAATTGGTTCTCAACAAGAGCAAGCCAATGCTAAAACATAGCCAATGATTCTAATTTTTGCTTTATGGGGTATACTCAAACCTTATGTAAGTAATCATCAATGAAAGTAAGAAATTATTCATGCCACCTAGTGATTGACAAGGCATAAGTCTACAAGCATCAAAATATGAACAAGAGCCATAGACTCACTCATGCACGTAATGCCTAACTTCTTGTGCAAACTACATGTTTTCTTGAAATAAAGACAATAATCATAAGAATCAAAGAATTTATAGTCAAGGGGTGAAAGATACTGCAAACAGATAAGTATTTTCATTCCCTTTAATGACATGTATCCAAGGCGACAATGCCACAATGATACATGTGGTACTACAACCACAGCCAAAACATGGTTAATAGAACTAGATAGAAGTAATGGATAAAGAGTACCATACTTGGTACCTCATGCAAGGATAAGGTTCCCATGGGTAATCTTCCATGAGAATTTACCAAAAGATACAAAGTAACATACATCATCCAATTGTCTAGCAGAGAGGAGGCTTTTAGTCAAAGCAATTCATCCAATTCAGCCTAGTCCTTCGCATCAAAGCATTTGGTCTTGACACCCTCATATCTCAATCAAGCAATTTTTTCACCAAAACTTATCATATCTATGTCTTCTAGTAGCTATAATTAGTGACATCCAATTTGTCAATGCTAAAGATAGCATTGTCATTTAAGCCATCAACCACCATGCCAGCAAATGAAAGCAAATTACAAGAAGATAAATTGTTGTAAATGACTATAAATCAGCCCCAAATCACAACCAAGACAAGGTCTAAATGAAGGAAAACACCAAAGTGTAGGGTTGTCTAGTAATGAACTATTAAATCAAAGTATCTACTCTCATAAATAATGCATAAATCTACAATCATAGCATTGATGTAATAAATGCAATAGTGAATCCACAATAAACTATGGGCGATAGAGCAAGAAACTTCAAGATCACACTCCTAGGTATATCGGAAAAAAAATAACATATGTAAGAGCAACTACCCAATAAAGATGCATATAACTGATACCTAGATCTATCAAAACCTCAATGAAAATAGACCTAAGGGGAGAGAGGTGAAGAAACCAAGAGTACACACACAAAAATCATGGAGACTTGAGCATACAAAGAGATAGGGCTAAAATCTTATTCTTCGTGTTTCTTCTTCTTCCACTCAAAGAACTAAGTCTATAACATGATAAAAGACTAATATGTAAGTACCACAACATATGTATACGTAGTCAATAAGTGTAACCTGCTAGCAAAAAAAGAGGTGGCACAATCAATGTCCCACTATATGTGTGTAATTTATCTATAGAATCACTAGTGTTTCCTCATATTAGTCACTTGACATGCAAATGACTAATATCCTACCACATTACCAATGCGTGTAGAGGATGCCAGCTCATGTAGAGCTCAACATCTCAATACTCCCCCTAGAGCTTAGTATGAGCTTGCAAACTCCAAGCATAGTCCTGTATTATTGAAGCTTCTCAACTCCCAAGGCCTTGGTGAAAATATCAGTTGCTTGATCCTCTATGGTAACATAAACCAAGTCAATATCACCTACCAAAACTTGCTCTCAAATAAAATGGTAATGGATCTCTATGTGTTTGGTCCACACATGATACATTGGGTTCATGGCCAATTGAATGCTACTAAGGTTATCATAGTAGATAATAACCTTCTTGCCCACCTGCATCCTCAAATCACCAAGTAGCTTGTGTAACCAAGCTACCTTCGCATGTTGCAATTGTAGCATCTCTATACTAGACAAGGCAATGGTCAACTATTTATTGCTCCTCCAAGTAAAAGCAACATTGCCAAAGAAAAGTATAAAACCACTAGTAGACCTTTTGTTTGAAATACTATCAAACCAATATGCCTTTTTGTAACCATGCAAGTCCAATGGTATGCATGCACCATAGAATAAGGCATAATCCAATATGGACTTGACATAGAGCAATATGAACCACTACATCCAAATGCAACTTCCGTGGAAGCTACATAAATTGACTCTCCAAACCAACTACATAGTTTAGGTCTAGCCTAGTAATCATCAAATAGATAATGCTACCCATAATCTTCCAATACATAGTGACATCCTCGATCAAGTCACCCTGATGTGCACTAAGCTTAACATTAACATCCAAAGACATAGAAATAGGCTTGCAATCAACATTACCATTCTTTTTCAACATATTCAATATATATTGTCTCTATGACAACCATATATCATCTAGAGTCTTGATTATATCTATATTGAGAAATAAGTGCAACTCTCTCAAATCCTTCATCTCAAATTTAGTCTTGAGAAGACCCTTCACATGGTCAATCTCTATCTCACTATCCTCACAATGATCAAATCATCCACATATACAATAATGACCACATTACCTACATCACTCTTACATATATAGAGTGAGTGATCAACCTAAGCTCTATGAAATTCAATGCTAACAAGGTATTCTACAATCCTAGCATGCCATGCCCTAGGTGCTTGCTTCTAAGCTCATGCAAGGCCTTACAAAGCCTACATACATAATCTAGATAATTCTCATCCATATAACCAAGTACCTACTCCACATTAACTTCCTCTTGTAACTCTCCTTATAAGAATGTATTTTTAATATACCATTTGATGCATGATCCAACCCTTTGATACATGCATTGCTATGACAACACTTATAATAGCCATTTTAGCCACTCAAGCAAAAGTCTCCTCATAATCAATACCATGAGTTTGTGCATACCTTTTGGAAACCCATCGTGTACTGTATAGCACTTGATAGATCCATCTGACTTATAAACCTTGCAAACCCATTTGTAGCAAATAGCTTTCTTGCCCTCAAGTAAATACACCAAATCCCATATGTCATTCTCCTTAAGTGCAACCAATACTCATTATTCACTTCATCCTCAAAACACATGGATTCCACATCCTACACAACCTTGGCCATGTATGCATAGTGATGAGCTACATAGCTATTATATGTCACTTGTTGCATTGGCTTTCTTACTATTGGGGTAAAGGCGCCTCTACCTAGCCACTCGTGTATTACTATACTGACAGTACCTGCCACTGCACACTGCAGGTGGCGGGTGCTCATCATCATCACTTTATTCTTTATTCTTTTAGTGACAGTTTGAATAAACAAAGGCATGGTCACACATTCTGACTGTTGGAGTTTCCATTTGGTCTCTCTCTCTTTCTTGCTCTTGCTCTCCCGCCATATCTCTTCCAATAAATCTTTGATCCTTCTCACCTTTCAACTAGTATCAGAGCATGGTTGCTCGAGCATTCTGACTTGGTTCATGACTCCTTCAGCTTCTTATTGAATCCCTTCACTCATTAGGTCTCCTTCTCGGTAGCCAAAGCCAACTCTCTCAAGCTCCCGTCACTCCCTGGCTTCCCAAGCACCTTCCTGGTCCCTTTGGATACTCTTAGGGCACTCCAACAAAGGTATTTATTTATTTTCTTCCGGGTTTCATGTTGTTTCAACTTTCCTATCAGCCAAGTCTCTAGAAAGTAGCTAGTTTCAAGCTCCAGATGAACCACTTTGCGTAGGAACAATAAAGTCGAAGCAAATTTATGCTGTACTTGGCTCATGGAGAATGGAAAACGAGAGGGATGCGAAGCTCAACCTCTCTGCCCATAAGGCATAGTCCCATTCTGCTCCCCTAAAATGGCATAAATCGGGATTTTAACTCTACTGACTCTAGGTCTTCACAGTCTCATTATCACATCTTTTGAGGAAATTTCTCACCTAACCGGGACCACCCTTCCATAGGACCGGACCCAAGTCATGTCCACCGCACTTTCCTCTAGTTGCTTAGTTATCTAATTACCTACCACATTATGTTTGACATGCAAAAGCAGCTTCCTTAATTACCCAATTTAAACACTGGTTCCTTCACGCAACTTAGGCACTGACACAAAAACAATGTCAAGTAAGTTCCTTTTTCAAATATTTGATCTTTATTTATCATAGTCCTAGAATACATCAAGTATCATGCCCAAAGGCTATCCCAGCAATCAACAGGATTGCTGCTCCAAGTTTCGCCCGTAGACTAGTACACGGGCCTCAAGATCCCATCTCAAGTCACATCGGCCTCTTGTGCGGGATCCGGAGGCAAGGAATTTATAGTCAATGCCTCCCCTGGCACCCAAGCGTTTGCCCTCTCCAAGCAGCACCCACGGAGAGACCTCTTGCGGTGGGTTCGGTCCATGTACCCGGCACGGCTAACAACCCCCTTGGATATGGCCAGGCAGACAATCGGAGGTAACTGAACCTACCTCTCCCTCCAGGCTTTTAACCTGAAGCATTAAGTATTTTGCCTTGAATTAGTTCCTTGAGAAAAGAAGTTCAAACAATGTACCAAGTGTTCAATCATGATCATTTTCGTAGTCGTTCGTACGACCAACTACTAAGGTGTGATTCCTTCTTCCCGAATGCTCCCAGCATTTGATCCTAGATCGTTCGCGACTTGGCAAGATTCGAAGGGCTTGGCAAGCTAGGTTGCTTGTTTTCCCTTTTTCTTTGGGTTAGGGTTTGGACCCTACCGACCCTAATTATCCTTACCTTAGGTCTCCTTGTAAAATAGATCATGGACAATCCCGTCGTCCTCAGTTGGTCATCTTGATGGTTATCTCCTAGATCCCTTGAAGTACCTATGTACCTTTATCTTTAATCTTAATTGATCAAGATTGTCTATCCCCTTGACCATGGTTGATCAAGATGGTTCTGTTTAGAACAATTCCTACTCCATCTTAAGTATAATCTTCTTAAGCCCTCTTACTAATGCTCACATGCACTAAGCTTTTACCTATCCCTCTTGAAGTCACCAAGAACTTTGACATGGGACTCATGGATCTTAGTCCCATTTGGTAAATTACAAACAACGTTGAATTTCCCCAACAACTTTAATGCACGCAACGTAATGCCATGCCTTCATTTCAATGCTTACAATTTTGATATAATCCATATGATATTTTATGCCACACATGCGAAGGTATTTTCTATGCATGCAATCTTAACATTATCCTCTGTGTAATTATTTACACGATATATAATCTTCTTGAATGATCTAATCTTTATAACTTAATGTGATTATTGTATGAGTCTAGCTGCACTTTAATCTTTTCTGCAATTTATTACATGTACCTTAGAATCCATCTTGCAATATGGAGATGCACTTTGGTTCTTTCGATGTCCTCTGAAATGTATTTTGCAAGAACTTGTGCAAGGAGCAATGAACTTTATGCAAGAATTCATGCAAGATTTTTTTAAAGGTAATTTACAATGTAATTACCTAATCAATTTCACCTATTATGATGTCATCTTACAACAAAATTTATCTTGTTTATTACAAAACATCACAACTAAATTCATACCAAGGCAATTATGCATCAATCGAGCAATCAATGTGATGCACGTGAATATGATTTTCACCATGATAATTATAATCTATGATTTAATAATAGAGCAACCTGGGTTTGGAGTGATGTCTTGATTCCAATGGTATTTACGCCTGATGATAGACCATTCGTGGTTGTGGTACTGTCTTGATTCAAGCCGCCGCCCACTCTTGTGGGGTTTTCGGCTATCCTTGTAGATCTATGCTTCGGGGCCATACTCGAAGATGCGCGTACGAGAGATTGAATTCTCACACTCTCCTATGCAACTTTAAGTAAATTCTTGTAGCCTCTCCTTGAGTGGAGAAAGGATAATGAAAGTGGGATGTATTTTCAAAAATATTAGAGGGGCCGTATGACCTCTCTTTAAGGGGGGAAGAAGAACCCTCCAAAAGCTTCCCTCTCTCTCTCTCTCTCTCTCTCTCTCTCTCTCCCCCCATCAGAGCAGCATGCCGGGGCGTCTCCTTTCGATGATGATGAGGAGGGGGGGCTGTGTGTCAGGCGGAGGGGGGCGTGATGTGTAGGCAGCAGCAGGTGCGGCATTTTCTGATCACCAGGGGGGCTGCTGTCGAAGACAACCAGCGGGGAGGGGCTGATTCCCCTTATATGGTGGGGGAGGGAGTGCTTCACGAGGGGGGTTAACGGCTACCACCCCTCCACTTGGGGGGTGCATGCCCCCTTCTCTCTCTTTACTCCCTCTCTCTCTCTCTCTCCCCGACATACTGTCGACAGGGAGAGAGAGGGAGAGAAAAAAAATTGAATTAAATTTAATAATTTAAAAAGGGGGGTTCACATGGGGGCGGCACGGGGTGGAGATATTACATTATCTACCTCATTCGAGGTGAGGTCTTTTTACTCTTCTTGACCCGAGATTCCTTCTTCCTTCTAGGAAGCTTCCCTACAATTGGATTCTTTGCACCTTCACCATCAATTGGTGCAATGGTGTTTCCCCAGTAACACCATCTTTTGGAGGATTCGGTCCTTCATAAGTAGCTTCTTCCCTTGCCCTTAAGCTGTCAATTAGTTGATGTACTTCAAGAATTTCCAACAAGCTACGGTACCTTCTCTTTTCCTCTTAGCACTTGATTTCAGCAAAGCTTCCGCACAACACTTGCACCTTCTCTTCTCCTCTTGGAACTTGATTTCAGCAGAGCTTCCGTAGCACTTGCACCTTCTCTTCTTCTCTTGGAACTTGATTTCAACGAAGCTTCCACAACACTTGATTTCAGCAGAGCTTTCACAACACTTGATTTCAACAGAGCTTCCACAGCACTTGCACCTTCTCTTCTCCTCTTGGAACTTGATTGCAAAGTAATGCTTTCTTCACCTCTCTCACACCCAAGGAGAGCCTCCTCTTTTATAGGATTTCAAGAGTTTCTCTTCTTGGAGAGAGACTTGAGTGCCAAGATTGGAAAGGATGATCTTCATGCAATATGTGATTGTTTCAGGACCTACTTTGCAGCACCAATTTTGAGATATCTCTCTATGCATTGCTCACATGAAAAAATATCCAATACAAAAGTTTTAGATCTCCTTGTTTTCGATAATCCTTGCAAGTCATTTTTAGAGATCGTCTTTCTATGGCAATGTATTTTAAAAATGGATTCACCATGTTTATTTTTAGAAAAATAGCTTTTAAACATGTACTCTTAACTTGTGGTCATGCAACCACCTTGAGCCATAGATAAGGAGAGTTCATTAGATTTCTTGGGCCTCAACCTTAAGATTGACTTTGACACAAAAGCTTGTGTCATTTTAGACCTTAGAAAGAGAAAATCACTTCTCTCCTCACTTTTAGAGGATCATGTCTCTCATCTTTCTTAGTGAGAGAATTCCCTCTCTCGTCTTTCTTAATGAAAGAAAAGACATTAAACCTTGACTTGTAAGGGAGAGGATGACCCCAAATGCATGCAATGCTCATTACACAGAAGTAAACATTCCCAGGCGTCCTCGGGTGCACACATAAATACATATACACAATGCTAATGCACTTCCTCTTCTTAGAACTTAATCCATCTTCACTTATGTGTAACTTCTTGGTTCTTGTGTACACTCTTACACTTGGTAGGCACTTCATTCCCCCTTCATAACTTGTAATGCCTATACTATATATCCCCGTCACAGTGCTCTGATCACCCCATTAAGTGATGCACTAGGAATACTGGTATCTAAATGGTCTCATGGCCATGCTAGATCATCATCAACACTTAAAAAAATGTGAGTCATTAATTTATTAACATAATTTTTTAAAATAGAGAATGTGTAATAAGCAATCAATTTAGTGACATAGATCATAGTGAATAATTTGGCAAAGGTACCAAACTTGAAGTTGAGCTATAAACAACATTTTGATGGGGAATTTTTAAGCCTTTGACCATTTTATAGATTAGTTGGAATTGATGGGGTTTCTTCAATTTGGCTAGTGGAGAAGGTTCAATATATTTTCTCACTCCATATGGGTAAACTTAGTACACATTAAGTAGGATATCGTCTTGTAGGGGCAAGTTGGCAAAGAGAAGGTTGTGCCAATAAGAGTGGTGTCTAGTTTAGAGGATTGAGAGGTTATATCGATTGAGAAATCAATAGGTCAAGAAGGAGTGACCAATGGGGTAGAAGGCAGTGATGAACCTTTTTCTTGAGTAGAAATGATCAATGGGGCTGTGTTAGTAAGCATATTGCTATCAATAGTTGGTTATTTGATTTATGAGGTGTCATGAAAGTAGTTGTGGAAATCTAGGTATGAAAAGTAGCCATATGTGTAATTGTGGTGGTCTAGATACCATTAGTAGCCATGATTTATGAGGTGTCATGAGAGTAGTTGTGGTGGTCTAAGTACGAGAAGTAGCCATGTGTGCAACTATAGATAATCTTCGTAGCCAGAGTGTATGTTGGGCATCATAATACCTTTATGCTTCAAGATATGTATGCATTACTACTACCAGACACTAGCAATGTTGACGAGTGCGTCTTCACTTCTATTTTCTTGGCTTGTGCTACAAAGAGTTGTAGGAGGAGGTTTTTGGATAGTCGCTTCCTCTAATTGATGGAGTTGATAGGCCACTTCTTGCAGGCTTTTTCACTTAAGAGCTAGGTCAAGAGCTTTGAGATGCTGGGTCTAAATCTATTCACATGATGGCATGTGCCCTATATGTAAGTTGGAATGGGGTTTTTCCCGTGGCATTCTTATAAGTTTTTTGATAGGCCCACAGTGTTGGCATGTCCTTTTGATCCTAGTTTAAATGCAATGTTGAGATAGTTTTGGTCAATATACACTAATGGTAATTTTGTTCATGGCTTTTGTCTAGTCATTTGCTTGGGGATAGTAAGGACTAGATTTCCTATGCATGACTAGGAACGTAGATAGTAGGTGCTCAATCACTTTATCAGGGAAGTGTGACCCTTGGTCATGCTGATGATTTCAATGGAATAATAGAAGTGTGAGATGACTAACTCCCAGAGAAATTATACAGTGGTCAATGCATCATTCTACAGGATGTCTTAGTCTCATCCAAGTTAATCATGTAATTCATGGCAATGATAATATATTGAGGTTGCGATGAGTATTGTGCAACTGGACTAATGGGTCCCATAAATGTCTATACTATATTTTTCAAAGGGTTAGCAGGCAATTATGTCAAGAATCACATGGTGGGGAGACTTACTTGAGCCGTTGCGCCAAAACACACACCATACACATAAGAGGAAGCTCACTCAATGACATAAGAAGAGAGATAGAGGAAAAAATATTTTCTTGTTGGTTTTTTTTTCTTCTTTCACACACAATACAATGTACACAAATTACAGATAAGATATAACATAAAGGAAAGCGGCCTGCTAAGACAAACAATGCATAACTAACTATACTAAATTGATTGGCACTATAACTATGCCAATTATAGATAGGTGCAACAAACAAAATATAATAAGTGATAAGTCAATGTCCATGTGAGGATCATAATGACCACTGGCGTGCTAAGTGTAGACATGTGGAACTATCTAGCCAAGCAGTCCATCATCAATATCTATAAGTATTGAGCTTGCCATCTCAACTATATCTATGTAACTCCAAGTAAGCTTTAAAACTTTCAAAGCTTCTCTGCACCCAATGCCTTGGTGAAAATGTAAGCTATCCAATCCTATGTGTTGACATATACTAAGTCAATCTCTCATGCAAGTACCTTCTCTCTCACAAAGTGGTAGTGCATTTCAATGTGTTTTATCCTCGCATGGAACACTAGGTTCCTAGCTAGCTATATGCTACTCATGTTGTCAAAGTGAATGACAACTCAACATTTTCCTGCACATCCAAGTCACCCAATAACTTTTGCAACCATACCACCTCACCTGTAATGCCATAGTAGCACCTATATACTTAACCTTTGTACTCGATAAAGAAATTGTAGATTGCTTATTGCTGCTCCATGTAACTACTGCACTACTAAGGGAAAACATGAATCCATCAGTAGATCTTATGTTGTCCATCCTAATCTGGACTTGTATATTCAAACACTTGTACATCATTACTTGCCTCATAAAAAAGATCATAATGTAAAGTGGACGTCACATATCTCAATATGGGTCTAATTGTATCCAAATGAGGCTTTCCATGCATCTACATAATTTGATGGGCATGGCCAACAATGGCCAACAACATAGCTCAAGTCTAGTCTTATGATAGTCATGTAAATTAGACTCCCTACTACCCTCCCCTGAACATAGTAGGGTCTTCTATCTCATTCCCAATGTCAGAACTCAACTTCATATTTTGCTCCAACGATACTAAAAGAGGCTTACATGTTATCATACCATACTTTGATAACATATCCAAGCCATATTGCCTCTAGGATGGCCATATACCATCATCACATCTGATCACCTCAATACTAAGAAAGTATCTTAGCTCACCCAAATCCTTTTTCTCAAACTTTTTCTTCAAAAAATCCTTAACTTTAGTAATTCCATTGTCACTGTCACACCTGTAATAATCAAGTCATCCACACAGATGACTATAATGACCAAACCTGCATCTCCCTCTCTTACATAAATTGAGTGATCAGCTTAAAAAATATAAAACAATATTAATAAGATACTCTCCAATCTTGTCAGACCATGCTCTAGGTGATTGCTTTAGCCCATAGAGTGCCTTCTTTAACTTGCACACCTGTGTGAGATGCTCTAAATCCTCATAGCATGTTGGTTGTTCCATATACACCTCTTCTTGTAATTCACCATGCAAGAAGGCATTCTTGACATCCATCTATTGCAAACTCCAACTTTTGGCTACTACCAAAGCAATCACGAATCTAACAATTGTCATCCTAGCAACTAGACTAAATGTCTCTTCATAATCTATGTCATATGCTTAAGCATAGCCTTTTTCAAAGCCTAGCCTTATACCTACTAATCGAACTATTTTCATTACTCTTGATTTTATAAATCCACTTACAAGAAACAACTTTCTTTCCCTTTAGGAAAGGTACCAAATCCCAAGTCTTATTGGCTTCTAATGCAGCCATCTCCTCATCCATTGCTACATCCCAATGAGCATGACTAATAGTATCCTCAAAACAAGTGGCCTCAACATCCTCAACTACATTCACCATATAAGTATAATAGTGAGCTACATAACCTTCAAAACCAAATCTTTTAAGAGGGTACCTGACCTTGCTAGATCTACGTACCATTGGATCACTCAGTGGAGCCTTTACATTACTATGTGCTCTCTGTACACCTGGTATCCTGACTGAAAGAATGGCATGCTCATCATCCAATCTCTCTAAACCCCTAGAATCTCCATCAAACCCAAAATGACTAGTAGATGCATCATTGCAATCCAATACTTTCTTCTTTCCTTTGTCTTTACATGTAACACTTGTAGATCCACTTGAAGATGTGGGGCTACTTCTTAGTATCCCAGACTAAGGGCTAATTATAGGTGTAGTACCAAAAAATGTTTCTAGCCCATTAAGGCTCAGTGATTCTTGCTTTTCCATTTACACTTTTCCTTTTGCACATAGCTATCATGATCATTATCATCATCTAATGCATCACCAATAGATGCATACCAACTACTCATCTCATAAAAAATAACGTCCTTGCTCACTTTGAACTCACATGTGGCAGGGTTATAACAACAATACTTTCTACTCTAAAGAGTATCCAATAAAAATACATTTGTCAACCTTTTGATCAAGCTTCTTTCGTAGCTTATCTAGCATATGAACATATGCAATACAACCAAACACTTTCAAGTGTGACACGTTGGGCTTCTTGCTTGTAAAGTATTCTTCAGGGTCATCCCATGAATTGCAGCTATGGGATTTTTGTTCATAATATAGATAGCAATATGAACATCTTCATACCAAAAATGTTTTGGCATATTCTTTTCAGCCAATCAATGCCTATGTAATGTCTACAATATGCCTATTTTTTATTTCTACAACTCCATTTTGCTATGGGCTATATCTACAAGTAGACTATCTCTTTGCTCCATGAGATCTCAAGAAGCCACTAAACTCATTAGAGAGGTACTCTTTGTTGAGAGATCGAGCTCCACTCGTGATATGCCAGGGTGACCGTTGTGCATTTATGTCACCGACGTGTTAGTTGCAGATGCGGTTGGTACACCGCCCATGAATAATAGCTAGATGACAGCTATCCTTATCTACTCTAGTTCGTGGCTCAGTTAGTATGCCACCTTAGTTATTTGAGTTTGGTTTGAGACCCATATATAGGGTTCTTCTATTTCTTTGTATTAGACTTTCTTTTTGGCTTACACAACTAAGAAGAGGAAAACTGTTTTCAGCCTCCACCTCTGTGTGTATTCCCCCATTGTGCAAGCAAGAAAGCTACAAGTGAGACTCCTTCCTTCTCTCCCACAATCTTGACATGGTATCAGAGCCTTTTTCGTGGTAAGGAGCTCAAGAAAGCAAGCCAAGCTCGCGGAGTTCTGGTAAGAGGAGCAGTGTTGCTTTCATTTTCTGTTTTGGGAGCAGATCTCTACAGGTAGCACAGTCGAAAATTGCAAAAGTGCATTGTCTCAGGTTGAGACGCCCTTCGCGGTGAAGCAAGAGGGCAGTATATGCTGTGGGTAAGGGCTTTAGCCCTTGGCGACCCTGTTTTTTTGATTTGAGGCCATTTTGGGGCCTGTTTTGAAGGCGGAAGCTTTCTGCACGCACTCAGGAAAAGGCCCTGTTTTATGCTGTGCGACCACTGTTCTACAGGTCGGTGAAAAGTTACCACAGAGATTGCATCGTATGCTTGTGTGCAGAGACATTGGGAGTTACAGAATTATCCTTGTTGCCTGTTGATGCAAAATCGTCACTAGGAAGTGACTGTGTGGTCAAATACCACTTTCTTCAGTTTTGCAGATTTGCCTTTGTGAGGCTAAAGCTGTGTTCTTTGCAATGACAGAATTTTTTGCAGTGTTCTGTAATGGCGTCTGATTCTCTCTCACAGATTGTCACTGAAAAGCTTGACAAGAACAACTTCCAAGCATGGAAGTTTAGAATGACGAATTTCCTTATGGGAAAAGGATATTGGAAATTTGTTGCAGGAAATGAAGAAGAACCAGTTCTTCCTGATGTTCCCAATCAACAGCAAATGCAGGCATTTAAAGCATGGCATGAGAGAGCCAGGAAAGTTATGTATTGGCTGTCTATCAGCATTTCAGACTCTATGATTGTGCATATTCAGGATGCAAGTACGCCAAAGGAGGCATGGGATACTTTGTCAAAAGTATATAGCACAAATACGCAAGCCAGGAAAATGCAACTCAAGCAAGAGTTGCATAATGTGCAAAGAGAAAATATGAGCATCAATGACTACCACATGAAGGTGAAGAAGATTGCAGATGCACTTGCTTCCATTGGGTTGCCAGTGGAAGATGATAATTTAGTTTCTGTGACCTTGAATGGTCTAGGAAAGGATTATGCACAGTTCCGAACATCCATTTCCGTCCGTGAAAGATTTCCTGATTTTGAGGAGTTGATTGCTCTTCTAATTTCTGAGGAGCAGAGAAATGGTGGTGCATCTTCTTCAGGAGGAACTTCAAAAGAAGCTGTCTTCTACTCAAATACTGGAAGAGGTAGAGGCAGAGGTAGAGGAGGCCGATATGGAGGCCGTGGTAGAAATCAGAATATGCAGCAAACTCAAGAAAACCAATCCTATGGAGGAGGATGTGGTAACTCTAGAGGCAGGGGGAGCCAAAGAGGTCGTGGTGGATGGCAAAGAGGCCAAAATGCAAACAGTAATGTTGAATGCTACTAATGTGGTAAAATGGGTCATATGGCTAAAGACTGCTATAAAAAGTAGAATGACATCATGAATGGAAAACTGCAACAAGGGAATTATGCATCTTCTATAGACAGGGTGATGACAGAAATGAGCATTTGTTCATGGTGCAGCATATGAACAATTCTGTGACAAGTGCAGAAGAAAGCAATGATGTATGGTATGTTGACTCAGGTGCATCAAACCACATGACAGGTCATGCAGAATGGATGGAGGATGCAAGGAAAATGGAAAAACCAGGATTTGTGGAGACTGGTGATGATACTGCACATCCTATTGTGCAGATTGGAAAAATTCCTTTGTCTATGCAGGATGGGAAAAAGAAATACCTGTCCGATGTATTTCATGTCCCAAATATCACCAAGAATCTGGTTTCTGTTGGTCAAATGGTTGAGCAGGGCTTGCAGGTCAGATTTAATCCTCATGGATGCTTTGTTGAGGATATGAAAAATAAAGGTCGCTTGATAGCAAAAGGAAAGAAGAAGGGCAGAATGTTTACGTTGGATGCAGACATGTCTGAATTGAGTGCAGCAATGTTTGCACATGGGACCAGTGTAGTTGCAGATATTGATATCTGGCATAAACGCATTGGTCATGCTAATGTACAACGACTTAAATCAATGCAGGCCCAAAATATTATTGCAGGATTGTCCAAATTTAAGGTTGCAGAAACGCATAAGGTATGTGAAGCCTGTCAGTTTGGAAAACAGGCAAGGAAACCATTTCCTAGACATGTTCAAGAAAGTAAGAAGCCATTGGAATTAATCCACTCTGATGTGTGGACTACTAAAGCTGCATCTCTTGGAGGCTGTCATTATTTTGTCAGTTTTATTGATGACTATAGCAAAAAAGTTTGGGTGTATTTTATGAAAAAGAAAAGTGAAGTTTTTGGGCATTTCAAAACTCTTAAAGCTATGGTTGAAAAAGAAACAGGCCTGCAAATAAAATGTCTAAGGTCAGATGGAGGGGGAGAGTACCTCTCAAATGAGTTTGCAAGGTTCCTGCAAGAGCATGGCATAAAGCAGCAATATTCATGCAGTCATACCCCACAACAAAATGGAATTGCAGAAAGGAAAAACATGCATATTGGAGAGGTATCTCGTGCCATGCTCAATGAAAAAGACTTGCCAGATTTTTATTGGGCTGAGGCAGTTGCTACAGCAGTCTATATAATGAACAGGACTTCCACTGCAGCAATACATGGGATGACTCCAGAGGAGAGGTATACTGGTAGGAAACTAGATATTTCTCATTTGAAAATTTTTGGTTGCATTGCCTATGTACATGTGCCAGATGAGTTGAGATCCAAGTTGGATCCAAAAGTTGAGAAGTGCATCTTTATTGGTTACTCTCTGCAGCAAAAAGGGTATAGATGCTATAACCCTTATACTCGTAAGTTTACAGTGAGTAGAGATGTTGTTTTTGATGAGATGAGTAGCTGGTATAAACCAATAAATGTGATTGATGATGTGGATGCACAAAATGGTAATGCTGCACAGAATTCACAGCAGCAGTCACAAAATATTAGTGGACCTGGAGCGTCCTCTAGCAGTGGTTCACATTCTTCGCCATGGACAAGCAGATTGAGATCAGGAGAATCTTCTCAAAGCAATGCAGATAGTGGTATGCAGGTATCACGAACAGGAAAAGAGAAGGTTGATCAGCCCATGTTTGATGTGAATGCAGGTCACTCTTATATGGATGGTGAATCCAGTGGCTCAGAACAGAGCATTGATGATGAGTTGGGTATTCCTTCTATTGTTACACCTGGAGTAAGAAAGACCAGGGATGTTTTGAGAGCACCTGGGAGTGAACCCACTTTGCGCAGGTCTACCAGAGTTAGGTATCCTGTGGATTAGGTATCTTGTGGATAGGCTGAAATATGATGGATTTACAGCCATTCACTATGCATATATGGTCAAGGTGATACAGGAACCAGAACCCACTTCTTTTGAGCAAGCCATGGGAAAAGAAAAATGGGAGAAAGCCATGGATGAAGAAATGGATGCCTTGGAAGCAAATGCTACATGGAAATTGGTACCTTTGCCTAAAGGTAAAAATGCAATTGCTGTAAGTGGGTTTATAAGGTGAAGCACAATGCAGATGGTTCTGTGAACAGATACAAGGCAAGATTAGTAGTCAAGGGGTATGCACAAACATATGGCATTGACTATGAAGAAACATTCAGTCCGGTTGCAAGAATGGCAACCGTAAGAGCAGTCATTGCTATGGCTGCATTAAAGGGATGGTCTTTACATCAGATGGATGTAAAGAATACCTTCTTGCATGGTGATTTGCAAGAAGAGGTCTATATGGAGTAGCCACTAGGTTATGTGCATGCTATTCATCCAGAGTTTGTTTGCAGGTTGAAGAAATCCTTGTATGGCTTGAAGCAAGCACCTAGAGCATGGTCTGACAAGATAGGACAGTATCTTGTCACTATTGGCTTTCAGATTTCCAAGGCAGATTTCTCACTTTATGTGAGAAAAACAGAGAAAGGTATTATGCTACTTGTCATTTATGTTGATGATTTGATTATGACAGGTGACAGTGATGAAGATATCCTTCATGTGAAAATGCTATTGAAGCATAAGTTTGAGATGAAGGATTTGGGAGAGCTGCGTTATTTCTTGGGCATTGAGGTGATTAGATCACCAAGTGGGATACAGCTCTTACAGAGGCAGTATGGATTGGACATGCTGTCCAAATATGGGATGACAGGTTGTAAGCCTATTTTAGTTCCTTTGGAGCAGAATGTGAAGCTGAGTGCAGATGCTGGTGAGCTTTTGGAAGACCGTACTATGTACAGACGCATAGTAGGAAGCTTGATTTATATGACTATTACCAGGCCAAATTTGAGCTATGTTGTTGGATTGGTAAGTCAGTTTATGCAGGCTCCAAGGAAACCGCATTTGGATGCGGCTAGACGCATACTCAGGTATGTGAAGTCCACATTGCAGTATGGACTATTTTATGAGACTGGGGTTCAGATACAGCTGCATGGATACACTGATGCTGATTGAGCTGGTAGTATTTCTGATAGACGATCTACCAGTGGATATGTGTTCTCTTTTGGGAGTGCTACAGTCACGTGGAGCAGCAAGAAACAGCCTACAGTTGCCTTGTCGAGCACAGAGGCTGAGTACAGGGGTGCAGCAATGGCTACATGTGAGGTAGCTTGGTTGCATAAGCTACTTTATGATATGCATCAGTCTACAGATGGGCCAGTTGTCATTTATTGTGACAACATGAGTAGTATACACTTGGCAAATAACCCAATCTATCATGCTAGAACAAAGCACATTGAGGTGCATTATCACTATGTGCGGGAGAGGGTTTTACTAGGTCTTATTGATCTAGTTTATGTCAGCATAGAGGATCAGGTAGCTGACATATTCACTAAGGCATTGGGCGCAGAGAAGCTGCGCAAGTTCAGAGACCTGCTTGGTATGCAGGAATTGGGATTGAGCTCAAGGGGGAGTGTTGAGAGATCGAGCTCCACTCGTGATATGCCAGGGTGACCGTTGTGCATTTATGTCACCGATGTGTTAGTTGCAGATGCGGTTGGTACACCGCCCATGAATAATAGCTAGATGACAGCTATCCTTATCTACTCTAGTTCATGGCTCAGTTAGTATGCCACCTTAGTTATTTGAGTTTGGTTTGAGACCCATATATAGGGTTCTTCTATTTCTTTGTATTAGACTTTCTTTTTGGCTTACACAACTAAGAAGAGGAAAACTGTTTTCAGCGTCCACCTCTGTGTGTATTCCCCCATTGTGCAAGCAAGAAAGCTACAAGTGAGACTCCTTCCTTCTCTCCCACAATCTTGACACTCTTCCCCTCCATATGATCTCAAGCACTTAACTTTCAAGTCTGATTCTGTTTCAATAGTCACCTTGAAAGATTCAAAGTGCTCAAATACATCACTCTTTTCCTTCATGATATATACCCATAGCTTCCTTGACCAATCATCAATAAATATGACAAAATATTTACTGCCACCAAGAGATACATTCTGTGTAGGCCCCCAAATATCTATATGTACAATATCAAGTATATTTGTACTCACATATCTCTCATGTGAAAAGGGTTGTCTTGCCTGCTTACCAAACTGACATGATTCACATACTTGATGAAATCGTGCAACTCTAAAAGCAAGCAACCCTATAACTAATTCTTTGGACTGCATTAATTTTATCCTTTATACATTTTTATGTCCAATATGTTTATGCCATATCTCAATGTCTACACAACCAGTCCTTTTTCTTCAGTATACATACTAGCATTCATTGTAGGAATTTTAGCATCTAAAGTTAACATGCGGCCAACTCTACTTTCTCTTTTATGAGCAACCTACACTTATCATTTAAGTCTATAAAAAAACATTTTACATTAAATCGAACTTGCGACCCTTGCTCTACCATTTGACTAATACACACTAAATTCTTTGTGATTGATGGCACATATAATACATGTGACAGAATCTTTGTTTGGCTATCATGCAAGGACAATGAAACCTTTCTAATATGTGAAATTGGACGACATGAATCATCACATGTTTGCACATAACCTAGATTTTGTAAGTCCTGCATCTCTCCAAACCATTCAACATGACTAATCATATGATTAGATGCACTTGAATCGATATAGTATATATCATCATGTGTTCCCTCTCCTATAATAACATTCATCATATATTGCATAGCAAATATATGCTCATTTTTATCTTCATTCTATTGTGAAGATGATGCATAGTTATCTTGCTGCAATTTATCAATGCAGATATTATCCTCCTTAGCATAACAATGGGCTACAATGTGTCATGTTTTGCTAGAATAATAGTAAACAATGGCAGAATTTTCAAAACCTTTGTTTTTTCATCCAGCTCTTCCTTTAGAGCTCCCCCTGCCTCTAAAGTTCCCATGGCCTCCTAAAGCCTACATTTTATCAAATTGTTGATTTAACCTGTTTTGCTAGTTATCACTAGCACATCCCATGCCGTGGCCTCTTGAAGAGGATCTACCACATCCCCTTCTTGAACTTGAGTAAAATGATTGGACATGTTCACCATTCCTTTCAAATGAATCACCCTATATATATTAATCTCTTCAATAATCATGAGAGAGACTAACTCATCAAAATGTGGAAATGACTTCCATATACATACACAAGAAGTGACAAATGAGCCTTCTCATTACTAAGGCCATCCAAAGTAGATGAAACCAAATCATCACCATCAACTATTGCATCAATCATTGCTAAAGTATCTACAATACTCCTCACCTTTAAAACATACTCATTAATAGACATTTTTTATTTCTTCAAGGTATTCATTGAGTTGAATCTTTCATGTCTTTGTATTTACTAAAAACATGTTCTCTAAAATTGTCCAAGTTGCATGTGAAGTTTCTACATACTTGATATGTTCTAGCATAGTATTATCAATAACTACAAATAGACAATACATCATCTATTGAAAATCAAAGTTGGAAGCATGAGAGAGTGTGCACAAGAGGGAGAGAGAGAACTCAAGTACAAGAATAAGATCTTGCTTAGTCATTTGTTCAAGGTACAACTAGTACACTCTCCTCAACTGTGAGTGTGTACTTTAGTCTATTTATATAGCATCTGGAGAAGTTATGGTTATGGTTTCCCCTTGCTCCCTTGTCCTCCAGTCCATTTGCACCTAGCTACCCTCATCCTCTCCAGTATAAGGAGAGTTCCCATGCTTACTTCTCAACACCCCCCCTCAATGCCAAGTGGCATTGGATAAAGCATGATAGGATGCCCCCCTTAATTCACAATGAGATGCCTTTATAAATCAGGCTACAAAAGAAGATTATAGGTAGAGAGTGTTACAAGACTCAAAAGAGTCGGTCATCTATGGATTGGGAGACAAATTTTGCCTCCAATTCCTTAGGTACTTCTGGAACACTAGGATACTTACTGGTGATATGCCCGATATTTTTGTATTTATTACACTTCATTTTGTCAAGATATTTCTTCCAGCAATTTCTTACAATATGCCCTTTTTTGTGACAAAAGGAGCACTTAGTAGAAGCTGTATGAATTAACACTTGCTCACAAGAAGTAAATGATAAAGTCCCTTCAGTATGGTTTCTCTTCTCTTCATCCATGCATGATTGGATGGTACTTGCCAAGGTCGGGTTCGAGATATTAGTTAGGGTAGTCACAAGGGTTGGAAAGACCTTCTTCATAGACTTCAAAAGGATGGCAATGGCATCTTCATCATGAATTGGTGCTTGAACGGAGGCCAACTATGCCGTAAGCCTCTTCATATGTGAAATAAACTTGCTCAGATCTTCTCCCTATTTATACTCCAAGCTAAAAAACTCAATCTTGAGAAAGAACTTGGAGTTCTTCTGTGTAGCACCATAGAGCTTTTCAAGTTCATCCCACTTCTCCTTGGCAGTGCAGAGTTTGTCAATATGATGAATCAAAGATTCATCCAAATGAAGCATGATGATGGCCTAAGCCCTTTCATCATCTTCTATATCAAGAGGACTGGATGGGTCAATAACTTTGGTCCCTTTTATGAAGGGCCAGTAGTCTCGTTCCATCATTTTATATTTTACCAGGGATTGCCAAGGATGGAGATCTTTTTCACTGAACTTGCGAATTTGATGCCTTACATTTGCATAGGCCATGGCCATTATAGGAAGGTATTACCTATTGCCTTGAGCAATGGCAATGTCTAGTCCTTTACATGTGGCCAAGTACAAACCAAATCGCAGAACTGATAGCCCTACACATGATAACCAACTTTAAAGCTATAGAGATGAAAAAGGCTGGAAATCATACATATGTAATATCTTAAGATAGGATTTTGGAGGTCTTGTTCTTTGAACAACTCTTGATTTAACCTTTACTGCTTTCCTAGGTTTCAATGAGGTGAGCTTTGACTGGACTTTAGGCTCCTCTTGATAATGTGGCCTATTAGAGGAGTTCTTGGTGAAGCACGGCTTATCAATCAACTCTATGCTATGGGATGAATCAAAAGAGAGCACAATAACACTAATTTCTCTGATTTACCAGCAGCAAATAGTAAGGAGCATCAATTGAATGCATTAGTAGTGCTAAGAAGCACTCTTACCAACATCCATTCTAGTACTCATAATGTAGGTTGATCTTTACAAGGTTAATATTGTCCACAGAATGAGAAGCACTCTGCATTTAAGCTCCACAGGACAGTAAAAAATCATGACAAGTGTTTTTCAGTGATTAAAATCACTGTTGATAATGCCTAGGTTGAGAAAAAATGAAAATGAGTGAGCTTGAAGCTCTTTGGCTAGAAACCCATAGTTAGGATTTGGCTCATAGCAACTAGCATAGGAGGAATTTCTCCAAACCCTCTTAGAGAGAGATGACCCATTGGGGAGGCTTTGAAAGCCCTATGGTGGCTGCCTCAATCATGCCCTCTATTGGTTGTGGTCCAGCTCGAATCACGCCACCTGCAAATCTGCGACAATTTCTACATTTTCAACAATGTCGTCCTACTACATGGCCAATGTGGGGGTTTGTGGTGCTGGGTTATTGCACCTTGAGCTAGGAAAGAGTTCCTTAGAAGAACCCTTGAGCTGAAACCTCCTCCTTTGTTCTCCCCAAGTCCTCCATCAGAGGTGGGTCTATCTTTGGATATTGTGGTCAAGAGGTAAGAGGTAGAAAATGAAGGCTTATATGCACTTAATGATGTAGGGAAGCTAAGGGAAGCTAAAGGATCAGAGATGGCTCTAATACCATGTTGCAAATTAGAGTTGGAAGCATGAGAGAGTGTACACAAGAGGGAGAGAGAGAACTCAAGTACAAGAATAAGATCTTGCTTAGTTAGTTGTTCAAGGTACAATTAGTACACTCTTCTCAACTGTGAGTGTGTACTTTAGGATGTTTATATAGCCTTTGGAGAAGTTAGGGTTAGGGTTTCCCCTTGCTCCCCTGTCCTCTAGTACATTTACACCTAGCTACCCTTATCCACTCCAGTATAAGGAGAGTTTCCATGCTTACTTCTCAACATCATCTTCTTGTCTTTTGCATTCCATTATTTTCACACCTTTAATTCATCTTTACTCTTTGTTTGAGACTCTTCTCCTATTCATCTATTGGTGAAGGGGTGTTGAATGCTGAAATGACTTTGTTGATTTGTGTTGTTTTTGAGGTTTGAATGGTTGATAATTAATGGATTTTGAGTTATGATTGGTTGTTTTGGAAGTATTTGAAAGTATTTTTGGATTATATTGATTATTTTTTGGAAGCTCATGATGATTCTCAGTAGAAATATGAGGCTCTGTGATGTTCTGTTGAGGTTTTGATTAGTTATGATACCTTTTGTTTAGCTTTTGTTTTATTCTAATTTTCTTCTGTATGAAGCATGGATTGTTGATTGATAAAGGTTGAGGTCATTTGAAATATTATTGAATATTTTTTGATATTTTGGAATGGTTTTAGTATGAGTTATGAGGTTCTGATGTTTTCTAATGACCTTCTGTAACCCTCTGTAGACCTTCTGTAGAGCCTCTGTTCTTGCTCTATTCTTGTTCTGTTCTATTCTGTAGATCTTCTGTAAGTGTTCTATGGAATGTATATGTGACTTTGGAAAAGTTTTCTAACTTTTGAAAAGGATGAATCTAAGTTCAAAAGAGCTAAAGCAAATGGAAAAAGTAGCTGCTGAAGACTAAAAAGAAGTCTGGATGACTATAGTGAGCTATAAAGAGATACTGTAGTGACTCTGGTGCCCTTTCATACCTCCCATACCTCTTGGGAGGTGCATCCACGACCTAAGAAGTATTATTGAGAGCCATTATTGAGTATTGTAGTAAGTGATGATGTACTATTGATTGAGATAGAAAGAGAGAGTCAGAGATAGCCCATTCTATCAAAACAATGTATCTATCTATGAGAGATTGAGAGAGAAAACTATGAAGACAATGAAGATGAATCATATGTGATATTATTTCCATTTCAAAATGGTGTATTCTTTTGTATTTCTTGTTCGATTGATGGATTTCATGAAGATTTTTAAAATTATGATTGATTCTATCAAATCTGTGGGAGATGTCTACTATGATGCTATGTGAAGATGTGTTATTTTCCTTGTTGTGGTTCTCTAAAGAATGAAATAAAAGCTTGTTAATGTTACAAGATAGATTTTCTTGCAGTAGAAACCCCTTTTCCTTGGTGTTCCTCTTGGGGCTCCAAGGGGATCTCTCTTCGTCTATTGAAATCCTACCTAACATTATGAAGTTTGCCATATTAGAAACTACTCCAACATTCCCACCTTATCCAAGTAACAATTTCTCAAGTTTTTCACATACGAGGAGTGTTGGATGAAGGATCTATCACTCTGCAATGACCCCAAAGAGAAGAAGCTCGGGAATTCCATGCATTGGAGTTGGGAATGGAGTGGCAAGTGTTGAGAATGCTCTGACTCCACAAAATTAGTCCTAGGTTCCTTTTCCTTTGATTAAGTTGATGAAGGAAAACATAGGTGAGGTTAATCAGGAAGAAAAGATAGGTTATCTTTTTTTTGTAAAATTTTAATCCTTTTTTTAAAGCGTCATTGAATTGATATATAGATCTTTTGTCTTAGCCACTTAATCCTTCTTTCATAAAAGCTAAACTTTAAGTCATAGCATCATATTAAAATTGGAATAAACCTAGCCAATTACATTTCTTCACAAAAGGGATCTAGGTACTTAGATGTCATGTTTTACTTAGCATAAGGAACATTGGTAAATGGTTTAATCAAGATAGATTAGAATTAGAGATAACATGATTGTATGATCATTGTTAAAGGATTAATGGAAAATATCAACTAGATCTTCCTTTAGAAACATTAAGGCCTAGAGAGGATTCTTCAAAAAGGATATTGGCCAAAAACCTAGAATAAGTGAAATCCATCAAGAAGGTCTCTAAAGTCCTTTGCTCATCCTCAAATATTTTATTTAAAAGATAGATTAGCACCTCATCTTCTTTGGCCTTTCACCATATCTAAGATCTAAGAGGATATGTTAGCAATCATGTGTGTCTTTTGTGGTCATCTTCTTCCCGTGAGCCTCAATTTGAGTTAGATGAGAACATTAGGAGCTCCAAGTTTTATTTTTATGTAATTTTATATGTTTTAGACACTTTAGATTGAGGGCACATTAGTGCATTTCTTTTTATGAACTTTTGGCTATTTTTAGGGGTTTGACCACATTTTGGAATTTTTCTCTTTTTCACCTATACATAGATAGCCTACCCTCCCACTTTCACAATCCATTATCCATCCTTGATCCTTCGCAATTAGCTAACCCTCCTCATTCTCTCATCCCCTGGCTACCATCTAGTGCCCACACTAATGCGTAGAGTTATGTGTTTGGGCTAACTGTTGCAGTCTTGAACCTTTAACCATTGTAGTCACATTGTTTCGTCTCTCTTCCACATTCTCTTTGTCTCTTCTTCTCTCTATGTTCACTTTTCTCTTTCCATTGTACATTCTCATAGTGCCGCCCCACTTGGGAGGAGAAAGAATATTTGTTTTACAAAATTATTACTCTATAGGACCAATTGGCTTAGAAGGTTCCCATGTAGTTGCAAACTTGCCAAATACTTCCTTTGTTTACAAAGGCAACATTTCTTAAAGAACTTTCCATAATTAAGAGGCCACATCTCTACAATGGGATTCCTCACATTCTCATCATGATCGAACAATGAAAAATTGTTAGTCTCCTCAAATACAACCCAATGCACGGTGAGATAATATCTCAATGAGATCTCATCAAGGCCCAAATGTTGGCATTGCTCAAGTGGCTACTTCATTATCCACCACTAATTGACAAAATGCTAACTCAAGATAAACTTGATATCATGAGTTGATTCTGGTGTGCAGATCGGATGCTGTATGTGTGCGTAGTGAATGCCAGAAGGTCCCCAAGTACAAAGAATACTACAAACCTTCATAATTTCAAGTAAAAAGAAAAAGGAAATTTGCATGACATGAGACAAAAAGAAAAATTGGGGGCAATCTCCCCCCATGCCTTGTGTGAGCGCTTCATAAGGCATGTATTTATATATTTATTTATATTTAAGCACAAAAATAGCCCACTTTACAAATATCATGTTTTTGCTTTTGTCTTTGCCTAAATATAGAGTAAGGCATTTAGGCGTCCAAAAATCGCAGGCTGTGCCCAAATACAAATATCAAATAATAAAATATTTAGTCGAGCACCTTTGTGCATACAAGATAATAAATGCTTTGTCAAGCACTTTAATAAATAAGCGTGCTTGAATAAATATTGGCGCCACGTCTTTAGTGATAAGGTGTAATGGAGGAAAATACTTAGGTCAAGTTAACCTAAGTTTACACACTTGTTTCGCTACATGACCACAACAAAAAGCTTTAGTGCTCCGGTCTATAGCTTTTCCCTCTTTTCCACTTCCTTCTTCCTTCCTTCACAGACTCTCTCTCCCCCCCTTCTGACTGAAGCTCGAACCTTCCTAGCTATGGCGGAATGCGAGGTCTCCTGATCCCCCCCGCTGGCCATGGTAATGGCCCTGTTGCCTTGATTAACCTTAGAAGGTAGCCATTTCCCTCACCATTCTCAAAGCACAACGCATTCCTCCCCCATTCTCACCCCCGTCCATCATCCTCCACATTCTGTTCTCCCTTTGCTTCCTCTGCTCCCTTGCCTATGGCCTCAGCTCCATGTCCACCCTCTCCGTCAGCTCCTCCGCCGACGGACGTGCTTATGTGTGTGGCATATTGCAGGGACCTCTACAGGGCGTTCAATGCTGGAACTCCATGGACAATTCCTTAGCCCGTGCCTCCCTTGCTGTGTCTCCATTCTCAGGCATCACCGGTGGCCGAGGCTTTCTCTATGGAATATGGGACAACACCCTTCAGCCACTTTACTGGGATTCCAGCAACATCTCCTTGCCCAAGCGCCTCAAGAATGATGCCTTCTCAGACATCGTGGCCGGGGACTCTCATGTCTGCGCTTTGCTGGCCAATGGCACAAATGGAGCTGTGGCATCATGCTGGAGGAATCACACTATCAGTGCAGGCATCCCACCTTCTCAACCTTTCCTCATGTTGTCAAGCGGAGCCGATTTTGTGTGTGGTTTAAAGGCTTCTGACAGGTTGGTGAAGTGCTGGGGATTGTCAGCATCATTTAGCATCGCGAACGTGTCTTTCATCTCCATCTATGCAGGAACACACCATGCTTGTGGCTTAACATCAGCTTTCAATGTCCAGTGCTGGGGAGATGACACATCCCATCAAAGTACACCTCTAGATGGGAGGCAGTTTTTATCTCTTGCATTGGGTAAGTCCCATAGTTGCGGTATCGTTGCGGTCTCTGTTAGCAAGATCAGACAAAGCAAGCCCTTCTTCCTTTAGCCTCTTCTCCATCCCGAAACACTGGATAGACAAGTAACATCTTGAACCCGAGAATCGCCTACTGTGACAGAACTTTTGATGGGTGAATTAAAGATTGCATTCTCAGGAGGTGAACTTAAGCCCTGAACATTACTTTGAAACTCAAGTGGCTTGCAGTTTTTTCTCGTGAGTAGTGTGAATTGAAAGAGGCTTAAGCAGATGCTTATAACCCTTCACCTCCAAGGTTTTAGAAGCTTGGTTATGGTTTTCTGATTATGGGAAACCAACCGGAAGACAGTAGCTTTGAATGGGTGGTGGCCTCATTAGACTATCAGTAGCACTTTGACGGAAGGGGATCTAGAGGAACATGACCGCAAACCTCTCATAAGGGCCATGTAACTCTGCATAGCAGGGATGGGTGAAGCAAGGAACATGCTGTGCAGACTCCTACATTTCCCTCGGGGCAGTAGGTTATGCACAAGAAGACAGCTTACTATGGAAGATATCCCTTAGGCATGCCAGAAAGGAGATCCATGCGTAAGACTTTGTGCTCATCCTTGGACCACTTCAAGAAAAGAGCGCAAGATTGAAACTGCCTTTTTTGCAACTTGAACAGTAGTCACAGCAGCTGCTCCAGATGAAATGCCCACAAATATTCCCTCTTTAAGAGCAAGCTATTTAGCCATTTCAACTGCTTCATCACTAGAAACCTGTACCACCTCATTGAAGATATCAACATCCAAGATGCCAGGAATGAAGCCAGCACCAATGCCTTGAATCTTGTGAGGACCAGGCTTCCCTCTAGAAAGCACACTACTCTCGGTTGGCTCTACACCATAAATCTTAATGTTGGGACTTTTGCCCTTTAAGAAGCGACCAACACCTATCACTGTTCCACCAGTACCAATTCCAAATACCAAAATGTCAACCTTCCTAGCTGTGTCTTCCCAGATCTCAGGCCCCGTGGTTTCAAAATGCACCTTTGGGTTGGCAGGATTTTCAAATTGCTGAAGCATGTAAGAGTCCGGAGTCTTCATCAAGATCTCTTCTGCACTCTCGAAAAAGGCGTGAGGTATCAGACGTGACATGTTGGATGGCTGGCCGCTTCCTATGACATACTCCACTCAAATCAGCACCTTCACTCAAGAATTGGAAAGATTCCCATGGAGGTGTATCATTATGCTATTGGAAAGAGACGAGGTTTTCCAACATAGCCCTGTGCGTAGAAGATTTAACAGTGCGTGCAGACTGCCGCATTGTGTTACCTTGTGAGGAAGAGCTAACAAGAGTTGATCGAGGGTCATAAAAAAATTCACGATTAGAATCTGGGAGCTGATCGGGGGTATGTGCAAAGAAGCACACCCTGCATTTACAATTCACACCATCCCTGCATGGCTGTGTTCTATACCTTGCTGGTTGGAGCCAACATTCAAAACACCATGGGCCAATTCACAATGACCCCCTTTCTTGCAAGCCCCTTTTCTAAAATCAGGGCAATGGGAGCCGTAGTACTGAATTATTGTGGTGAATTATAAGGTGGACCTATAGCACCGGATTAACCTCCCACAGGTGGGTTCCAGGGCATCTTGCCAAGGTGCAAGACTGCTAGATTTGGGGGTAGTCCGATTGGAAGGAAACATAGGCTTCTAATGAGCAGTGTACATCATCATGTCGCGATCCTACGACGCCTGTAAGTAATTGGAAATGTCTAAAGTTGATGGTGGGAATCACTCTTGATTCAGTGGGAGAGCTTCCAGGGTCTTAATCCTCCGTTTGAGTGAGGGTCTTGATGCTCAGTTTAAAACTGATTTGGCACAATGTTAAGCTTGTGATGCGTTGGTTGTGTATGACCAAACCTGGTTTATCTGAGCATGACCTTTAGTAGTGGTCACCTTTGAATAGGTTGATCAAGCCTGAATACAGCTATCGATCGCATGATAGACCTTGAGATGCTATCAGAAAAGGATATGCATCAGGCATAGTTGGAGTAGAGACTGACAGGACTAAGAGTAATGCAAGAATGATGGTTTTATTGGAAAGAAGGTGAATCTTAGTAGTCAAATCTGCAAAGCTTTAAGGTTTCTTGACATTCTCTTTATATCACTCAGGGAGATTGACAGATGAAGTAGATTGCAGGTTGGTTGTTGGAACTGAAGGCTCTGTGTGAATAGCATTCAGTTCATATATGTAGACACATCAGTTATAGCATTTAGAGGCATTCTCTGAAGGCTCTATGTGAATATTCAGGGAGATTGACAGATCTAAAGTAGACTGCAGGTTGGTTGCTGGACACATTAGTTACAGCAGCAGCCTGTGGAATAAGAATAGTAGAGTCAAACGGTGAATACTGATGCTTGATCCATAAACACTCTATTATAACAATAACAGTGTGTCGTATGCACTTGCAAAATACTCAGTGACTGCATCTCAATTGTCATCATTGAATGAAGATGCTCTGAATGCAAATAGTAGTGGTGAATATGTTTGTGAGCCCTGAATAGTGAGCAAGAGTTGCTTAAGTGGCCTGAAATTTGCAGCAGCAGTGAGCAGCAGTTCCGAGGCTTGAAGCAATAGTAGGCAATAGTTGCTTACGTGGTCTGAAGCTTAAAGCAAAAATGAGCAACATTAGTAGGCAGCATGTATGCATATACTTAACCACATTGTCCCTATGGACAACAACATGGTTCCTATTAGCAGCATGCATATGGAGATTCCTATGCCACACAACCATATGGGTAGCTGCCTCATGGAGACCCTGATGCAATGTAGGAGCGGCAAGCAAGTGATTATGACCGACATCATGCCGATACCTATGCTCATGGACTTGCCAATCATCATACTTATGGTCAGCCTAGGATGGAAGGACACCATTGTAGTCATGTTGGACAGTCATCATGCAATCTTGGGCAGCATGTTTGTGGGCAATAATATGACCAAAGTTTTGGTAGTAGGCAACAACAAATAGATGTATTTGGGCAACAGCATGAACATTTTTGTGACATGCATTCTCATAGAGATTATGGACAGCATGACCAATGCTGTGGGATCAATGATCAAAGGCAGCATGCTTATGACGGTTATGTGTGTGATGCGCAGAAGGGCTATTATCACCACATGCAGTATGGACAGCATGAGTATCATTATGAGCAGCAACCACATTGCTACGACCATCCATATGGACAGCATGAGCATTATGGTCATGAGCATGGACAACCATCTGTTGTATACGAGTAGCATGCTTATGCACGTGAGTAGCAAACATCAATGGAAGCAAATGCATATGCTCAACCAAATTGTCCCTTTGATGCGCAGTAGGGCTATTATCACCATATGCAGTATGGACAGCATGAATATCATTATGAGCAGCAACCACATTGGTATGACCATCCATATGGACATCATGAGCATTATGGTCATGAGCATGGATAGCCATCTATTGTACATGAGTAGCAAGATGACTATGAGTAGCATGTCAGAAATATTACTGAGGTGACCAATGGTGATGAGCAGATGTGTAAATTGCTATCTAAGGCTAAACGCATTAGACACCTTACTAGTGATACGATATGGGAATTTCATGCTGCGGGCTTATGCTATCGATGTGCTAAGCCAATATCTTGTAATCATCAAGCCACATTCAAGGCAAAGACTGCCAAAATACTGTTCATATTAGAGTATTATGATGCAAATGATGGAAAAGATCTTGTTGAAGACAATTTTGGTATGGGTCCACAACAAGAACCTCAGCTCAAGAAAGAAGATCATGGGTAGCATGTGGATTTGGATGATCATGACCCCATGAGGGAGCCCCTTCAGTCCACAGACCTGCAGTTTAAATGCTTGGACATCACTAAGAATGCAGGGTCCATGAATATGCAACACTTAGGGGCTAATGATCTTGTTGAAGACCATTTTGGTATGGGTCCACAACAAGAACCTCAGTTCAAGAAAGAAGATCATGGGCAGCATGTCGATTTGGATGATCATGAACCCATGCAGGAGGCCCTTCAGTCCACAGACCTGCAGTTTAAATGCTTGGACATCAGTAAGAATGCAGGGTCCATGAATATGCATCACTTAGGGGCTGATGATCTTGTTGAAGACCATTTTGGTATGGGTCCACAACAAGAACCTCAGTTCAAGAAAGAAGATCATGGGAAGCATGTGGATTTGGATGATCATGACCCCATGCAGGAGCCCCTTTAGTCCACAGACCTGCAGTTTAAATGCTTGGACATCACTAAGAATGTAGGGTCCATGAATATGCAGCACTTAGGGGCTGATGCAGTCCATGCAATGGTGACTTCAGCCTCATATGCTTCAGTCATACAGAGCATGGTGATGCCTGAGAGGCTTATGGAAGAGCTAGCGAATACCACCATGCTGATCATGCTTCCAGCTGTACTTGACCTTGACCTTATGGAAGCTGATCCAATGTATGGCAGCAATACCACTTTCCCTTTTGATCCGAGTGGCTACAGGCTAACCTTGACCCTCTGCATAGACTAGTATTACTCTTGAATACTAGGCAAAGTTTTACTTGGTCTATGCCAAGACACACTCCCCCCCCCCCCCCCAACTATCTTTTGCCATTTGTAATGCTGTATAGAGTAGTACTTTGCAGCCCACTACTTGGCTATACCAATAAGTCCGATCTTTGTTTTTGAGGACAAAAATTTCATTTTGAGTGGGGATGGATTGTAATGGAGGGAAATACTTGGGTCAAGTTGACCTAAGTATAAAAGGTGTAAGGGACACTGCATAGGCACCATTTTGATAAATATACATCTGTTCTTTCACCTTCTTCACCTTCTTCCATGTCCTTCCATGGCTGCCAGCCATTTCTCTCTCCTCTTCTTGTTTTTCTCTCTACTCCTAGTCTTTCTCTCTCCTCGTTACCCTCTTTCTCTCTCTTCTTGTAGTCTTTATCTCTTGTGCACTCTCTCTCTCCTCTCCTCTCTCTCATGTCTCCTTCATTACATAAGGCTCTCACCCATAAAAAATAGTAATTCTTCTAGGCATTTGGATTCATGTCATCGCTCGGTGCTACCCAACGTCATTGCCACTGCTCTACATATCAACTGAAGCATTTACAATTGCTAGAAAATAATAAAACCCAACAAAAGTAAATACCTAGGAGTCTTCAACTACAAAATAATTAAATATGTTGGAACTCTGTATTGACCTTAATTTAATTTGAGTGTGCACTCTAAACTCATAAATGTCCATTAATTTAATATGTATTTTATGGAATCACCCGCTATGGAATCACCCATGTGCATATTAAAAGTCAACTTCTCGTACGAGGAGTCCTCCTTGTGCACAAGCCCCGGCAAATAAATAGTTCCTCACAAAATCCAATGTGGAATATGCCTCCTAGCATCATACCCCCGAGGTGGGATAGTGATTGTCCTCAATTGCTATTAGCTCAATGTGGAGCGAGCAGTGAGGGGTAAGCACTTAGGTTACGGGTGTGCATCCATTGGGCCTCTTCAATAGGATGAATTTTAAACTTAACCAAATATCTAGAATATCTACGAGTAGTTCTAGTGGTCATAAAGTCAGTGTCTAGAATAGTTTCAGGTTCAAGGATTTCAGTTTCTTCTTCTAACAAAGGAGGATTTTCATAGACATGGTGGACAGATAGTTGGCCTCTAAAAGGTCGTAACAAACTGATATGAAAAGTGTTATGGATCTTCCAATGTTTAGGTAGTTCTAATTTAAATGCATTGCCATTGATCTTATGAAATATTTTGAAAGGTCCATAAAATCTAGGTGCCAATTTAACAACAGGGTGTTTCTCAACACTTTGCAATCTTTTCTTTTCAATACATAACCAAACATAATCATCAATATTGAAACTCATGGCTTGTCTTTTCTTATTAGCTTGTTTAGTGTATGATTGCTAGGCTTTTACAATCATGTCTTTAACTTGAGAAAAAATAGTAGCATGCGTATTGGCAATATCATCAACAACTTGAACTTTATTCGACAATGATGTGACAGGTGTAGGTAATCTATGTCCATAAATGATTTCAAAAGGTGCTTTATGAGTAGGTGTGTGTGGTGTATTATTGTATGAAAATTGAAGTAGATGCAATTGTGTGTTCCACGTTTGTGGTTTTGAAATTGTGTATACACGCAAAAGATCTAGAAAGGTACTATTAGTTTGTCCATTGGTTTGAGGATGGAATGCACATGAAAAATCAATCTTAGTACCGAAATTAGCAAACAAAGTAGTCCAAAAATTATTACAAAATCTAGAATCACAATCAGAAATAATAACTTTTGGCAAACCATGTTTAATAAAAAAATTCTTCAAAAACAATTGTGTAGCTTGAGATGCAGTTAATGTTTTATTGCATGGTAGAAAATATACTTGTTTACTAAATCGATCTATTATAGTCCAAATCATATCATGATTAGCTTGTGTATTAGGCAAACCAGTTATAAAATCCATTGAAATATGTTCCCATGGACAGCTAGGAATTGGTAAAGGCATTAACAAACCATATTGCTTACCATGGTATCACGTGACTATTTGAAAAATTAAACAATCAGAAACAAAGTTAGAAACATCTGATTCCATTTGCGGCCAGTAAAAATCTTCAACCAATGTTCTTAAAGTGAAAATAATACCTCTATGACCTTGATATGGAGGACAATGAATTTCGTGCAACACAAATGATCTAAATTGAACAATGACACAATCTTTTCTCATAAAACATAAATCCATCAGAATAAGATAAGGAATCAATTGGAATCTAGTTATTAGCAACTAATTTATTCCAATCAGCTTGAAAACTGTAGTCATGGCCATAAGTATCCTTCATAGGAGTAAGGGAATCAAAAGATAGAATGGAAATATTATGGATACTTGGTCTTCTACTCAAGGCATCGGCAACAATATTTTCTTTTAGATGTTTGATACTTTGCTGGTCAGTTTTAATCATAAATTCAGATTATCTAATTAGCCCTATCACATGTATGTGCGACATGTAAAAGCAGCTTCCTTAATTAAGCCTTTTAGGAAATAGGGTTCGTTCATGTAATCTTATGGCATTGACATAAAAAAAAATTCAAACAGGTTCCTTGGAAGTAAACTTAACACTAGCATTTTATTGGAGATACAAGTCTTGTTCAAAAGGAACAATATCCACAATCTGTAGGGATACACTTTATTTCCTCCAAGATTTCGCCTTGCACTAGTAACAAGGGCCCTCAAGAATCTATCTTGAGTCACACAAATCGTTTGAGTAGGAATTCGAAGTAGGGAATTTACAGTGAGAGCTCCCCTGGCATCCAAGTGTCCTCCTACAATCAAACCAGCCTGCGGAGAGACCTCTCGTGGCGGGTTCGGTCCATGTTCCCATCACGGCTATTTAGAACCCCCTTGGCTAGGGTTGGCGGCTAGCTGGGGGTGGTATGACACACCCTCCAAAAGTTCAACCTGATTCATTATTCCCATTTCTTTTATGATTTTGGGGTCACAAAATCCTTTTTATAAGTGATGTTCCAAAATTTACAAGCACAAACAAGGGTGCAGGTGAGTGCTCGGGACATTTGCTAAGGTGGGGTCTGTCTCTTTGCGCTTAGCATTTGATCTTCTTGCCTTGGTGGCCATTTCTAATATCCTCTGAGGGTTAGGGAATACCTTCTTTCCAACCCCGCTCCTGTGTGATAGGAGCGAGCAATTATGCAAGTGGACCTATATCCGATAGTTCTTGGATGGTAGCTGTCCTAGCTTGTTAGGCTTTAGTCTAGGGTTTTGGTCTTGAAAAAACGACACCCAAATTTTTCTTGTATTAACATTGAGTTGTGTCATGGTTAAGGGTGATATCATTAAGGTTTTTTTGACTTTATCGAGGGGTTAGATGTACTAGAGAGACCAAATAGTATTTTACTTGTCTTGGGGTCCTCCTAGTAGTTTGACTCACTTACTTTTAAACCCTAAATAAGTCGAGTTGAGCCCTATCCTTGCGTATATAGGGTTTATTTTATTGAACGGCCTTGAGAAATTTTTAGCATTTCATATACGTGACTTAAGGTTATCTTCAATATGAATTCCTAGCAATGCAACTGAAACTGACCATGATGCCACACAATCTAGATGCGTTCTTTCCTAAGACAATGACGCAAATGCAAGGCTTTTGCTTTTGGGAATTCATTTCGACATGCTTATGAAAAATGTAAATAGAGACTTGTATTTTTCTTTTGAGTGGGGAATGTGAAGTTATCAAGCCTAATGCAAATACAAACCCCTTCCCTCTAAAGGTTTATAGGAGCCTAATACCTGTCTTAGTATTGCAATAACCAAAATGTACTTAACCATTATCGTGCAACTCATGATCCTCATGTACTTGATTCAAGCCTTTACTCCTACCTTTCCAAATTCACAAATTTTGTGATGCAAAAAAGTACAATTTTCGCTTAATGAAGAATATGCTTAAGCGTCCTAACAACCCATTTTTCAGTACCCTTTAGGCATGCCAATACTAGTGCATAATCTAAAGCACTACGAACACAATCAATAAGGTCCTTGATTTTTAGTGTGCATGAATGTAAAATATTTTGTGGAATTTATTCGTTCAAAACATGCCAAAGTGCAATAAAACACAATTTCTAATGTGATAGAATGATGCAACCTAAATGGTGGTTAGCTATCATAGACTTTTACCTGAATACTTCTCCCTTTCCAATGAAGTCCGTCTATGTTCTTTAGGGCTCCCCATCAAGGTAGGATTTATGGGACACACCTGGTTACCAAGAGTCACGGTTCCTTGACCCTCACCTCCATCGGTTGAAGCGGGATTCATGCTAGATTGAACCTTACTTCGTTTGGGAGGCATCGTATAACTCGACTTTTTAATCGTGGCCACACATCCAGGTTATGAGAGAGATGACTCCTCATGGAAGGAATTCGTCCGTGATATTCCACCTTAGAAGTTTGTCTAGTGCAAGTGATTTCTTGCCCATTTGCTAGTTCAACAAGCAAAGTGGATGTAGCTACAGTGGTTATTCCTAACCTTCTTGCACAGGTTGGTGAAATGAAGGAATAAGTACTACCATAGTTAATCAGCGTTTTGCATTTCTTACCCTGGTGGTCCGATGGTGTTTGGATCATTGAGAATTGGCGGTTCGGCCCCTTCTTATGGAGAGCGGCATGAATGGTTGCCTTCTCAATCTTGGCTTCCATGCACAGATCTTCTTCTACATCTAATCCTTTAGTGGTAATATTGGAAGTTTTTGCCCTTCCCAATGTTGCACGACCGCGGCCACAGGTAGCCTTGGCTTGGCCTCCTAATTTCCCTTGATGGCGGTCTTCGCCAAGTTTGGGATATTCCCTTTTGAAGTGCCCAGGTTCATTGCAGTGAAGACAACACAGGATTTGATCACTTCTTTGAGTGGAGACAAAGTCATTGATTGCATTTGATCTTGGCTTCTTCCATTGGCCTTGACTCTGTCCTTGTGCCCTTTTAATTTGAGCTTTCGACATCCTTGGATTTTGGTCTTTGTAAGCCCAAGGTCTGGAATTTGGCTAGATTTCTTGGGCAAATAGGTCCTGCTCTTATCAATGCATTTTGCAAATCCAAAGGACACATTGATTCCAATTGAGTGTTTATTGGTGGATTCATCCCATCACAAAACTTTGAGACTTGCTGGGGGATACTCATTGTCGGGGCGTATTTGAGCAAGGAAACAAATTTCGAGTAGTATGCCTCTAGAGATAGGCCCAACTACCTCAACTTAAAGAACTCATTCATCTTCTGAGTTTTATACGCACGTGGCATATACCTTCCCTACACTGCTTCCTTTAGTTTTTCCCAAGTTATTGTGCTTTCATTGACTGCTTGGTCCTTACACCATTGCTTCCACCATAGCCTAGCTTCGTCGATGAGCTTGAGCTTGGCAATCATGGCTTGGTTCACAGGTGTTGTTCCGGCTACACTGAAATAGTCCTCCATGGATTCAATCCATATTTTGGCATCAGCTTCAACAGTCTTCCCTTTTCTGTCAAATTTTGGTGGTTTGATTTGTTTGAGAAGAAACTTCTTCTCTTGTGCCTCTACTGATCTTAGTGCAGAAACATGATTCTGGATCTTTGCTTGGGGTTATATCTAGTTACCAGTTTAAAATTTTTGTGTTAGGATTGCATTTACACATCACTATACAACTTAAATCAATGCACACATTTTCCATTGCAACTATGCAACCATTCGAATGAACATAAAATTCTTATTTAACCATAGGGAAGCATAAGCCTCAAGTACAATTATTCAGGAGTAGATAGGGTTTGGCTGAGATGATTTTCTTTTCAAGGGTAACATTAATGCCAGGTTAATAATTCCCTATTGGATTCAGCTACAGGGACATAATAATAGTATGGATTGGGGGAATGAATTCTCAGGAAGTGATAAGTCATGGGAAGTTCAAGAAATCCCTGTTTTTGATAGCCATGATGTTCATTTCACCTCATTACTTTAATTCCGTCCGATGGTAAAATTTTAACCACCTCTTTGTAGATGTAGCAGTTCTGATCTACTTGCCGACGTCCGATGTGTAGGGTCGAGTTCACACGAGCCTCATGGAAGATGAATAACTTGATAATCTTCAAGTCTTCCAACCACTTTAACCTCTTTAGATTGCTTTGAAGATAGGCGAGTCGGTTGGCCTCTATGTAGTAGTATCTCACGCTCCAAGTCCAATGCCTTTCCACATACATCGGTGAGGGGTTGTAGAGCCAATCTAGGATCCCCATCATGTTGGACCATCTGCGATAGCGTGAAGAGTTCATAGTTGTCCTGATGAACATGATATGAAATATGAGGAACCTGCTCCATGCATCGTAAGTCTGGAAGCAGCAGCAATCCACAAGTGAGTAAAAAGAAAAATATTTTCTATTGAAAACATTGCCTCACTCTTTCCGATTTTTTCCTAATTGTTTTAGTCATTGGTCAACTCTGATATCAATTGTAACATGCCCTATCCAAGCACGTTTTTGGCAGTCCATCACCTAGGGTTTCTTGAGTCTATCTCGCAACGAAATGTTCGCGGCTAATGAACCTACTAGGATCAACCTGAATCTTGAATCCCTGGTGGTCAAGGTTTCCTGATCACTCTATTATATGCGGAGTTGCTCAATCCAAAGCAAGTCCATACCCCACTTGGTTCAAGGAGAAGTAGAAGCCAGAGGGATACGTCGCTCCACCTCTCTGCCCCTAGGGCATAACCCCATGGCGGTCCCCAAAAATCGGTATGAACTCGAGTATTAACCCGCGTTGCCTAAAGGTCGAACGAGGGTGAAATCTTGTGAGAAGCCTCCCAGTTCTCTGGGACCACCCTGTCATAGAACAGACCCATTGGGGGTTCCGCCCACCTGCTTCTCTCAATAGGCGTACTTTAGATATTTAATTAGCCCTATCACATTTATGTGCGATAGGTAAAATCAGCTTCCTTAATTAAGCATTTTTATGGCACTGACACAAAAATAAATTCAAATAGGTTCCTTGGAAGTAAACTTAACATTGGCATTTTATCGGAGATACAAGTCTTGTTCAAAAGGAACAATATCTGCAATCCGTGAGGATGCACTTTATTTCCTCCATGATTCCACCTTGCACTAGTAATAAGGGCCCTTGAGAATCTATCTCGAGTCATGCAGATCGTTTGAGTAGGACCCAGAGGCAAGGAATTTATAACGAGAGTCCCCCTCGCATCCATGCATCCTCCTACAATCAAATCAATCTGTGGAGAGACCTCTCGTGGCAGTGTCGGAGGGGTTTTTGTCAAAAGGTCGAATCCACCGAGGATTAGAAGTAGAAGGAAGTAGAGATAGGAGATGGAAGAGAAGATAGAGAATACCCAAGTGGTAAACACGATAGAAATAAATCACAATGAATTGAAACAATATGTATTGAAAGAACTTGGAATCTTTGCTCTACTCAGAAGCAATCTCCAGGCATTAGTTCTCCTGGAGCTCCTTCGTAGACAAAAAACGTGGATAAAAAAAATCAGCTCTTTCTTTGCTGCCCAGAATCCAAATCTGATGGCTCCGTTGGCTCCAAAAGAGGGTTAAAACTCCAGGACATCTGGTCACGGATCTCCCAGATCACTCCTTCTTCTTCTTTCAGTTCAATCTGTAGTTTTCAACCTATTTATAGTGATCGCGACGCGCGCGATTTCGTCAATTTGTCCTTCTTGTGAAAATCCCCTAACTGGTTGAAAAAGCCACTAGCTTTTTGCATGCCATCCTAATCTAGAAGCTTTTTCTAACTTTTTCAGATTTTTACAATAAATAATATAAAAAATAGACTAAAATAATCCAAAAATCTAGTATTTTTGGATAATTCATGCAATTTGCACTAGTACTAATGGCTCAGATCACATTGACTCTCTAGATCAATAGAGAAGTCGGATGATGATGCATTCCATATATTTTCACACTATGTCCTCATAACATCACGACATCCACCCCTCTGAACTTGCACATCCTCCGGTATGTGCCAAAATACTAGTTGTCATCGGATTCTGAGTCCTCATCCTTTGCAACCATATCCTTTACTTCTTCATCTTCCATATCTTCCTGGCTAGCCCCTGTATCATGGCCACTATTTTCTTCCAATTTTGGCAACTCATAAGCAGTAGATTCTCGCCTTTTGAATAATTTGATTCTTTTCCCTGCTATTGAAAGTTTTATGGCTATCCCATCCAGCTCATTTAATGCATAAGTAGCATTATCAAATACCTGTCTTACCACATAGGGTCCAAACTATCTCTTGGAAACTTTATGCATGGCACTATGCTAGTTATCTAAACTGCTATCATAAACCAATACCCAATCCCCATCTTGTATGGTTCTTGGTCTCAGTCTATGTCTTTTGTCAAACCGTTTCTTATTTTGTATCCTTGCTGCCCTTAACTTTGTAGTTGCTGCCTCTATGTCTTCTGACTTTCTTTCCAACTGTCTAATGCATAAGGCCAACAACTCCTCTCGATTCAACTCCTCCTCCCAAGGTAACACACTCCATGTGATAGTCATCTCTTCTATCGGCATGATAGGTTTTTGACCATACATCAATTCTGCAGGCATATATCCTGTAACAACACTATGAGTTGTTCTGTCAGCCCACACAGCATAAGGGAGCAATCATGGCCACTCTTTTATCTTCTCTCCACATGCTTTTGCCAATGCCTTCACAATAGGTGGATGACCTCTTTCACTTTTGCAATTTCCTTCAGGGTTATAGGCTGAAGTTAAAGCAAGATTTATCCCCAACCGTGCAAAGAAATCATGAGCTTCATCTGCATCCAACTCACCCCTATCTGCTGTAATTTTTCCCACACAACCATATCGACAAAAGATCTATTCTAAAAGAAAAGTACATATGGCATTTGTCGTCTTAGTACGTAGAGCTCTCCCTTCCACTTGATTAGTCAAGTCTTCACGAGCAAGCACAAGATACCTCATTTGCCAAAGACCTATAGGCATTGTGACCAAATCCACCACCCACTTAAAATGAAGAGACAATGGATATGTGGGTTGCAATCCATCCCGATGCCTCATAATTGAATACATTTGACATGTCGTACATGTTTCCACAAAGTGAGCAACATCCTTATACATACCCTACCACCAATATCTTTCTTTGATCTTTGTAAAAGTACCCCAAACACCTCTATGACCAGCCCACAAACTTTCATGAAATTCTTGCATTACTTTTACTTGTGAAGCTCTGTCACTCAAAACTCGCAATGGCATACCCTGTTTCTTTTTAGCATGTTTCCATAAGTATCCATCTTTTAAGAAAAATCCATAAGCTTATTTGACCATTCATCTCTCTTTATTAATGTACTGAGATATTGACCAATTCTCAGCCATTCTCCTGCATATTTGTCTTCCAGAAACACTTCTGCACAAGATGCAAAACATCTAAAGTGTCTTCTCTTTGTTGTCCAAGCTTCTGTTAATGCTGTAGCAACACTTTGCATTACTAAATTCACTCTTGTGACATCATTTTCAGCCATAAGAAAGTCATCTTCTTCCTCCTCATCCATCATCCCATCTTCATTCTCATAGCGTGCTCGAGATAACATGTCTGCCACTGGGTTATCTCTTGCTACAATATGCTGAAATTCAAGGTTCAAAGATTTGATGTATGCAATCCACCGGAGCATAGCAATATCCGGGGTAGCACAACTAGTAATCATACCCAATACTGGCAAACAATCAGTCTCAATGACTACATGAGCACCCATAAAATACTCCTTATCACATTTAAGGGTTGTCACAATTCCCCATAATTCTCTTTTTACTTGTGGATACCTTCTGTGTCGTTCAGTCAATACTTTTGCACCAAAGCATATTGCATACCTTTCCCCTTCCTCATCATCTTGCCCAATTGCCCATCCAATCCCGATTGGGCTTGTATCAATAGTAATAATGATAGGCTTCCCATATGAATAGTCAGCCTTTCTCAATGTAGGAGCAAATTTTAAGAGTTGCTTCAATTTCTTCATTGCTTTCTGATGCTTCCTTTCCCAATGAAAATTTTAACCTTTCCGCAGAAGCTGATAAAGAACATCAACTACATGTGTAAAGTGAGGAATCCATATCAAATAGAACACACATGCACCTAAGAATCTACACACCTCTGATACATTTGTGCATACATCTCGCATTCTATCAATCCCATCTATTTTTACTGGTGATGGCCTTCGCCCATAAGGCCCACACATATGCCCAACAATCAAAACCTCCTCAACTCCAAAGACAAACTTTTGTCTAGAAAGAGTTAAATGCACCTCTTCTAGACGTGTCAAAATCCTCTCACAATCCACAATATGATTTGTAACAAAGTGTCTACATCCATGAGCATCCATCTCTTCATTTTTTCATCCATTGCACACCCTTTGATTGGAACATCATCCAAGAAGGGCATAGTCAATTGTGGTATAAAATCCTTGAGTACCCTATTCATAGCGTTTGTTATGTGTGCCACTCAGTTTGTTGCACCCTGTGGGAGAGTACACATCCGTACTAACCCTAAAGGAGTCTTCATGGTTGTGATATCCCTACTTTCAATTGCAAGCTGAAACTGATCATACCCCGAGTAAAGATCACCCAAAGAATAGATTGCTCTGGCTGCAAAAGCCTCTCCAAGTTCATCAACCACAGGACCTGCACCCACATTTCTTATGGTCACTTTATTGACCGGTTGCATGTCTTGAATAAATCTCAAAGCCCCATTCTTTTTGGGCATAGTAAACCAACGATTTGAGTATGGGGCTGAAGAAGGCTCCAAGATCTTCATGAAAATCTTTTCATTTAGCAAATCCATCAGCTTTGGCAAGTAAGCTTTAGGCACTGGAATAGGCCTCAAGCTCCATGGTACATGTGGCACAGTAAATATGACCATAGGAGAGACAACATTTGGATCCACACAACCTATTTCACTTGGTTGAAATGCAAATGCCTTCCCATGTCTAGCCAACATCTGCATAAAACAGTTTCTCTCAACAGGCAAAAGAAACCCTTCTGCACCAACTTTCAATTCCTGTAATGTTCCAGATGTAAACTGATGACCTATATCTTTAGGATCCTGTAAGCTTGGCTGCCTTGACACTTTTTCATACATACCCTCACTCTTTGGTGGAAGTGGTAAAGCAATTGGTTTCACCTTTTTGTCAATTGTCTTATACTTTGTTTCCACAAGTGCTTTAGCCCATTGTAATCCTTCCTGAGTAAACAATGCTATAACATCATACATATCCAAAGAACATACTGACAACACTCTATTTTCAGCCTCATTTTCTGTATGTATAGTTGTTAAAATTTCAGCCATAGTGTCAGTAATATTCAACCCATAAAAGATGCCTGAAATGCCATCATTTTCAGCTAACATCCCCAATGATCTCAGTTTCTTAATAGCCCATTTCATAAATATGTGTTCAGCCCTACACATAGCTTCCATAGGCTTAAACCAACATGAACTGTTTGCTGTAAACTGAGAATTACCAATAGTAAATACATGCTTCATTTCATCAAGAGGCGAGTACACCCTCTGATAGCACTATTGTAGCCCCGCATTATAGTAGTGCTTAATGAAAATCTAGGTCTTTGAATTCCCTTGCATTTGGAACCAAAGGAGACTCTCGAAGCGTATCACGATTTCTAGGATGATTAACACAAACAGTAAGAAATTGGACAGCTTTCCTCCCATCTTTGCTTTTGACTCATGCATAAGTAGAACCATCATCAAGCACCTTTGTTTCCATACTCACACCTGTAATATAGGGCTGTCCCAAAATCACTGCATATGAGGAATTATCTTGTACAAAGAAGTGTTGCTCTTCCTATACATCACCAATTGTCACTTTTACATTAGGACATGCAGCATAGAGCTCCCCTGAAGAATTATTTGCAGCCTTCATACGCTAACCATGATTAGTGTCCACCACAGGCCATGCACCATTTTCATACAATCCCCACTCAATGATATTTATCTCAGACCCATGGTCAAGTAAAGCAACACAAGGAGTTTCACACTCCCCTATTTTCACTACCATTTCAGTGGTAGCTCTAGCCCAATGATTTCTTGTGTAGTGACTTCGAGGAATAAATTCTAGAGTCTCTTCCCCATATTGTTGCATTTGCCTTACTCCACAATGCATATTGCTATAAGACAATGCATTTTCAGCCACTTTCTTCTCTTTTTCACTTGCTATCCATTGATTAGTAGCATCCTGCATAGACAATCCTGTACTCACTTCATGCCCATATTCAGCCCGAATACCCAACAAACCTGTTTCCTCTTCAAATTGTAGCAATGCACTAGTGGTATCACCAAAAAATTGACGCTTCCTTTTAATTATGTCAATGATCTCATCATGAAATTCTTGCTTGGCAATGCCAAGCACCTCTCCCAAGGTAAATTCCACCCGACTGTTTAAGATCCGTTCTTCAAGAACCTTCTTAAGATTTGTGGCTGTCTCAATGTGAGATTGCAGCTTATATCTTGGCTGTTTGCCCTTCTTTTCGCCCTCTTGTTTATTATCCTGTTTTTGCTTCTGACTGACCTCTTCCATATCATGCTCGGGAGGTGGCTGATTTGTAGCTTTAGGCTGATCCATACTTCTTTTTGTCATTCTTTTAGATGTCCCTGCAATATCTTCATCTCTTTTTCGCTTTTCTTCCACAAGTACATCTGTGTTTTGTACCTTCGCTAAATATGCATACACTGAATATGTATCTACCGGTGATTCCCAACCAGTTATGCCACGAATGTCTTGCCCTGCATGAGACATTTCACTATCAATGACCTTTCTCTTTTTAGCTGCATGTAAAGCATGTGTCCATATTTCAGCCTTTGGACCAACCATCACTTGGCCATGCATTCTATCCAACTGTAGACCAAAAGTAGAAGCATGTACCGCTGCATAAGCATTTCGGACAGCCAAGTCTTCCAACAACTTCTACACACCTCTCTTTCCAAAATTCAAAGCAAGAGGCAATCCCGTTTCTTGTGCATGGATCTTGCCATCTTTCCAAAAGTTAAGCTATTGTGCCAAGGCCTCTTGATAGGCAGCACAATCCTTTCTCTCGTGTTGCAAACTATCACACCACATACATCTTTTTCTAGGCTTAGGGGCTACTGCCCGTCTCCTTTCCTCTTGTCCTTTTTCATCCAATTTTGCAACCTTCAATTGAAGATCCCGCATCCCTTTGACCAATTCATCTAAGACATCTTCCCTAAACAGAGGGAACAATAGTAGGTACAGCCATAGGGTTAGCCACAGAAGCTGGTGGCTTACTGGATACTTCAACTGTCTTACCCATAAAAGTGGGCAAGCTAGAGACATGCAATCTTTCTCTTCTTCTATGTTTCTTCACAAGCATAGTAACAGCTTCCTTGACATGTCACCACTTTGTTTTCAAACCTATCTCTATAGTCAGATCCTCCAGCAAATCATCAAGCTTCTCTTGAAGCTCAGGATCAACTGCCTATAGAAACAATTCAATTTTCTGACTTGCAAGAGCTTGCTGTTCTGCAAGATCCAATTGCTCAAATCTACTTTCAAATTCTCTTAACAATTCTATAGCCACAAGGCCCTTATTGGGTTGTATAACCGACTCGTGAAAAGTCTTGCGCGTAATCAAACCAGTGTCCTCAATGTAAAATTCTTCCCTAAGTGTCTTCTTGAAGGCTACCCAGTCAGCATCCTGCAAGTATAATTCAGTAATCCGTGCTTTTAGTTCATGAACAGTAACACGTACAAAATACTGGCTCCATACAGATTGAGCCACTCCAAAGAATTCCATCTTCTGAACATAGGTATGTACATATGTAGATATATTCCTGCCATTGAATAACTTCACCTCGCGCTCAACTGCTTGCAAAGCATTCATCACAACACTTTCTGTTTGAGCTGAAGCTTACATCACCTGTTGTTGTTGTTGTACCTGCATAAGCATATTCATATTTTGCGCCAACTGTTGCAAAACATCACTGGAGATTGTATTTGAAGGTTCTCCCATCTTATCTTTGCTTCTTCTGTGACAACCTTTCACGTCGGGTTCGCTAATGTCGGAGGAGTTTTTGTCGAAAGGTCGAATCCATTGGGGATCAGAAGTAGAAGGAAGTAGAGATAGGAGATGGAAGAGAAGATAGAGAATACCCAAGTGGTAAACACGACAAAAACAAATCACAATGAATTGAAACAATATGTATTGAAAGAACCTGGAATCTTTGCTCTACTCAGAAGCAATCTCTGGGTATTAGTTCTCTTGGAGCTCCTTCGTAGACCGAAAACGTGGATCAGAAAAATCAGCTCTTTCTCTGTTGCACGGAATCCAAATCTGATGGCTCTGTTGGCTTCGAAAGGGGGTTAAAACCTCAGGACGCCTAGTCACGGATCTCCTAGATCACTCCTTCTTCTTCTTTCAGTTCAATCTGCAGTTTTCAGCCTATTTACAGTGATCGTGACGCGCACGATTTTGTCAATCTGTCCTTCTTGTGAAAATCCCCTAACTGGCTAAAAAAGCCACTAGCTTTTTGCATGCCATCCTAATCTAGAAGATTTTTCTAACGTTTTTGGATTTTTACAATAAATAATATAAAAAATAGACTAAAATAATAAAAAAATCTAGTATTTTTGGATAATTCATGCAAATCGCACTAGTACTAATGGCTCAGATCACATTGACTCTCTAGATCAATAGACAAGTCGAATGATGATGCATTCCATACATTTTCACACTATGTCCTCATAACATCATGACAGCGGGTTCGGTCCATGTTCCCGTCACAACTATTTAGAACCCCCTTGGCTAGGGTTGGCGCCCAGCTAGAGGTGGTTTGGTGCGCCCTCCAAAAGTTCAACGTGATTCATTATTCCCATTTCTTTTATGAGTTTGGGGTCACAAAATCCTTTTTATAAGTGATGTTCCAAAATTTATAAGCACAAACAAGGGTGCAGGTGAGTGCTCGAGACTAAGGTGGGGTCCGCCTCTTTGCGCTTAGCATTTGATCTTCTTGCCTTGGTGGCCATTTCTAATATCCTCTGAGGGTTAGGGAATGCCTTCTTTCCGCGCTTCTATGTGATAGGAACGAGCAATTATGTAATTGGATCTATATCCGATAGTTCTCGGATGGTAGCTATCCTAGCTTGCTAGCCTTTAGTCTAGGGTTCTAGTCTTAAAAAAACGACACCCGAAATTTTATTGTATTAACATTGAGTTGGGTCATGGTTAAGGGTGATATCATCAAGGTTTTTTTGACTTTATCGAGAGGCTAGATGTATGACAGAGACCAAAGAGTGTTTTACTTGTCTCCGGTTCTCCTAATAGTTTGGATCACTTACTTTTAAACCCTAAATAAGTCGAGTTGAGCCTTACGGTTATCTTCAAGATGAATCCCTAGCAGCGCAATTGAAGCTGACCATGATGCCACATAATCTAGATGCGTTCTTTCCTAAGACAATGATGCAAATGTAGGGCTTTTGCTTTTGGAAATTCATTTTGACGCGCTTCTGAAAAACATAAATAGAGACTTGTATTTTTCTTTAGAGTGGGGGACGTGAACTTATCAGGCCTAATGCAAATAGGAACCCCTTTCCTCTAAAGGTTTATAGGAGCCTAATACTTGGCTTAGTATTGCAATGACCAAAATATACTTAACCGTTATCGTGCAACTCACAATCCTCATGTACTTGATTCAAGACTTTACTCATAACTTTCCAATTTCACAAATATTGTGATGCAAAAAAGTATGATTTTTGCTAAATGACGAAAATGCTTAAGTGTACTAACAACCCATTTTTCAGTACCCTTCAAGTAAGCCAATGCCAGTGCATAATCTAAAGCACTACGAACACAATCAATAAGGTCCTTGATTTTTAGTGCGCACGAATGAAAAATCTTTTGTGCAATTTATTCTTTCAAAACATGCCAAAGTGCAATAGAACACAATTTCCAACATGATAGAATGATGCAACCTAAATGGTGGTTAGTTATCATAGACTTTTGCCCGAATACTTCTCCCTTCCCAATGAAGTCGGTCTATGCTCTTAAGGGCTCCCCATCAAGGTAGGATTTATGGGATGCACCTGGTTACCAAGCGTTGCGGCTCCTTGACCCTCACCTCCATCGGTTGAAGCGGGATTCATGCTTGATTGAGCCTTACTTCGCTTGGGAGGCATCGTATAACTTGGCTTTTTCTTCATGGCCACGCACCCATGTTATGAGAGAGATGACTCCTCATGGAAGGAATTTGTCTGTGAGAACCCTCTCAAGGAGGGAAAAAAAGAAAAGGGAAGCTCGGAAGCATCCAAGGGAAATTCCCCCCTCTCCCTCTCTCATTTCTCTCACTCTCTCCCTTTTTTTACCCCTCCTGTTTGAATCAAAAACCCTTCCCAATCAGAGCTATGGTTTGAAAGTTATGCCCATTTTTGTGCACTAGGTCATTGTGGACAAGGTGTACACCGCTCTAGGATAGGAACAATAAATCCATTATAGAAAATTTTGATCATTTTCTATCACAAAGATTAATAGCTCATCTTGAAGAGGACTTTTTCCCCTCCGAATTGAGCCAATAAACTCATCGATTGGAGTTTTCCACAAAGAGTTACGCCCCTTTTAGTGACAGTAGGTCATGTGGATTGCATCCAGATGGTTGGCTAGAAAGGCAAAAGAAAGGCCCAAGAGGAATTACAAAGGGAGATTAGAGACTCTTGGACCTCCATGAATTAGGAACCAATCTCGACATGGGATTACCATGGTGACATATACGAGAAAATGCCTGAAATAGACATGTACGCCCTCCTCAATCACACCCTTTGTTAGCATGAGCTTCGTCATATGGAAAAACATAACGATATGGTCACCAACTACTACCAAATGATGTCCAAGTTTGATGAAGCAATCAAGCACATGGCTCTCTCAGAATCAAAGAGTCAATAGACCTTGGAGCAGCTCACTACTCTTGTTGCTCAATTAGCAACCGCTTCATCCCAAGAGAAGGCCAATGACTCTAGGCATGAGTCTATACATCCTCCACATCAAGAACTGTTGCATGGTCCACAGGGTATACTTGGGGCTAAGGGAATTTTCCCTTCTACCTATGAGATTGGTGAACCCTCTCATGCACATGATGAACCCCTGTTGAATTCCCCCGTCCACCATGCAGCCACCAACATCCATTTGAGGCCTTCTCCCACCCTTGGTTGAATTTCCCCCGCTCTCCCTAGGAGGCCCCATGCACCCCATATGAATCAGTCTCATCAAGGACAATATGGTATGAATGGCTAGCATGGCAATCATGGACATCATGGTTATAGTGGGCAGCATGGGCTTAATGCACCACATGGAATGTATGGACAACAAGGCATGTATGGCCACCACAGGATGTATGGACAGCAAGGGTTTCATGGGCATCATGGCCTAAATGAATTTCGTGACAAGATCATCCTCACAAAGTACAATGGGAAATCCCCCTCACCATCTGATGTAGAGAAATGGACATCCAAGTTGGATTCCTACTCCAATATCTTCCCTTGCACAGATGATCAGAAAATCCTTTTTGCTTCTCTCCACTTGGAAGGATTTGCCCACACATGGTGGTGCTATATCAATCGAGAGAATTAGTAGTTCATTGAGTGGGAGGATTTTAAAATGCAAATGGTCCAAGTTTTTGTGTCTCCTGTGGAAAAAGAGTGGTTGGCAAGATGGTGGTACACTCTTGACCAACGTAACCTCACTGTAAGTGAATACACAAGTCAACTCATGAACTTGACCATGTATATGGAGAGCATTAACGATGATACTAAATTGCACAAGTATATATATGGATTGGAACCAAGCCTATCAGCAGATGTCATAGCCCAAAAACCTACCACACTATTTGATGCAATTGAATTAGCTGAGAGATATGCCAGAAAGTACCTTAAGAATGAAAATTTTTAGCAAGGTGTTGGACAGCCCTGCATTCCGTCATGATCAGCCTCATGGAGGTGGTTTTTGCGGCACTTCTATGCCCAATACCAATCCCAAAGTACCCACTTTTTCCGCCTTCCATGCTAAAAGAAAAACGGGCACTTTTGGGACAGCATTCAGCTCTAATGTTGAGGTTAAGTATGCTGAAAATAAACAGTCCACTGCATCACCTTCTCATGGATCCAGTAGCCAACGGTTCATCTCCCTAGATGTTGTGAAGGAATGGAAGGAAAAGGGCCTATTCTTTAAGTGTGGAGATAAGTACATTGTGGATCATGCTTCCAAATGCCCATACAAGATAGCGAAGGTTAAAGTTCATAGCATGTATGTCATGGAAGATTGGCATTGTAAGGAGGATGACCTGCCCATTGACCAGGTTGAGCCTACGGAGGATGTTGATCACAAGTAGTTCTATGACCAAGAGGATGGGTTTCCCTTTAACCCATGCTGTGATCCATCATGGATACTTGATTTGACATTCCACCCACCTACCACTTCCCTTTGCTTGATCTCTTTGGATGCTTGGACGGGTTCCCAAAGCCCCAGCACCCTTCGCATTCAAGGCAGTATCAATGGAAAGCATGTCTTCATCTTGGTGGATAGTGGTAGCACTCACAGTTTTGTCAATATATCAGTCATTGAACGGCTAAAATGCACCCCTTTGGCACTACACCACCCCTTGAAGGTCCAAGTAGCAAATGGAGAAGAAGAAATTAGCATGCATGTATGTCTTGCAGTTCCCTTATGCTTGGCTGAAAAATATGTGGTGCTGGTTGATTTGATTGCCCTAGATATGGGCCCCATCGATGTTGTCTTGGGCTATGATTAGCTAAAACAATTGGGAAAAATTGCTATGGACTTCTCTCAGCTCTACATGGAGTTTATGATGCATGGGCAAACTATCCACTTAGAGGGAGTTCAAGATCATGCTAATTTTCAGCTCATTACAACAAAGCAACTCAAAAGGGAGTTTAAAAAATGCTCACAAATCTTTGTCTTGCAACTGAATAAGGATAACTCCAATCAGCCCTATGCAGTATCTAATGATTCAGTCTTGCAGGCCTTACTTGAGGAATACAATGATCTATTTTAGATGCCTACAGCCCTCCCTCCTAAGAGACAAGTGGACCACCCACTTGACTTAGAGCCCCATTCCAAGACAGTAAACAAGCCCCCTTAGAGACTCTCCAAGTGTGAGCATGAAGAGATTGCAAAGCAAGTCAAGGAGTTATTAGAGATGGGTTTCATTGAATTGAGTTTTTTCCCGTATGCAACCCCTATCTTGTTAGTCAAAAAGAAAGATGGCTCCTTTCGCATGTGCATTGACTATAGAGACTTGAACAAAATCATGGTGAAGAACCGATACCATATCCCACGGATTGATGACTTGCTGGATGAGTTGAAAGGGGCATGCTTTTTCACTAAGATTGACTTGCGCTCTGGCTACCATCACATTCGTGTGAGGGAGGGAGATGAGATCAAAATGGCCTTCCAGATTTATCGTGGACTTTATCATTTTCTTGTGATGTCTTTTGGGTTGACTAACACCCTTGCCACATTTTAGTGCCTCATGAACAAAGTCCTACAATCCTTTCAAGTTTGTGCTTGTTTTCTTTGATGACATCCTCATTTACAGCAAGTCATCCAAGGAGCATTTGACACATGTTAGATTGGTGTTTGACATATTGAGAGATCATCAACTCTTTGCTAAGGAGAGCAAATGCACCTTCATGCAGATATCCATGGAGTACTTGGGACACATTGTGCGCAAAAATGGCATACGTGCTGACTCAAAGAAGGTGCAATGTGTTAGAGATTGGCCCACTCCTTCCACCACCACTTCATTGCATGGCTTCCTTGGTCTCTCCTCATTCTACAAATTCTTCACTAAGCACTATGCCACCATTGCAACACCTTTGACAGATTTCTTAAAAAAGGATTCATTCTTTTGGGATGCCATTGATGATCATAACTTCAAACAATTAAAGGACGCGCTCACTTCAACCCCCATCCTTGTTTGCCCTGACTTCTCTAAGTTGTTTACCATTCATAGTGATGCCAGTGGCCAAGGCATTGGTGCAGTAATATTGCAAGAGCATGGTGTGATTGCATTTGAGAGCCGCAAACTTGATGAGAAGGAGATGCAAATGAATGTATATAACCAGGAGATGTTGGCCATCCTCCATGCCATCAAGAAATGGCACCACTATTTTTATGGTAGCCGCTTCTAGGTGAAAAGCGACCACCGAGTCCTCCAGTACTTCTTGACTCAATCCACTTTGGCTCCCAAGCAAAGGCGATGGGTGGCAACCTTACAGAACTATGACTTTGACATCTTGCACACTCGGGGCAAGGATAGTATTGTGGCTAATTCACTCTCTCAAATGTGGGCATGTAGAGTATCCTTTATTTTTGAATTGCATAGTGATTGGGTTGAAGAGCCTCAAGAGGCTTACTTGTTAGATGATCACTTTAGCCACATATTTCAGAAATTACAGCATGGGGTCATGGCTGAAAAATCCCAATATCAGCTTAAGCATGGCCTTGTTTGGTCCCATGGCAAGCATTTTCATCCCCCACACTTCCCCCTTCATGTAGAAGATCATGGAAGAGATGCATTCTTGCCCCACCAGCTAGTCACTTGGGTGCTTTAAAAACATATGACAGGATTGCTAAGAGCTTTCATTGGAAAGGCTCATGGAGGGATATCAAGGACTTTGTTACCAAATGTGTTCCATGCCAACAGAACAAGGATAGTACACTTAGACCCGCTGGCCTCTTGTAGCCTCTCCCTATCCCTGAAGGAAAATGGAATCACATCACAATGGACTTTATCACTGGCCTTCCCGCAACCAAGAAAGGGTGGAATAGTATCTATGTGGTAGTTGATCACCTCACAAAGATGCCCACTTTATCCCCACTAAGAGCGAATACACTGCCTCTCAGGTGGCCACTCACTATGAAAAATGTATTCAAGTTGCATGGCTTGCCACAAGTCATATTACATGATCCGGATGCAAAGTTTATGAGCAACTTCTGGCAGATAGTTTTCACCTCCATGGGGACCAAGTTTGCTCCATCCACTGCATACCACCCTCGGACTGATGGCCAGACTGAAAGAGTGAACGAATGGCTTGAGACATATTTGAGGCACTTTTTCCATGATGTACAACACAATTGGGATACATGGCTCCACTTGGCTGAGTTTACATATAATAACTCCACACACTCTAGCATTGGAGTTTCCCCTTTTGAGGCCTTATATGGGTATAAGGTTCCCCTCCCCACAGTCTTATTTAATGATATGATCAATCCTCAGAGTCAGGCTGAGCTGGATCGCATGCAAACCTTACTTCAGCAATGTAAAATGAACCTTTAGAAGGCCCAAACACACATGAGACCTCCCTTACCTCCATGAGGCCCCATGGTTGGAAGACTAGCCGGGTCATGCCCCATTTGAGGACCCTCCTACAGACTGCACATTGTCTTAGAACAGTTTTCTACTTAACCAAATCTTAGGCATGTGCACCCTACACAGGCTGAAAGTACTCATCATAAGCTCCGTTTTGACATATGGTATGTCCTATTTGGAGTAGCCTATCAAAAGTTATGACTTGTTTACTTCAATAAACTGGTCCTAGATAGCACGCTGTTCCTACTCTCTATCCACCCAATTTTCATTGTCAAAGGGCTCAGAGTAGTACGCTGCAACCCCCCTTAGCCCACCCATCACTCCTGTCTATTTCTTCTTGTTTTTGAGGGAAAAAACCTTCAGGGTGGGGATGGATTGTAACAAGTAGGACACACATCGACTAGGGTTTAGACACCCAGTCACACTGACTAGGGTATATAAGGTGTAAGATCCCTAAATTAGGGCAATCAGTTATTATCAAGATCATACTCTTCACCTTCATCTCTATCTTCCATGGCTTCCTCCTCCCTTCTCTCGTCTTTTCTATCTTTCTCTCTCCTCTTCTAGTCTTCTTTCCTCTTCTTCTTGCTCTCTTTCTCTCTCTTTAGCTCTTCCCCTCTCCCCACTCAGCTTCCTTCATTACATGAACTAATAGGGCTTTTGTAACTGAAGTCTCTCGGTTATTTCATATTAATAGAAATTATCTTGTAGTGTCTAAAGATATTATTCCTAAGACTTGATTTATTCTTTGTATTCATCCATTACTTTGTGGGTGATGGGCTAAAGAGAGGTTGGATTGGACAACTAAGGACTTGAAGAGGCTTCTCCAAAAACATAAGACAAATGATGGTCCTTAATCTACAACAATGCCATCTAATAAATCATGATAATGGTAGACATATTCAAGGAAAAGTCAAGTAATACATTCACCAATCATCTTTTTTATGGGTGGGGATAAAGTGTACCATCTTGGTAAATCTGTTGACAATCACTGGAAATCAAACCCTTTTGAAGAAGGTAGATTTTGATAAAGTCCATTAACACAAATGTCCAATGGTGATTAGAGATAGGCTAGGCTGGGTGGAGCAACCCATGAGGTCAATGGTGACTTTGGCTCTATTACATGTCCATGTGCATAAAATTATTCGATTTCCATATTTGAGGCTAGCAAAAGTCTCAAGAGATGAACTCTATTATTTTATTGGCCCTCAAATTTCATGCAATTGGAAGATCATGACTTGCTTAAAGTCTCTATAGATTAGCTCTATTGTTTTATTGACCTTGAAATATCATGTATTGGAAGGTCATGCCTTGTTTGGAGTATATGTAATCAAAGTGATCTAGGTGATATATATAGTAGTCCTCAATAATTCAAATTTTTAGAAAAATCCCATCTTGAATTTTCGTTGATCTTTTGGGCAAATAAATCTTTGGAAATTTCTATCTTGACTTATAGAAGGAAGGCTAGATCTTCCAAAGCTTTGCCTTTTTGCACAAATTTAGAGTTGTACTGGTGTTAAGAGAATAGAATCTTGTTGGTCATGAATTGCCTCTCGTATCTTAGGTGCAAGATAGAAGCATTGAGACAAAGCATTTAGCTTTCCTTGTTGATTGCCAAGTCAATATGATATGACAAAATTAAATCTAGAAATGAAGATGCCCCATCTTACTTCTTACAAATCAATTCAAGACCTAAAAACTCATGAAGTACTCTAGATTTTAACAGTCTACAAAAACAATGATATGGGAAAAAAATCTAGAAATAAAGATGCTTCATCTTGCTTACCATCAATTCAAGATCCGACAACTAATGAAGTACTCTAGATTTTTATGGTCTATAAAAGCAATGATTTTGTGAAGTGTTCCTTCTAGAAGATACCTCCTTTTTTCAAAAGAGTCAATAAAATCCAAAAGCTCCTTATTGTGAATTCATAGAGAATTCTAGAATGAAAAGCCACTGAATATACCAAAATTATCATCAACCTAGAAAAGAATAGCATCAACCTAGAAAAGAATAGCATCAACCTAGAAAAGAATAGCATTAACCTAGAAAAGAATAGCATCAACCTAGAAAATAATAGCATCAATCACAAAATCTAATGCATCAACCTCCAAGAAAAAGGGCTTGGATGGATGTGCATGTATCAAATTGGGACGATAATGAAGGCTTACTAAAGTACTCAGAAATTATTCTCTATGTTAGAGTTCCACATGAATTTATCATTTTCTACTAATTACATGAGTGGCATGACAATCTTGAAATATTCTTTAATGTGAAATTCATAGGAATTTGCAAATCCCATTAATCATTGCACATCTTGAATTGAACTCGGTGATTTCCATTCTAGAATATTCTTCACTATCTTTTTATCCATTGAGATTTCATTTTGAGAAACAATAATGAATTCCACATCTAGTTGAGGATATGAATTCTTTTTCAATTTAGCATACATATCCTTTTCTTGTAAGTTATCAAGGAATATCCACACATTATGTTCATGCTCTTCTTGATTCTTGGAAAATATAAAAATTTCATGTGGGTATATTGCCAAGAGTTGTCTAGGTACTCATACAATATGTCATTCATTAATATTAGTAGAGTATATATGAGACCAACAACAAGCATGAGGGCATAATCAAAATGGCCATGTCTTATGTGAAAACTTGTGTTCCACTTATCACCTTCCCTTATCTGATAATATTATAAGACCTATGGAGATCGTTTGTGTAAATAGCTCTATTCTTCCAAGTCACTCCAAGAGTTCTAAGATCAAGGAAAGTAGATAACAATTGTTGATGGGTATCACATTGAGATCTCTATAGTCAATACACATATGGAGAGATCTTTCCTCTTGAAGAATAACATTGAAGGTCCTACGAGTGACTTCGAGTACCATAAGAAACCTTTAGCTAGATTTTCATCAATATGTTTTTCCAACTCTACCAATTCATCTTAAGGTAACTTATAGATTGGCGCAAAGGGTAGTTGAACTCTCTCTTGCAACTCAATGTCACAATTGTAAGGTCAGTTCTTAGGAAGCATATTTGCATTTTTCTTCTCGAACACATCTTGATAATCACAATATTGGAGTAGGAGAGCTTGCATGATTTAAAAAGTACACTACTTGGATATGCTATTTGGACACAAAACATGTAAATAGATGTTATTTATAAACAAGTACTATAAAGTTGGTGATGCCAATGGCCTTTTCACTTACAAGTTTTAAGCTATGAGTTGCAAATAATTTCCCTTTTCCGTAGCATGATTAGTTAAGTTATGCCTATTCAGTATATTAGGCTCGAGAGCAGGTATACATCACCATCTAAATGCACAATTCAGTCTTGTCAAAATAAAGGACAAAAATATCCACTAAAGGTGAAGGGCAAGCACACCCTGATACATGAAAATATTAATTCATACACATATTAGTCAATGTCTTTATAACTATATTAGTCAAAGTGAATGTGTAACGAAGTATACTCCTTTTTATACCAATGTGAAGCTTAGTAGTTATATATCCAAAAATCATGAGATAAGGCATCACATTTGATACCTATTCTTCCCACTCTTACACTCTCTAATGATGCCATATATCATGATATATGTACTTATGGAAAATTATAGTGTGACCAAACACCATGATGACTAATGTATGATATTTGTTTGAAAAGAGCTAGGCAAGAGGATATGTTAGGTTCAACTCCATTGTTTCTAAATGCAAGATTCAAACATAGATAATAATTACTATTGCTAGCTTCCCAAAATGTTAGCCACTAACATGAGTGGCAAAAGATACTCACATAATTTTATGATTACAAAAACTATGGCTAACTATTTTCATCCATGGTAATATGATTGATTTCCAACTCTGATTTTACGGCTAACCATAAAGTTAACCAAATAACTTTTCTTGTACCATCCTCTTAAGTGAATTATAAAGGTTTGATGTTTACAAGGTATAAGCATTCAATGGCTACTTATTGGAGGATTGCTATAGCATAAAAGCCTCACTCCCTTTTGAGTTTAATATTTCATTTACAAGTCAAATTTCTTCTATCAAATGGGGTGAAAGGAGAAGCCCAAGTGGGAGCACGAGTAAGTGGAAGCAAGGAACATATAAGCTATGATCATGGAGCAAGAAGAGAGCAAGGGAGAGAGACTCAAGAGGTGAAAAATCCAATAGTCACAATGTGTGATTAGCCTTCCCTTATTAATTAGTCATTAAAAGATTAAATAATGAAGTTATAGTGATGGGCATCCACCACCTGCAGTATACATGTGTGCAAGTATTATAAGTGTAGTGAAATATAGTGAATACATAGGCACTATAGGCATTGGTGCCTTTACCTCCAACAACATTCCACTCAAAAGTTTGGCCAATAGACACTAAATTATTTGTGATTGATGGCACATGTAATACATTTGATAGACTCTTTGACTAGCCATTTTACAAGGACAAGGGAACCTTTTTAATGTGTGAAATTGGGTAGCAAGAATCATCACCATCTACACATAACCTAGATTTTGTAAATCCTACATCTCTCCAAGCTATTCAACATGACTGGCCAAATGATTAGATCACCTAAATCAATATACCATACATAATCATGTGTGCCCTCTCCTGTAACAACATTTATCATATGCTACACAATAAATAGATGCTCATTTTTGTCTTCATTCTGTCATGAAAGATGATGCATAGTTTTCTTGCTTGAAGCCCTTGAGCCTGTAGAAAGCCTTCTCCTTTTCCTAGTCCCTGGCAGAACCTTGGAGCCCTCAAAATCTATAGGTTCAGACATATTTCCAATGCTTGCACGATATAGCGCGATGAGACTCAAATGCTAAACATGTATGTTGATACTCGCGCCGTATCGGGAAGGCAAACCAGAATCTGCGAAAGCAAAAGGCCGCGCTCGAAACGATGCGACAAGGCAAAACCCAAATAAGCGACCACTCGCCCTCATGCCGTATCGGGTTAAGAGTCTGGGAACGAATGCCACGCCGAATTGAGACAAGAATAGCTACGCCCAAAATAACGCAAGCAGGAAAAACCGAAAAACATGAACACTCGCCCTCGCGCCATTGTCGTGGAGTTCGTGCAAGAGCTGTTGAACACGGGGTTCAAGATGCTGTAAGGAAAGAGGCTAACAAGAAGATCTCAAATTTTTATGCCAAATATCACTATATTTCTTGTCAAGTGAATTACAGCAAAGAAATTGCCAACTGCTCTTGACAAGAAGCTGTAGTTATACCGCCTTGGAAAAATAAGAAGACTGGCAATTTCAGCTCCTTCCCTTCTAAAACTTGTCGCCTTCCCATGGACTTTGATTCACAGATTCCAAAAAAAATATCATTGACCAGCTCTCACACAGAAGTTCAACCTCCTAAGATCCATACTTGAGAATGTAAATAGCCTCGTCAAGCTTCATGCTGCTGTGATAAGCTGCATTCCCTTTTCTTTATTCTCCAATCTGAGTACAAATCCTGCATCAGCAAACAAAAAGCAGATGTTGCCAGAGAAGTGGTCTGCTCTTTACGTACTGTAAACCAGTAAGATAATGGACTTTACTTTCCCTTGTATATCTACAAACATGCCCCGCTTGCATTACATTAGTGGCTTCTCCTTCTCTTGCATAACATGGAATCTAAGGGAAAATATATGGCCCTGAATCATGTAAGATTAAATTGAAAAACATTTTTCCTCCTAGTGTCAGTTTTCTTCAGCGCATCAAAAAGAAGTTCCAACACTGTAACTTCAATTGGCATGCCATTCATAACCCTTCCTCCTGCTTGCAACAACAATCAACCCATGGCCTCAATGAAAACTTGGGATGAATGACATCTACGCAGTACTGGTCGTGGTAGAGACAATGTTCTACCTTCTTGAAGTGGAGGTCAAGGAGAAAAAGAGGGAGGACGAACCATGGGAGCAAACATGGATACACAGAGTGCCATGCCTGCAGTAGGAGCAGAGCCAAGAACTCTAGGAGGTACTAGTTAAGGAGCTGGTATACACAACACATGAAGGTGTGAATGGACGAGCAGTTGTACACCTACAGCGTGACCTGGTCTTGGAGTTGATGCTCCAAAAATGACTTGTGGTGCATGCCATGACACCTGCCCTTCATCACTATCGCTGCCGTCTTCTTCTGCAACTATCGTTCATTGTTGTCTTGACCTTCCTCCAAAGCAACAGTAGAGATCAATAGCTCACGGAATAACAATCGTTGTCATCTGTATGACTGTAGGTCGACAGGTTTTCTGCTTCCTTTGCCTTCATCACCTACAACAGCTCCATCGATGTTGTCTCTGCCTCTTCATCTTCCAACAAAAAAGCTCCCTTCTTCCTTCAGCACTGATCTCCCCCCGTATTCTTTTCAGTTCAGTTTCCTATTATAGCCCTGTTATTCTGTAAAACACCTAATTTTTAGCATGTTTCTTCAAAAGCTGCATGGCGGAGCAAAAAGATCATGTCCCCTCCAGGAAAAGCTCCTCCACTCCCATATTAGCGCGTCCTTTTTCTCCTTCGACAAGTGTTGTTTTTACATTCCCTTCCCCCTCAAATAGTAGGCATGAGTGACTGTATGCATTCAGCATGCAGACAAAATAACTTGGGTCTGGGGACACACCCTCATCTTGCATCTGCTCAAAACAGTCCAACACATTTCCAATCTGCCCATGTAAACCTGTGATAAGGGCATTCCAAGTTATTGCATTCTGGACAGGAAGCTCATCCAACACTCCTTGTGCTTTGCCAAATGCACCACACTTGGCATACATATCCACCACGGCAGTCCCAAGTAGAATATCACTTTGCAACCAACCTAGTTTGACAATTTCATCATGAACTTGTTGGCCCTTGGCAAGTGCTCTTATGTCAGCACATTCTTTCAAGGCACATATAAATGAGACTACATTGGGAGAGTGACCCTCAGATTGCATCTTATTAAAGAACTTTAGCACTTCTTCACCTAGTCCATGCTGTGCATACCCAGAAATAAGTGCATTCCAAGAGACTACATCTCGACAAGGAAACCCATCCAGCACTCCTTGAGCTTTTCCCATTGCACATGATATTCCTGAATTTACACCTTTGTCTTGATAGCTTAAATGCCGGCTTCTACAAAGCTTCCTTTGATTCCACGATATCCTGCACTTTTCTTGGAGTTCATCATTGAAATTAACAACTTGATAATATTCTTTGGCATTAGTTTTTCATATTTTTCTGACACACACACAACATGCACACAAACAGAAACACACAAGTGGAGTATGTACATTGGATGCGGGTACTGAAAAGGACAGAAAGATAATGCAGCAATCAAACACAATGAAACACACGCGAAAAGATAACACAGATGCACAACAAAAATGGAGGTGTTTACGGCTCGGATGTGCAGCAGCACGACACCGTATCAGGAGACTAATGAAGAAGTCTGCAAAGGCAGCCGAAAAAGCCATACAGATGAGTGACACCTCCTTATGTAGGGCATGCAATTATGCCACATGGCAATAGCCGTTGGGAAACACGTGGCCAACAAACACGTGGCCGGATCGTTAGTCGACACGTGTCATATAGACGTTAGGCGGACACATGGCACAATCAATGCGAGACACGTGTTCGACACGTGGCATGGTTGACGAGGGTATATAAGGGACCCTTTTGCTTACGTGTACACTTTACATTCTCTCGAGCTCTCGCACCGTGCTTTCCCGATATGGAGCTATCCCAATGCTGCACCTATTGCGTTCCTCTCCTGTCGCATTGTATCGGTTGCCCTCGCTCGATACGGAGTGAGGGTGCTTCAACATCTTTCCCGATTTCCTTATTTTGCACCGTTTCATGGCCGATTGTTCGATACGGAGCGAAGGTCAAAAAACATCTTTCCTGGTTTCCTCATTTCGTATGGCTTCTTCATTTTGTGGATTCTTGTTCAATAGGGAGTGAGGGAGTCCTTCGGTGGTCTACGTAATTTCCATCTCATGCCATATCGGGCTTTCTTCTCGTGGGCATTGTGCTCATCTTCGATACGGCGCGAATGCTAAGATCCATCTTGTTCATTTGTTCCTCCTCACACCATATCATGCCTGCTTCCCTGCTTTCTTGTCAAATTTTCTAGAAAATTCCTATCTCTCTTTTGTCTTTCTGGCTCTTTTATTTCCTCCTCTGCATGGCAAGGACAAGGCAAACTACAAGAAAAGTTTATGTAGATAGAAAGGACACTAGGGGTAGAAGGAAGTTACAATTTGATGAATTTGAGGAGGAACTCCCTGTCAAGATTGTGGGAGAGAAGGAAGGAGTCTCACTTGTAGCTTTCTTGCTTGCACAATGGGGGAATACACACAGAGGTGGAGGCTGAAAACAGTTTTCCTCTTCTTAGTTGTGTAAGCCAAAATAAATCTAATACAAAGAAATAGAAGAACCCTATATACGGGTCTCAAATCAAACTCAACTAACTAAGGTGGCATACTAACCGAGCCACGAACTAGAGTAGATAAGGATAGCTATCATGTAGCTATTATTCATGAGCGGTGTACCAACCGCATCTGCACAACTGACACGTTGGTGACATAAATACACAAAGGTCACCCTGGCATATCACGAGTGGAGCTCGATATCTCAACACTCCCCCTCGAGCTCAATCCCAATTCCTGCACACCAAGCAGGTCTCTGAACTTGCGCAGCTTCTCTGCGCCCAATGCCTTCGTGAATATGTCAGCTACCTGATCCTCTGTGCTGACATAAACTAGATCAATAAGACCTAGTAAAACCCTCTCTCGCACATAATGATAATGCACCTCAATGTGCTTTGTTCTAGCATGATAGACTGGGTTATTTGCCAAGTGTATACTACTCATGTTGTCACAATAAATGACAACTGGCCCATCTGTAGACTGATGCATGTCATAAAGTAGCTTATGCAACCAAGCTACCTCACATGCAGCCATTGCTGCGCCCCTATACTCAGCCTCTGTGCTTGACAAGGCAACTATAGGCTGTTTCTTGCTGCTCCAAGTGACTGCAGCACTCCCAAAAGAGAACACATATCCACTGGTAGATCGTCTATCAGAAATACTACCAGCCCAATCAGCATCAGTGTATCCATGCAACTGTATCTGAACCCCAGTCTCATAAAATTGGTTGAAGATTTTACTAGCCACAAATAGAATATGATGTTTCTAACTTTGTTTCTGAGTGTTTAATTTGCCAAAGAGTCAAGTGACACCATGGAAAGCAATATGGTTTGGTAATGCATTTACTAATTATTAAACGTCCATGGAAACATATTTCAATGGATTATCCCAAGAAGGATAAAAGATTGCCAAGAAAGAAGGCAAAAGTTAAAAAAGAGGCACCAAAGCCGATCCAAAGACCAAATGAGAGAATAGTTTGATGCGAGAAGAGAAATTTGACTAACTACCATGACTTTGATCTAGAAAGTTCTCTTTGCAAAGTTAAACCAGACATGAATCTCTTGAAATGACTTACCAATCCAACAGCATAGCTCAAATCTGGCCTGGTAATAGTTATATAAATCAAACTTCCTACTATGCGTCTGTACATAGTAGGGTCTTCTAGAAGCTCACCTGCATCTGTGCTCAGCTTCACATTCTGCTCCAAAGGAACTGAAATAGGCTTACAGCCTGTCATCCCATATTTGGATAGCATGTCCAATCCATACTGTCTCTGCAAGAGCTGTATCCCTCTTGGTGATAAATGACAAGTAGCATAATACCTTTCTCTCTTTTTCTCACATAAAGCGAGAAATCTGCCTTGGAAATCTGAAAGCCAATAGTGACAAGATACTGTCCTATCTTGTCAGACCATGCTCTAGGTGCTTGCTTCAAGCCATACAATGCTTTCTTCAACCTGCAAACAAACTCAGGATGAACAGCATGCACATAACCTGGTGGCTACTCCATATAGACCTCTTCTTGCAAATCACCATGCAAGAAGGCATTCTTTACATCCATCTGATGTAAATACCATCCCTTTGATGCAGCCATAGCAATGACTGCTCTTACGGTTGCCATCCTTGCAACCGGACTGAATGTTTCTTCATAGTCAATGCCATATGTTTGTGCATACCCCTTGACTACTAATCTTGCCTTGTATCTGTTCATAGAACCATCTGCATTGTGCTTCACCTTATAAACCCACTTACAGCCAATTGCATGCTTACCTTTAGGCAAAGGTACCAATTCCCATGTAGCATTTGCTTCCAAGGCATCCATTTCTTCATCCATGGCTTTCTCCCATTTTTCTTTTCCCATGGCTTGCTCAAAAGAAGTGGGTTCTGGTTCCTGTATCACTTTGACCATATATGCATAGTGAATGGCTGTAAATCCATCATATTTCAGCCTATCCATAGGATACCTAGCTCTCGTAGACCTGCGCAAAATAGGTTCACTCCCAGGTGCTCTCAAAACATCCCTGGTCTTCCTAGAAGGAATACCCAACTCATCATCAATGCTCTGTTCTGAGCCACTGGATTCACCATCCACATAAGAGTGACCTGCATTCACATCAAACATGGGCTGATCAACCTTCTCTTTTCCTTTTCGTGATACCTGCATACCACTATCTGCATTGCTTTGAGAAGATTCTCCTGATCTCAATCTGCCTGTCCATGGTGAAGAATGTGAACCACTGCTAGAGGACGCTCCAGGTCCACTAATATTTTGTGACTGCTGCTGTGAATTCTGTGCAGCATTACCATTTTGTGCATCTACATCATCAATCACATTTACTGGTTTATACCAGCTACTCATCTCATAAAAAACAACATCTCTGCTCACTGTAAACTTACGAGTAGAAGGGTTATAACATCTATACCCTTTTTGCTGCAGAGAGTAACCAATAAAGATGCACTTCTCAGCTTTTGGATCCAACTTGGATCTCAACTCATCTGGCACATGTACATAGGCAATGCAACCAAAAATTTTCAAATGAGAAATATCTGGTTTCCTGCCAGTATACCTCTCCTCTGGAGTCATCCCATGTATTGCTGTAGTGGGAGTCCTGTTCATTATATAGACTGCTGTAGCAACTGCTTCAGCCCAATAAAAATCTGGCAAGTCTTTTTCATTGAGCATGGCACGAGATACCTCTCCAATATGCCTGTTTTTCCTTTCTGCAACTCCATTTTGTTGTGGGGTATGACTGCATGAATATTGCTGCTTTATGCCATGCTCCTGCAGGAACCTTGCAAACTTATTTGAGAGGTAGTCTCCCCTTCCATCTGACCTTAGGCATTCTATTTTCAGGCCTGTTTCTTTTTCAACCATAGCTTTAAGAGTTTTGAAATGCCCAAATACTTCACTTTTCTTTTTCATAAAATACACCCAAACTTTTCTGCTATAGTCATCAATAAAAGTGATAAAATAATGACAGCCTCCAAGAGATGCAGCTTTAGTAGTCCACACATCAGAGTGGATTAATTCCAATGGCTTCTCACTCTCTTGAACATGTCTAGAAAATGGTTTCCTTGCCTGTTTTCCAAACTGACAGGCTTCACATACCTTATGCATTTCTGCAACCTTGAATTTAGGAAATCCTGCAACAATATTTTGGGCATGCATTGATTTAAGTCGGTGTACATTAACATGACCAATGCGTTTATGCCAGATATCAATATCTGCAACTACACCGGTCCCATGTGCAAACATTGCTGCACTCAATTCAGACATGTCTGCATCCAACGTAAACATTCTGCCCTTCTTCTTTCCTTTTGCTATCAAGCGACCTTTATTTTTCATATCCTCAACAAAGCATCCATGAGGATTAAATCTGACCTGCAAGCCCTGCTCAACCATTTGACCAATAGAAACCAGATTCTTGGTGATATTCAGGACATGAAATACATCAGACAGGTATTTCTTTTTCCCATCCTGTATAAACAAAGGAAATTTTCCAATCTGCACAATAGGATGTGTAGTATCATCACCAGTCTCCACAAATCCTAGTTTTTCCATTTTCCTTGCATCCTCCATCCATTCTGCATGACCTGTCATGTGGTTTGATGCACCTGAGTCAACATACCATACATCGTTGCTTTCTTCTGCACTTGTCACAGAATTGTTCATGTGCTGCACCATAAACAAATGCTCATTTCTGTCATCACCCTGTCTACTAGAAGATGCATAATTCCCTTGTTGCAGTTTTCCATTCATGATGTCATTCTGCTTTTTATAGCAGTCTTTAGCCATATGACCCATTTTACCACAGTAGTAGCATTCAACATTACTGTTTACATTTTGGCCTCTTTGCCATCCACCACGACCTCTTTGGCTCCCACTGCCTCTAGAGTTACCACGTCCTCCTCCATAGGACTGGTTTTCTTGAGTTTGCTACATATTTTGATTTCTATCACGGCCTCCAAAATGGCCTCCTCTACCTCTGCCTCTACCTCTTCTAGCATTTGAGTAGAAGACAGCTTCTTTTGAAGTTCCCCCTGAAGAAGATGCACCACCATTTCTCTGCTCCTCAGAAATTAGAAGAGCAATCAACTCCTCAAAATCAGGAAATCTTTCATGAACTGAAATGGATGTCCGAAACTGTGCATAATCCTTTCCTAGACCATTCAAGGTCACAGAAACTAAATCATCATCTTCCACTGGCGACCCAATGGAAGCAAGTGCATCTGCAATCTTCTTCACCTTCATATGGTAGTCATTGATGCTCATACTTTCTCTTTGCATATTATGCAACTCTTGCTTGAGCTGCATTTTCCCGGCTTGCGTATTTGTGCTATACATTTTTGACAAAGTATCCCATGCCTCCTTTGGCGTGCTTGCATCCTGAATATGCACAATTGTAGAGTCTGAAATACTGATAGACAGCCAGTACATAACTTTCCTGGCTCTCTCATGCCATGCTTTGAATGCCTGCATTTGCTGTTGATTGGGAACATCAGGAAGAGCTGGTTCTTCTTCATTTCCTGCAACAAATTCCCAATATCCTTTTCCCATAAGGAAATTTGTCATTCTAAACTTCCATGCTTGGAAGTTGTTCTTGTTAAGCTTTTCAGTGACAATCTGTGAAAGAGAATCAGACGCCATTACAGAACACTGCAAAAAATTCTGTCACTGCAAAGAACACAGCTTCAGCCTCACAAGGGCAAATCTGTAAAACTGGCAAAAGTGGTATTTGACCACACAGTCACTTCCTAGTGACGATTTTGCATATACATGAACCAAGGATGATTCTATAACTCCCAATGTCTCTGCACACGAGCATACGATGCAATATCTGTGGTAACTTTTCACCGACCTGTAGAACAGTGGTCGCATAGCATAAAACAGAGCTTTTTCCTGAGTGCATGCAGAAAACTTCCGCCTCCAAAACAGGCCCCGAAATGGCCTCAAATCAAAAAAACAGGGTCACCAAGGGCTAAAGGCCTTTCCCGCAGCATATACTGCCCTCTTGCTTCACCACGAAGGGCGTCTCAACCTGAGACAATGCACTCTTGCAATTTTCGACTGTGCTGCCTGTAGAGATCTGCTCCCAAAACAGAAAATGAAAGCAACACTGCTCCTCTTACCAGAACACTGCGAGCTTGGCTTGCTTTCTTGAGCTCCTTACCACGAACAAGGCTCTGATACCATGTCAAGATTGTGGGAGAGAAGGAAGGAGTCTCACTTGTAGCTTTCTTGCTTGCACAATGGGGGAATACACACAGAGGTGGAGGTTGAAAACAGTTTTCCTCTTCTTAGTTGTGTAAGCCAAAATAAATCTAATACAAAGAAATAGAAGAACCCTATATATGGGTCTCAAACCAAACTCAACTAACTAAGGTGGCATACTAACTGAGCCACGAACTAGAGTAGATAAGGATAGCTATCATGTAGCTATTATTCATGAGCGGTGTACCAACCGCATCTGTAGCTGACACGTCGGTGACATAAGTACACAAAGGTCACCCTGGCATATCACGAGTGGAGCTCGATATCTCAACACTCCCTTCAAATATTGCTGAGGCTGGGCCATCAGAGGCCCTGGAGGATTTTGCCACAGAGATCCCCCCTATACCAAGTGTTGGCCTAGCATCTTCCATGGAGTTAAAGCATTCCAGTGCAAAGAATGTTTCTTCTCCTGAAGTTGAAGAAGCAAAGGGTGAGACTTCCCCTGTGAAGGATTCATCCCCTCCAATTGCACCCGAGCCTACTTCTGTTGGAGCCAGTGAGCCTCCCAAGCCACAAAAGAAAAAGAGGAAGTCTCGGTTCTTCTACATGCAGAGGTGTTTCAATAAGATTAGAAAAGCCCAGAGAGCCACAGAGCACGTGATTCCAAAGGCTGCTTTCATAAGAGTTGTGAAAGAAATCTCTGACAGATTGTCTAGAGTGGCAACTGTCTCTGGTCTTCATAAGAAGTGGCAACTCTCAGCAATTCTTGCTCTACAAGAGGCTGTAGAAGATTTTCTCCTTGATTTCATGAACGATGCTTACATTGCTACTGCGTATGCTCATAGAATTACCCTAATGAATAAAGATTTTAGCATGATCAGTAGAATTAGGTATAGGTTCGATAAAGTGTTGAGGCCCTTGCCTTCCAACAATCAAAAAGCCTTTGAAATCCTTAACATTCCCCCGAAATTGTCCAGGAAAGGGAAAAAGCCAAAGGTCAAGGATATCACTCACCTTTACTCTACAAGGGGTGCCACTCAGCACGAGTCTATCTTGAAAGATAAAAGGCAGGAGGTCTTGGAAACTGAAGATGAAGTTTACAAGAGGAAAGCCGCATCACTTGGTCCCATCAACTACGAGAGGATGGGTAAAGTGTATGGGCAAATACTTGTGAATGTTTTTGCAGAACCTGAGGAGAATTACCTTAGTATATCTCCCGAGGACAAGCCCATGTTGGAGAAAAGGGATGTCCAACTATCTAACTCCGTTGTTTTTTGTTGCATAACGTAAGGCTTATAGGTTCAAGTATATTTTATATGTAATGTGTATTGATTTTGATCGATTCGAATAGCTTTTGCTATTGACTGCAGGGCATTCGTCTCCTCTCTCACTCTCGATATCCGTAGAGCCATATATGTTGTTGATCCACTTCTCTCAGTGGAACTATTTGCAAGATCTGGGTCTAATATTGCACCATTCTTTCGTACTTTTGATAGTGTGACAAATTACCACATCTTTTTTCCTTATGTAGAAATGTATTTTTCTTTTTTGTAGAGGAAAATTTATAATCATTTACTTTCACCCTTCTGCTCACCTCTATTTTGAATTTGCAGAGGGCATTGGAGTCTTATCTATATCAACTGTCTTATTAGAGAAATTATCTTTATGAACTCTCTCAACGCGATGTTCATGGCCAAGCACGAATGTATGTTGAAAGAAAATTACTTCCTTTGATTATATTTACAAAGTATATTTTGAACTAACAAAGCTTCCTTTTGTAGTGTTGGTAGACTTCTTTCTACGTTTTTGGATACTACATATGAGGATCTTGCTGATCCTCAAAAGCCTTATACATTTCTTCTACAAGAAGTACCATTGCAAAGTGATGTGCATTCTTGTGGATGGAGAGTTATATCAAATATTTGCAGAACAGTGGATTCAAAGTTGTTACAAATAGAAGGAGTAAATGTAAGTTATTAATTTCATTTGATTTTTGTATGACCCTTATCATGATGTCTTTTCACTAACTTATAATATTTATTCTTATAGTGTAGAGACTATCTTGATTCGTATGTTTAGTGGATAAGGGAGAGATGCATTGAGTTGATTTTGGACAAGGCAATCACACCATATGATCCTAACTCCCCTTTTCCTCCCAAAACTTCAATGGCCAAGGGCACAAGCAAGGGAAAGGGCAAAGGCAATGGTAATGGCAATGGCAATGGCAAAGGTAATGGCAATGGCAAGGGAAAGGGTAAAGGCGATGGTAAGGGCAATGGAAATGATAACGACAATGGCAAGGGAAAGGGCAATGGCAATGGAAATGGCAATGGTAAGTCAGCCACAAAGACCACTGCTGCCGAGTCTAAAAGAAAAGGAAGGCCAACACGTTCTCCTCTAAAATTTGATCCATCCCCTCTTAAGTCCCAAGAAAAGAGAGTACATGTGAAGGTGAAATTCTTTCAACAATCAAAGAAGAAAGGCCCTATGAGAAAAAACATCTTTGAAGAAATTGATAAAGAAGCCACAAAGCCAACAAAGGAGAAGGCAACACACAAAGAAGAATCAAACGAGCAAACATAAGCATACACAAGCCTTATTATTTTGGCTTTGTATATTTATATGACATTTTTGTACCTCATGATGTAACGAACTTCTTTTTCACTTATAAATCAAATGTGATGTACATTTATTTCTATACATTCGAAAGGCAACTTGCTTCACAATAGCTTATGAGTTTCCACTAAGAAATATCTTAAGGACAATCAATTAAGATCAATTCTTGCAAAGTTTTCATTCTCAAGGCTCAAAACTCACAATTGTGGGAGACAAACAACTCGTACAAGAGAAAGAGCACTTGGCTCTTTTACCAATTGTTACGCCATTTCCTTATATCTAGGGGATGTATTGTCTAGTAATTCCAAGGTATCCCTCACATCTTTCAGACTCCAATTGGAAGTAACATTCACCTCCTTTACTTCTTCATGCGGCAAAACGTGCACTGCAAGTTTATACGGTGTGCAATCTGTATCGCAATCCAAGGGAACCCAAATAGCCAATCTTAGTTTGTATCTCTTGTAATCAAAGCCCAAAGCAAGAGTTTGGCGAGGGATACTGTAAGCCAAAGCCAAGGATTAAGGGCATGCACTGCACCTCAAGATATCACCCTTATGGTCGCACTCTCTAGATTTCCAAAGCATCCCTATAGTATTGTCCAAATCCTCTTTCGAAAAGTTTCTACTTAGCCAGGATACCTTCGTTCTTTGTAAATTTGTTGTTTTGAAGCAAGCCACGAAGATATGGAGGGGTACAAACCATGATAAACGTATTCTTATTGAGATCCTTCTAGCTGTCATGGACTTTTGAATATCCTGAGATATTTTGAATTTGAAACTCTACACCGTTGCCTTGTCAGGAATCTCTCAGTTTAGAGATGAAAGACTTGGCAATGGCAAATCTTTGATATTCCCATACCTATCCGCTCTAGAGGGAACCGCATACTGTGCATAATATATAAAAACCTTGCATTCAGTAAAAAAAGACATAGTTTGATCGGTATAAATAATGTCTGCCAATACCTTATGAATGGCATGGGAAGTCCCACTTAGGCTTTCCACGGTTGCCATTCAATACTTGTTGATGGAAAGATATCTGCAATGAAATCGGTTGTTAGTACTTGCCTAAATGGAAAAGAATTACATACATTATTCAACTAATAACTTACAATGTGTTTATTGGGGAACACATTCATTTGGAGGCAAGTGTATATACTTGGCCAGGTAAACATGTTGTACCTTGATAAACCACCCTTTGAGCATAATTTTGAAGGCAATGATACGCACCTTCCAGTGATGTTTTATATCATCTCGTTTTCTTCTTTTCACCTTATGAGAGCCCTTGCAAGATGGTAGCATGGTAACCCAATCGTTTACACTAAAGGTTTTGGGCTCCCAATTTCCATCTGCTCCTTGGCTATAGACTGTGCAAGAGTGTATTAAATGAGAAGGGCACCTAGAGGAAGCCATGAAAAGAATGAAAGCGCAGAGAAAGAAGCTCAAAGAGGGGTGAATGAACTAAAAAGTAGCGTCAAGAACACAAATGAATATGTATTGGGTGCCAAAAAGAATATTGAAAGATCTCCCAACTTTCAAAAAATTCATGATTAATTTTATCACATCTCTGTCACGTCTTTTGTTAGATTTGTGAGTAAATAAGGTCTTTGGGACTCCAAAACTTTGGGGATTTTAGCTAAAAAAGAGGAGAGAATCACGAAATGGACTCCACTATCTCTAAAAAAGAGGAGACAAGAATACCATATTCTTGCACACGTAGCAAACTCTCTTTGGCCTGTTTCTTAATCCCGTGATTAACAAAAGTGCATTTTTGGCCCTAATGGTATTGTTACGGTGGATTACCATAGCTTCTCCATGATACTATTCAATGTGCAGTGGTTCAAAGTGGTACTTGAAGAAGCTGGAGCAACAGTTCGACGAGGTCCATCTAGATTTCTCGAAATAGAATCCGAAAAAAAATGGACGGATTTGCACGACACCTTTGTGTTGCCGATCCATTGTGAACAGGCGCATGAACTCATTTGTTTGTTAATTGTATTACGACATGGTACATGTCACAATAGTTTAATATCTCTTGTACGTGTTTGTGAACAGGTAATCTTCTATCCAAACCCTCGACAATGTTCCAAGCATAGATGAGGACGATATGCAAATAGAGGGGTCAATATTGCAAGGGGTGGAGGCCACCAAAAGCTTGGAGCATGTAGAGGAGCCAACATCAGCTAACAATGATGGAAATACAGGAGACCAAGAATTCTTTGAGAACGAGGTGGACTCATCCTTTTGTGGTGACATGTCTATCGACCTTCTAGTGTTAGGAGTGTATGCGAAGTTGTGTCAGGAGATTGACATGGGACCATACGATATTTCATACTTGGAGCATTCACTTACTCAATTCATTGACTAATCACTTATAAGGATACATAAGATATGTATTTTAAGTGAGATCATTTTTTTAGGATTTATATTACCGTGCTTTGTATGATTTTAATTGATTATGCTAACATCATTTTTTGTCTGTGCAAGTGACCTTTTTGGATACTTAGATCATCAAGATGAGTCAAGGGATGAGCGATGAGGAGTTGCAGGATATCTTCACGCACATGTCTCTAGATCAGATGGCGAGATTCAGAGACATAGCGGACCAGGAGTTGTCTCGGACATCGTCAAGCCGCTCTATTAGATCTACTTTGGCGCGATCAGATGCTTCAAGCAGACGATGTCGACGCTCTAGAATTGGGCCAGAGGGAGGGAGTGCTTCAGGGTCAGGGGGATGCTATTGAGATATGGAGGTAGTGAGCCCACGGTCGGCACGGAATATAGGCGCTACTCCTCACTCTTGTGGCGGTTCTAGGGAGCGTGGCATAGGTGGTTGCTGTGGAGGCACGGACGCAGTGTCTCCGTCTCATTGTTCTGTTGGAGTTACGTCACCTCCAAGATTTATCACATCTGTGGGGATATCTACTCTAGTTACTCCGGCTTTTGCTCAGTCGTCTGCAATTGGCACCCCTATGGGTGCTACACCGATAAATACTACCCCGGTCGGTACACCGGATGTATAGGGGTCTCTTGGATATGCCCAAGAGCATGGACCCAGGTGGGAGAGGACCCATCTTAAGCATACCCCAGAGGGATATTCCTATCTTATAGATGATAGATTAGGAGCCATCATCATGAATGATGAGGGGAGGAGGGTGATGGCTCGCATGAGAGAGTTGTGCCAACAAGTTTTTCGGCACAATGTCTTAGATCATTGGAAAAACATACTAAAGGAGAGCAAGGACTACATAGTAGCATCCTTGCATGAGGAGTTTCCGGGTCCAGCCACAACAGATAGATTTTCTATCAGTTGGATGACGGACTGCATGCGTGCATATATATCACATAGATGATCAGACGCACGCAAGGTACTCAAGAGTGAGGCTGCAAAGCCCGAGTGGCTAGACACAGACGACTGGCGCCGACTAAGGGAGGAGGCTACAGATTCTCCAAGACGTTGGAGTCAGTAGCGTGAGGCGATGAGGGCACGACTAGAGGTCGGAGTGGTCCATCATCTTGGGAGTGGTGGCCATAGGACATATCTGGAGGACTTTGTAAGTTTTTCTTGCTTATTTTTTTACAATATTCTTTGTACTGCCAATCATGTTTCTAATAGTTAGTATTTTGTTTTCTTTGCAGCGCTCCATTACAAATCGCGATCCGGCCGGCCTTTGAGACTCGATATACAGAGAGGCACGATCTCACTGCATTGATCGACCGATTGTATAGATGCGGTGGCCCTATAAGTCACTCATCTTTCTTGTCCGCTGTCGTATTGCTGCGCATTCGAGGTGTGTAAACCACCCAAAAGTTGTGCATGTGATTTGGTACTTTGTACATATTTAGTTGTTGTGATTACATTTATTCTCTGCGTATGAGTATAGATGCTCACATGAAGGGCTTCACTTCAGAAGCTTTTGTTAATAGCACACTTATTAGTATCTATGGTAAATGTGGCGCTTGTAGCCCCCTGGTGGGCAACTCTCTTGTGGATATGTATAGGAAATTTGGCTCCCTTGCGGAAGTGCATCATGTTTTCAACAACTTACCCATTCGTGATGCAGTCTCTTGGACTGCCCTCATTACAGGCTACTCCGAACATGGTTTTGGTGAGGAAGTGCTCACATGTTTCAAGCTTATGCAACAAGGGGGTGTGTCTGTAGATGCTGTAACTTATGTTCTTTGCTTGAAAGCATGTGGTAGTGTAGGACCACTGGACACAGGTCAGAAGATACATTCAAAAGTAGCTCAAAAAGGATTGGAGAGTGAGCTTTATGTTGGAAACAAACTGGTAGACATGTATGGCAGAAGTGGCTTACTTGCTGAAGCACACCGTGTCTTTGACATGCTGCCAGTTCATGATGTAATCTCATGGAATGCATACATTTCAGGATACGCTGAACTTGGAGCTTGGGGGATTTTTTCTGGGACTGGTGGATCTGGCATACGACATTTTTGGATGAGGATTCAGAGGGTCTAAAAAAAGGAAGAAAAGCAAAATGCTAATTTTGGGAGGAAAAAAGCAGATTCGAAAAAAGATGAGAGATTGAATTGGGGGAAAGAGGAAAAGAACGCAGGGGGAATCAAGGAGAAAAATAGCTGGAGAGGAAGGGGAATCAACGAAAAAGCTCTGCAATTTGGGGGCACGGGAGAGGATTGGAGGAAAAACAGTGACGAGGAGGAAGAGAGAGGATTGGGGGAGAAAGCGCTGGAAGGCAGAGACAGAGTGCAAAAGTCGTAGGCAAGAGAGAGAATTGAGGAAAAACAGGGAAGAGGAGGGACAGACCTCGGAACATCGACGGCATTCAAGAGCTGAATGTATCCAAAATGGAATCGAAGGTCGTCATCTGGAGGGAAAACATTACCCAATTGATAAGACGGTACTCTGGGGCACAGAGTCAACACTAGAGAGGGAAGAAAGCGAGAGCAATTGGACATTGAAAGACGTGAAGCTATTGGAGAATGCACGAAGTTAAATCTTTTTTATAAACCCCATCTGGATTCAAGGCTGTTGCTAAAGAGGCCAAATTATTTATTCCAGCAAAGGAATATCCTGGCTATAACTTTATCGGTTTGATTCTGTGACCTTCGAGGAGCCCTTTGATTGCTCTGCAGCTTCGGTTTGAGGAGTCTTCTTGCAGTGCCTCGAGGAACCATTCTATTTCTATGTCGCAGTTTCTGAGGAGCCATTGATTTTTCTGCAGAGGTGCTTTCAAAGTTGCAGTGATTTTGAAGGATCCAATTTGAATGCTTCGCAGAGTGCATTGTATAGGGCCATCGGATTCCTCTGTAGAGGAACTTTGAAGAATCCTACTGCAGCCTCTCGAAGAGCCATCTGATTTCTCTGCAGGGAGATTCCTGTGCAGGGTGTTTTTTTTTCCCCCCCAAATGTGACATGTTCACAGCTTGAAATCTTGCCTCGCCGAAATTTTCAAAGCTGGCAGCTCCCAGAAGGCTCCCATCTTGTACGATGGAGCCAGATGTGAGCGTGTGAAGTGGGTGCATGATCAGAATTGTGGTGGTTGGAGTGGGCCAAATCCCAGGGGCCTGTCTGCATGATTATGTGTCTTTGGTGGTGAAGCACAAGCAAGTGGATCTCAACAGTGTTTGGCATGTCCATCCCGTATTTCTGTTTACAGGACAGAATGCTCATGTAAAGGATTGATGGAAGGCTACGAAGGGCTAGTTCCAGTTTTGAGGAGTGGAGCAGAATGTTTTGAGCTTGTTGGTGATTCAGCATAGCTTCCATTTAGTGAAATTTATATTAAACTGTTTGACAGAGACACCTTTACAGCAGATGATCCTCTGGGGGCTGCTGTGGTTCCATTAAACAAAGTGTTTGTGAAAGGATTTTTTAACTGCCAATCTCTTACAAAGTACTCGGGAAACAAGGACAATCACAGGGAGAAGTCCAAGCAGGCTTTAAATTTGATGTCCAAGGTGGAGTTTTAAGACAAATTCAGTGCCTTTGACTACAAAGTTTGGTCTTACAATTGAAGATGTGCTTTCTCTTTCTGCTATCAAGGCTGCTTATTGTTCCACAGGATTTGTTGAGTCAATGATTTAAAGAGTTCCAAGAGAAGCTTCATAGGGATTCAGACTACATGAAAAATTCGTTGATATGAGTCTTTGTCTTTGTCAAGACGTTTATTGAAGATGCTCCTAATGAGATGTAGCTGATTGCATGTTTCATATTATCTGAAATTGAGCTTTCAAATTGAATCTGAACTCGCTAGATTGATCTTTTATCTTGAAATTTATCAAGGTCTTCTGTAGACGCGACTTTGCTTTCGAAAACCCTTCGACATCTTTGGTGAACCCGACGTGAAAGCGTCGCAGAAATTTCAGGATGGGAGATACTTCAGCCTCTATTTCAGCTTCCTCTACAATTCCAGCTGCGTCTACTTCAGCTCCATCTATGACTGCTGCGTCAAGTACTTCAACGGAGGATCTAAAACAGATTTTGCAGAATATGTCCATGTATATGCAGCTCCAAAATCAGCAAACACAAATGTATATGCAGCAGCAACAACAATTGCATCAACAGCAGTTGTCTCAGCAAAGGCAACTCTATTCGGAGCAGGAGAATGCAAACAGCGCGACTAAGGCTATTGAAGCAGTTGAGAGTGAGAAGAAGCTATTTGACGGGCGTAATGTTTCAGCATATTTGAAGACATATGAGATCAAGATGGGATTTTTTGGAGTTCCTGCTGGACTTATGAGTAAGTACTTCCTTCGTCTTGTCACACCTGCTTTGAGGACAAAAGTGACTGATCTTTTTATTCAAAATACACATTGGCAAGATTTTAAGAAGGCTCTAAAAGAAGAATACTTCCTTGAGGACTTTGGTATGGCTACTCGGCGGTCATTCCGAGAGTGGGTCTACATGCCAAACAAGGGTCTTGCTGCTTCGGAGTTGATTCGAGAATTCGAAGAGAGGTATAGTCAGCTTGATGCTATTGAACAAAGAGCATTGAATGTTGAAAAAGTTGAACTTTTCTTGCAAGCTGCAGATCCTGCTCTTCAAGAAGAATTGGGTGAGCTTCTTGAAGATCGTACGAAGCCTATGGGTCTTAAAACTGATTGGCAGGATGCTCAGGATGCAGTCTCGACTTTGACCAAGAGGAGGATATGGAAGACTCGCCTACAGAATGGTTCCATGACACCTACACCATCATCAGCTCCTATGCCTACTTCTATCCCTGTTATTTCTTCTCCTCCTCAGCCAGTTTCTTGGCCTATGCCAGTGCCTACTGTTTCTACTCCACCTATTCCTCCTGTTCCACGACCGATGCCTACACCTTCTGCTCCAAAACCATCCGCTCCATCGGTGCCTACCTCTCTTGACGACATAATCAAAGGCATCACAGATTTGACACTTGAGTCAGTCAAAGCGGAGTTGGTGGGTAAGTTGAAGGAGCAGTTTGCTTCGACTGTGCCTACTACTTCTTCTAGTGCTCCTACTGCACCTAGGAGTGCTCCTAGTGCTCCTAGGAGAGATCGGAGATGTATTTGGTGCGATAGTACGGAGCATCAGCATTGCAGGGATTGTGACTCTTTCCAGGATGCAAGGAGGCAGAATTTGGTATATTGGGGGCAAGATGGTAAGATTTGGTTGAC